>NC_055962.1:25806330-25901330 GCF_018492685.1 Alosa sapidissima | reverse complement strand
CCTGACAGAAATCAATGTTGTAACATAACACTGACCCTCCACATGCACACTTAAGTATACACATATGCATGCATGGAGATACACACACACACTCACATGCACACAGACACAAATGTGCATAAAGGCCAACACACACACACACACACACACACACACACACACACATTTGGGTAAGGATTACTCTAAAAGAATCTCGTGCCACCAGAGATGCAGTTGTGTATCAGTGTGTGCTTGTGTTTGTGTGTGTGTGTGTGTGCGTGAGTGAATGAGTGTGTGTGCTGGGTGTTAGTGTGTGTGCAATGTGAAACAGCGTCTGTTATATGTGTGTGTTGTGTTAGTGTGTGTGCATGACTAAAAGTGTGTGGTTGTGTTAGTGTGTGTGCATGAGCAAATGTGTGTGGTTGTGTTAGTGTGTGCAGTGTAAAACTGAGTGTGGTTGTGTTAGTGTGTGTGAAATTGTGTGTGTTGTGTTAGTGTGTGTGCAGTGTGAAATTGTGTGTTATATGTGTGTGTTGTGTTAGTGTGTGTGCAGTGTGAAATTGTGTGTTATATGTGTGTGTTGTGTTACTGGTGAATAAGGAGGGGATAATGCTGATCGTGCTGATCGTCATTGACCTTCATTGACACACATACTGTATGCAGTCTATGAAAGAGAGAGACACACACACACACACACACACACACACACACACATACTGTATGCAGTCTATGAGAGAGATACACACACACACACACACACACACACACACACACACACACACACACACACACAAATAGCCCTGTATGATTACATGCTAAAGTGAGGGACTGATCATGACCGTAAGGAAGGCTTTGTCAGAGAGAGGGAGGAGGGGGGAGGGGGGGTGGTCTCTCAAGTCACGTCAGCCGGAGCCCAGCAGACACAGAAATAACATTCATCACACACCATGATGAAGTTCATAAACCACAAAATATGAATGACATATGAATGTTCATATCCAGTATATTTTGAACAAGGCTATCTTCTTGCACACTCTATGCAGAAAAATAAGTAGTGGCACACATTACACAAGAATATTATAATAACTTAGAATATTATAATATAAAATATCTAAAGACGTGTGCAGTTTACTAACTTCTGTTTTTGCTGTGAATGTACTTCGCAGGGCACTGAGTGTGTTTTTATAGAAAGTTCTTCTGCTGCACGGTGGTGCTGTTTTATGGAAACGCTGTCCATTGCAAGCCAAATATACACTTTCAATTATCTTAAAAGGTCTGACTTGATCAAATCTCATCCTCTCTCTCCATCTCCTGCCCGTAGGTGAAAAAGAGGCAGCAGGCGATCGTGGGCTTCCTGGAGGCGAATCGGATTTTGTTTGAGGAAGTAGACATCACCATGCTGGAGAACGAGAGGCAGTGGATGTACCGGAACATTCCGCAGGAGAAGCACCCTGAGAAGGGCAACCCCATGCCCCCGCAGATCTTTAACGGACAGGAGTACTGTGGGGTACGTTTTATACAGTGTACACACACACACACACACACACACACACACACACACACACACACGCACACATGCACACACATGCATGCACACAGGGCCGCTATTAGGCAGTGAAAAGTTAGGACAATTCCACACACACACACACACACACACACACACACACACACACGAGCATGCACACACATGCATGCATGCACACAGGGCCGCTATTAGGCAGTGAAAAGTTAGGACAATTCCACACACACACACACACTGATATCTAGAGTCTGCTATTTAAGGGTCCTTTCCCAGAGGGAGCATTAGCAGGCTCTACACTGTACTGAACCTTTCCTCTACACCTCTGGGTCACATGTTTACATGTTCAGGGATGGAGTATGAAGCATGGGCTTTTTTTCTGAGGGAAAAATGCACACCTCTCTTACGTGTGCAGAGAGGCATAACAGGGCTTCTCTTGTTTAGAAATGTTTAGCCTTTTCAAAAACTGCTCACACATTGGTCTATGGGTGTAGGTGTACATTTGAATACTAGTGAACAGTACTGTAAGTTGTTGTTGATCATATTATTTTTTTAGTAACAGTGGTCATGTGGTGCAATCTATTAATTAATTAAATGGATGAATTCATGTGCATTCTGTTAATTCATTTCTACGTAGCCTACACAAACTGTGCAGTTTTGAACATTAAAAAACAGTTTACTTAAACTACTACAAAATAGTCTCCGGTTCTGCTCCCACCTACTTGGAAGCCCTCATACAGACATACACTACCTCCAGACCGCTGCGCTCCTCAGAGAAACGACGTCTAGCTCTACCACTGGTACGCTCAGGCCAATCCAAACTTTTCTCATCTGTTGTTCCTCATTGGTGGAACGCACTGCCAGTTCCTACAAGGGCAGGGACATCCCTCTCCATTTTCAAAAAACTCCTGAAGACCCAGCTCTTCAGAGAACATCTCCTCTCATAGCACTACTTACAACTAGTCTTGCTGATCCTAGCACTTACCACCTGTCTTGAACTGACACTCAACAGCACTCACTGATGCACTTATTCTTACTGTACTCTACCTTTTTTTAAATGGTCCTAGAATTGTTGAGAGAATTGCTTTAAAACTTAAACTGTTTACCATGTTATTAGTCGCTTTGGTTAATAATGTGTCAGCCAAATGTAATGTAATGACTTAGGCCAGAGACTTTCTAATGAGGAGACACAGCACTCAAAAAATCCTCCATAGAAATGCATGGGGGTCAATATGGCCGTTGTCTACACATACCCCACCCCTTCCTCGGCAAAACGTCGACATGTGAATACATTGAGCCAATCATGTGGTGTTATGTGAATACATTGAGCCAATCATATGGTGTGTTGTGAAGACATCTTCCCAATCATGTGTTGTGAACTCGCCGCTAGAGCAAGATTGGTGTCGTGAAGCCTTGCGCACGCACATTTCTGCTGAATCGGATTCCCGACGAGTGCCCAAAAAGCGTTGCTATATGGCCGCCGAGGGACTTGCCTAAAAGGACTTTGCTTAGGCCTGTTACTTTGAGAAGGAGCATAGGCCACTGACCCTGGCCAAAATGACAGTTTGGCACCCAACATTAACCAGTGCATTTTCAGTTTTGTCATTTGATCATTGTCCTGATCTAGGCTGATTCTAGGCCGAGTTTTTTCTGATGTGATGTAAGCGCGAGTGTCATGTCATGTGTTTCCAATGGGGGTGCATCGTCGTTGCCGTAGCCTGCATAGACTATGAAGAAGCACTTCAACATGTGTGTGAGCCTTGCGTTCTCAACTGCGCCAATGTTGCTTGTGTAGACTATAAACCAGGCCTTTGACTCACTGAGTCTGTGTTCTATCCATCATTTGAGTTAAGGCCTTTGTACACTGAGTCCATGCAGATTCGGACAATTGACCTGATAAATAAATAAATAAATAAATAAAACAATGTGAAATTCCGTATTTTAGTATAAATAAAGGCCTTTACCATACATGGGTTTGTTTGCTCCCCTTGTAAACCATGTTGATTAGATGAAGTTTGAAGACACTTTGGATTGCTTGCGTATGCTTCTAGCATGATTACTTTAGTGAAGCAATCTGTTTGTCACTGTTTAAATATTTTGTCATCCTCTCTGATGTGTGTAGTGTTGCCAAACACACTGTTGAGGGTCATCTGATTCTCCACTGATGTGTGTAGTGTGGCCAAACACACTGTTAAGGGTCATCTGATTCTCCACTGATGTGTGTAGTGTGGCCAAACACACTGTTGAGGGTCATCTAATTCTCCACTGATGTGTGTAGTGTGGCCAAACACACTGTTGAGGGTCATCTGATCTCATCTCCACTGATGTTTCTCAGGTCCACTGGTACCCACTGAAACTTGAAACTTGAAGAGGTGCATCCAGTTATGCCTGCATGTACTGTGTGTGTGTGTGTGTGTGTGGTGGAGGGGGGGCGTATGTATGCATGTGTGTGTGAGTGTGTACGACCATATCGCGCACACACACACACACTATAATACACAAAGAGTTAGATGGGTGTGTGTGTGTGTGTGTGTGTGTCTGCATGTGTGTGTTTTATTTTGAATGTGTGTGTGAGATTCCAGTGAGCGTACTACTGATGGTTTGTGAATGGGCACAGCCTGCATTAGGCCGCATGCGTCTCATTGAGCGTGCATGCCCTGCCGTAATCCTGCCGAAATCCCATCAATCTCTTAAAGAGATTACACACACCAACTCTATCTCTCCCCTTCCTCCACCAATAGAAACGGCATCATCTATATCCTTTGGTCATGCCTACTCCGCAGGAGCCAATCACAGCAAAGCAGAGGCAGAGGCAGATTCTGATCCTAATTGTCCATCAAACATAAGATGTGTGTTGTTGCATTGTGTTTAATGCAGAGGCCATAGATGTATTTATCCATAAAGAGTAGGACTGACCTGTATGTGGGGTTATAATATATACAGGTGAACTGTATGTGGGGTTTTAGTATGTACAAGTGAACTGTATGTGGGGTTTTAGTATATACAGGTGAACTGTATGTGGGGTTTTAGTATGTACAGGTGAACTCTAGTAGAGGTAGATCTAGTAGAGAGCAGTGTTTCTTGATCTGAACTGAATGGGGCACAGTCACATTGAACTAGTTTGACCCTCTAGTAGTAGTCCCTGTGTGTATCTGTGTGCACACTTGTGTGTGTGTGTGTGTGTGTGCACATACGTGTGTGCATGGTTGTGTGTTGTGAATGTGCATGTGTGTGTGTGTGTGTGTGAGTATGTTAGAGTATAGAGAGTATAGAGGTGTGTGTGTGTTTATTTTACACAGTCTATGGTGTTTGTACAGGACACAGTATAGATGACTGACAGTACTTGTCCGTCATCCTCATTTTAAAGGTGCCCTGCCACACATATTTCATTACTTTGTGGTAATGTCTGAAGTTCTACCAGGGACATTTTTTGTGGAAAACATGCCTTGGTTACTTTCAAGCCATTCTAGCGTGGTATAGAAAGCTTGCCGGAAGACTCTATTTGCGCCAGTGCTCATTAATATTCAATGAGCTAAGCTGCTTGACTCTGATTGGCTAACAGCTAGTCGGTTTCGTCCATAACATAATAGTCGTTATCAACTAATTTTAGCTTCATGGCATGAACTTAGCTTGGCTAGCGAGTGCTAGCATTGTCCAAATGGGCATAAATAAAACCTGCTAGGCTAGCGAGTGCATTAAACCTGTATAACATAACACTTTCTTGAGTTGACAATAACGTTTTACTTACGGACTGAGCACTGGTCGTAGACTGCCGCGATGGTAGCAGTTATCAACTAATTTTAGCTTCATGGCATGAACTTAGCTTGGCTAGCGAGTGCTAGCATTGTCCAAATGGGGATGAATAAAACCTGCTAGGCTAGCAAATGCATTAAACCTGTATAACATAGCACTTCTTGAGTTGACAATAACGTTTTATTTACGGACTGGGCACTAGTCGTAGACTGCCGCAATTGTAGCCTACTGCTCCAGGCTTCAACAGCAACCTTTTTGCAAAGCCTGTGGCATTGTTCCAAAAAATAAACTGAAGGCATTTGATCCTCAAGTCTGGGTTCTTGGGCAAAATGCATTGTTGAAGTTCTATTCGTGCATAGCACACAAACCCGTTGACATTCAGCCATCCTTGCATACGAAAACTGTAAACGAGCTAAACGAATTTTGTGGGCACGGTCTCAACTGGGCAAGCTCATGAATAGTAATGAGCTTAATCAATTTCACGGCAAACTGAAGAGCTTTTGCAATTGGCCTGATTTCTCCGCTTATTTCTTTTCAGTGGCTAGAGCTGACAGAGGAGGTAGCTGTTCATTTTCACATTCACGACATAACACAAACAGATATGTAATATAACATATTTAAAAAATACAAGTAAAAACGGTTTTGTGTGGCAGGGCACCTTTAATCAGCAGTCCCATGTTACCTCCTCAAATCTGACCGTTTATACAGGGATGACAGACCAGTAGGTAGAGAGAGGGATGACTGGGATTAGTAATCCACTGGGATTTGGGTGAATCCACATACAGTGGTACAGTATATGGTTTTGTGTTTATTATTCTGCTACTGTACAGCCTTGTGGTCTGATTGCAGACTCTCTATATCTCTTTTGACAGGACTATGAGGATTTCTTCCAATCGAAGGAGAATAACACTGTGTTTTCATTCCTGGGACTCAACTCCCACCCCTCAGTGAAGGTACTGGTGTGTGTGTGTGTGTGTGTGTGTGTGTGTGTGTGTGTGTGTGTGTGTGTGTGTGTGTGTGTGTGTGTTCATATACTCACACACACACACATATAGGCACACCTCACACTCACTCATCCCATTTCTATGAGTGTTATCTACTGTCTGATAAAAACTGCTGCAACTCTATTACACACACAATCAGCAATTTAGGGGTCAAACTGTCTTCATCTCCGAGTACCCACTCCAGACCAATATCACCCCACCTCCACTCGATAAAACCAATACAACTCCCTCCAATGTCCAGAATCAACCCACTCATCCAGCAGCCAGTCTTCTTCTTCTTCTTCTTCTTCTTCTTCTTCCTCTTCTTCCTCCCTGCAAGTCAGTCTATGGCTCCTCTTAGTAAAACACCCGTGGCTCTCCAAATTAAACACATTCTTCCGATTGCCACTCCCTCGTTTTCTTCTTTTTTCCCCTTTTCTCTTCTTGTCTTTCCCCCTCTTCTCTGGGAGTGAGTCTGCATCCCCTTTAATGATGTGAGACTGCAGGGACAGAGCTCTGGGAGTGAGCATCTAATCTAATCTGATTACCTCTGGACGACTGCGTCTCTGCCTGTCTGTCGTCTAGCTCCCAATCAATACTCATTTGGGACATTTCATTCTCTCATGAGCAACGTCCTCAGTGGGCAATCAGACCGGGGATTCTACCATGACCAGTGGTAACTGAGGAGATGATGAAAGACGATTGTCGACTGTGACCGTGACAAAAAACGAAAAACATTGATGTCGAATGTTGATGTTGTTGACAAACAAATGTTGAAGTCGCTGATTATTTGCCATTGTCTCCGTTGACAGGAAGAATTAACTATAATTAATTTAATCTAATCTTGCCCAAGTGTCCCTGTTCTTGAGACACATGTATGAGGAAGGAGATGGGGACGTGGGGGGGTTCAGAACCATCTAAATCATCTTAAAGCTGCAGTTGGCAAGAATTCAGTACCATCTAAATCATCTTAAAGCTGCAGTTGGCAAGAATTTTTTGATCATATTTACTGAAACCGACACTATGCTCCGACAGAACAACATAAATCAGCCGGTTTTAGAAAAAAACCCGCACTTCTACCTCTACATAGAGCCTGTTATTTGTTTTGCAAAAATCCACAGCTCCCGGTTTTTCTGGTCCAGTCAGAGTAGGGCTGTGTGAGATCTGACTGTCAATCACAGTCTGGTGCACTGACAAGCACAAACTCGATGAGAGGGTGCTCGCGTGGTAGTAGGGGAGGGTGTGAGAGTTGTAAACATTGAAATGTTTTGTCCCCTCAATCTGTCAGACTTGCCAACTGCAGCTTTAAGCTACTGGGACCTTGAATTTCCCCTTCATATCAATAAAGTATCTATCTATCTATCTATCTATCTAGAAAGGACAGGTGTAAATAGGTTTCAGCAGAACCATCTAGAAAGGACATGTGGACCCCTAATAGCCCATAGACTATAAGTAGGTTTCAGGCTGATGTAGGTGGGATTTCACATTTGTCTCCTTGGGATTTGTCATGATAAACTCCCCAAACAAAAATGATGTGGGTCTTCCATATGTAAGTCACTCACTACACAAATAAAAATCAGTGTTCAGATCATTAAATGTATTCATTGATGATTGATTGAATGAAATGTATTCATTGATCATTGCAACTAATTATCTACACCTACAACACAGTACAGCATACTGTTGCTTTAGGTTTCAGAATGTTGCTGAATTTATTTAACTGTGCCTTATAAATAGTGCATATTGTTGCTTTAAGTTATTGAAGGAGTTGAAAGAGGGAGTAGTAAACATGTGCTGTATGTCTCTTGTGTTGTTTGTTGATCTTGTGATTAGGGGGCTACAAGGTTGTCCGTGTGGTTGTGTGGTGGAGCTTCACTTATCCACCTGTTTGTTTGTTTGTTTGTTTGTTTTTTGTTCGACAGGAATCCGAATCATAAGCGTTGCCATGGAAGAGTGTGTGGATAGAATTGTGCCGCATCACTTCCTGTTTCGGGGGATCTCACCCAGACCACACTGAAGCCTTGCCAAATGATGATGCTGTCCACACACACACACACACACACACACGCAGACACATACACACAGACACTTACGCAGACACATATACACACACACACATACGCATATACACAGACACACACACACACACACAGACAACTGCGGCAACAGAGGAGTTTGGCCCTCAACAATAGACACTTATCTTTTTTTGTCTTTTGTATGACTTGTATACTTGTGACCGGTGGGATGTAGCTGATATTATCTATGCTCAAATATTAGACTATAATGTGGCTTCAGAGAGGGAAGTAGGATGACGTGTGTGTGTGTGTGTGTGTGTGGTCGTGTGGTCAAGTTCAGAATTCTATCTGTTTCACTGACAAACAGAATATATGATTAACCTGCCGTGCAGGTCTCTGTTTGAATGTGTCCGCGTGTCTGTCCACACACACACACACACCCGGACACTAACAAACACACAACGCTTTGTGTGTGTGTGTATGTGGGTGTGTGAGTGAGAGAGAGTGTGTGTGTGATAGATTTTATCTGGGTTCAATGAGGGTCAAGTCTAGAGTGATGATAAGTAAGGCATGAAGACCTCCATGTTTTGTCGTGTTGTTTTCGATGTCACTCTCTAACTGTTAATGTCAGATATGCCGTTACGTTCCAGGAACTGTGAAGTGATGAATATTGTGTCCCCTCGCTTTACTCCGAAAGGCCTTGTCAAGAATGACTGAAATGATTGACAGCCTTAAATCTCTGTATACTGTATCTCTCCTCTCTCGTTCCTTCTGCCTCTTCTTTTTTGTAAATATTTGTCTGAACTACATCCATTTTCGTGCTGTGTGTCTGCTGTCTGTCTGCTTGCCTGTCATTAGTGTTGAAATTGAAGAATTTATTTTCCTCTTTTAACTCTCTTCTTAGTGGTTCTTTTCTCTCTCTCTCTCTCTCAGGCGGTTAATCACATGTAGCATGAAACACTATAGTTTGGACATTATTTGGACATCTGCTTTGTCTGCCCCCTCCCACCCCCCCAACACACACACTCACACACGCATATTCGCTCACCTTATGTGGATTAAACGGGTGGTTTTTCCTGGATGGAATAGGAGTCACATGTTCTTTGACCTCAGATTAGTGTGGCAGACAGAGTCACTGCTTTCCATTATATGTCCCCATCTCTCTCTCACTCTGCTCCCCCTCTCTCTCTCTCTATTTCTCTCTCCCTACCTACCCCCTCTCTCTCCATCTGTCCCCCCACTCTTTATCCCTATTCATTCTTTACTTCCATCTCTCTTTTATTCTTTTCATCTCATCGCTACTTCCATCCCTTCCACCCTTCTGTGATCCTCTCGGCCTTCTCTCTCTCTCTCTCTCTCTCTCTCTGTTTTTCTCTTATTAAATTATCATGGGTGGATGAGCTCCTCATTCATGTTTGCACTTGACTGACACACACATACAGAACTCTCCCTCGTCATCTCTCTCTCTCTCTCTCTCTATCCCTCTATTCCTATTCCTTCATCTCAAAGGCAGTCGCTCTCGCTCTCTCTCTCTCTCACTCCCTCTGTAGAGCTTTCACCCCTCTCTCACTCCCTGCCCCTTTATGTCTCTTTCTTTTCCTGTCTTCATGTCTCTCTCCCTTCCTCTCTCTCTCTTATCTCTTCTACCCATCCAGCCTTTCCATCATACTCCTCTTTTCTTCCTCACTTGTTAAACTGCAGATTAGCCAAACGCCCCCTGGTGGCCACTGACCGTCATGCTGATTAAGATGCAAACTATTTTTCATCACAGAAGAAGTATGAAATATTGTATTGTTTTGTAAATAAACAGTATATGCCTGCCCGCCGTGGGTCAGTTCTTTGCTCAGTGAAGCTGCGTCTGGCAGACTTCTGGACCCTCATGGTTTGTTTACATTGGCACTGATGTGAGAATGACCCCCAGGTGTTACCAGGTGTTATGTGAATGCAACCAAGTCCTCTTGGAAATTCAATGAAGACAGAAGGAATGGATCTGATCTCTCATTGGTAGATGGGCCATATGCTCGGAAGGCTCTTAAGCTGGCTCATTTATTTCCGGTCGAGGCAGGTGTGATTTTAATGCAACTTCTTGTTGATGTAATTAGTGTGTACACGGACCTGGTTGGGTGTTGCACCTAGTGAATCAGCATGTTACGTTGTTGAATGATTTATGCGTGTGTTAAAGTTGTTATTATTGGGCAAACAAGATATTCAGTGTCGGAGTGAAGATGTTAGGAGCAGAATATAACAGAAGATGCCGTTACAACACAGTTAACGCTCCAAATAAATGAGCTGGCTGAGGAGCCTTCCGTGCATATGGTCTATTGAGTAAAAAGCATAGAAGAGAAACTAGATCAACTGAATGGTATAGCGTCTGAAGAACACAGAAGAGAAACTAGATCAACTGAATGGTAAGTGTCTGAAGAACATAGCATACTCAGAACATATAAGTATATGAAGGGTTCAGATGCAAAAGCCTCTAAATGCCACCTATGTCAAAAATGAGATAAAGATGGTGAGGGGATGCTCTCCACACATAGTATACGCTAATCAAATAATTTAACTTCTAAACCCACTAAATACCACTCTCTTCCTGGTCTGAAATATCGATTTATAGGCAAAAACCTATAGGAGCCTGAATTTAAATGCTCATTTAAAAGAAAAGTGGTCAGACGGATTTAGAGGGTTTTGCATCTGAACTCTTCATATATACTCTTTGTTTTTACAATTTAGTCTTTTTGCATTTATCCCAATCCGTGAATTAGTGAAACACACACTAATCCCGGCGCAGTGAGCTGCCTGCATCAACAGCGGCGCTCGGGGAGCAGTGAGGGGTTAGGTGCCTTGCTCAAGGGCACTTCAGCCGTGCCTACTGGTCGGGGTTCGAACCGGCAATCCTCCGGTTACAAGTCCGAGGTGCTAACCAGTAGGCCACGGCTGCCCCAAGAACATAGCATACTCAGCAATGTCAATTGCACTAATGATGTGACATCATGATGTATCTGCTTGTCTTGTTGCAAGTAGCAACTGTAGATTTCATTGATGATTAGACTGTCTTCGTTATTGGCCTGAAGTGGGAACGAGCAATATCGATTTAAAATTACCGTCATGACATTCCATGTGTTGAGCATTCACAACTATCTTCTTAGCCACAAGTCACAACAGTTGACAGTCTTGAGAACCATGCAAACACATAAAAGTAAAACTTAATCCTGAGCATCATCAGCGATTTGCTCTTCTTGCTCGCCTGTGGTTTGAACTTGGACTTTCTCCATGCTTGATCTTGTTCTAGATGTGAACTGTCTACGTTTCAGTATATTTGTAAATATGTCATCACCTACATCTTTAATATTGCAGGATAACAAAAACATTTTATCATGGAGAGGAATTCTACCAGTACATCATGTCTGATCTGATATGGCACAGTTTGAAGATACAAGCATGTTGTGTGACATAATCTAGTCTACCATCAACACAACTTAACTATGTTGTTTTTTCACTGAGAACAAGTCCCAGAGTGACCAGTGGAATGCTGGAAGGGTTTAGGATCACACACACACTAACTGCATGGAAATATAATGTTCTTCTCCTGCCCACAGGAGTTTCCATGTAACCCTTCACTGTCCTTCCCCAAATGCTGCCTCTGATTGGTTGAGAGCCATGTCTGTCAGTTAAAATGTCTTGCGTGACCCCCACCCCCCGTTTGACCTAGCGTGGGAACCAAAAGACAGACATTCCTCTGATGGAGAAACAACCTCAACGGGACCCTCAGAACACACCGTAATCCGTAATGTACAGTAATTCAGAACACAGAATACACCGTAATCCATAATGTACAGTAATTCATAACACAGAATACACCGTAATCTATAATGTACAGTAATTCCGAACACAGAATCCACCTTAATCCGTAATGTACAGTAATTTCATCTACACTGTGGCATTACAAACATGCTTTGCATTTTAAACAGAACAATCCCAAATCTGGACCTCAAAGGATCACATTAATTCTGTGTCTTTTATTGACTTTGTTTTGTTACTGTTATTTTGTGGGGTAGGGATGGGGAATCTTCAGATGATTGTGTAGCTGTTTTGCACATGCTGATTGCTCAGCATGTGCAAAACAGCTACACAATCATCTGTGGTAGCCTAACCTTTGGAAGACATTTATAACATACCACTTCCTCATACTGTAGTGTGAAGCAACAGTAGACTGAGTATAAAAAGTCAAAATCAATCCCCTATTCAACAAGGTGTGGGACTGGGATGCACATCCACATAAACTCAGCATGTCCAGTTCTAGCTACATTTCCTCCTCAGCAATGTATCCTTGTGTGTTCACTTTACACATTCATTGGTCCTGAGTTCCTCTTACGCTCCTGCTCTAAAGACTTCACAGGATTTCAAGTAATTAAAAATTAAACAATCTCTTCAGACAGCACTGCAGTTGGAGAATATTCATAAATTGTGTGTTGCTTTCCTTTAGTATCTTACATCCATTTAATGTAAATATGGTTTTATTACATTCAACGGTGCTAGTATAATTGATGGCACATAATCCCCATCATGAGGATGTGCAGGTGCGGTAGGGTTTGCGGGTGCTGATCCATTACACTCATTTAAAGGTACCGTCAGCGATTCTAACTCATAACATCATCCCTGGCTCCATGAACTACAAACAAACAGTGGACCAAGCCTCTCCCCAAACATCACAAAATTGTTCCAGGGTTTTGACAGAGTACAATCACTACGGTTGAGTATGTGTTCTGACTGCCATACCAACAAGCCTTGCTCTGTGCCGTTGTGGTCAAGCTGCAGGTTTGGTGCCCCAGAGACTTGGGTTCAAGACCAGGTGGGGTGACTGCTCTCTGCCTTTACTACAAGGGGATTGGTGAGTTCAGTCTGTGTTTTGTTGGTGCTTGGTTCAAATATCAAGGAATGTGACTTCGTCCAGTATTGCTGATTGTACCTTTAACTGAGCTGTCTAGGTAGCACAATGCTACCATCTAGTGGTGGTAAGATGCTTTGCTGTATTTGAATTTCATTCAAGAAGCCATACAACCCCTATGGTCACAGATCAAACATTCACACAGCAATTGAATATACAATCTCTGTTTTGCTTAGTAGATTTTTAATTATTTCTAGTATCATATCCATTTTGACTGCCAAAGTTGCATCAACATATTAAGACATTTGGTGACATAATCCACAACCCACACTTCAGATCATTACATAGGATATACTTCCATGTATAGTAAAAAAAAAATCAAGATTTTTCATATATTTGATATTTCACTATTATTTACAATTCAAAATCAAAACAATAAATCACATTCAGAGGAAACCCAACATTACCACAGCAACAATAGCTGAGATATAGCCTCATAGTGAGACTTGTGCATTATAGTGCAATGCACCTTTTACAAGGACCTTCCAAATGGTAGGTGGCAGTCCCAATGAAGACTCATTCTGAGCGATAAAGTGTCAATTGTTCTGTCTATATAATGCATATGATTATTCAAAAGGCAGGAAAATTAATCAATACAGACATATTAATGCTAGATGCATTTGATTAAATGAAAATATACAAAATTGTCATAACCTGCTTGCTTTGAAGTCAAACGACATAGAGCCCTACACAATCACAAAATTACTTATAAAAAATATGAATGGTTATTTATTAACTTCAGTAGAAAGACACAATATAAAACATGCACATTGCTTCTCTCTTGTCAGTTCCTTGTACAAGAGCAGTAGGTCCCATTTGATGCTCATCTATTCTTAATAGTGACATTGAATGCCACAGGGCCTCTCATAGTAAAGCCCAAGTAGAATGTGACATTTTCATTGCTATAAGGCACAGAGGCTGCGTTCAGGGGAGTGACCATGAATTCTAGCTTTTGTGGGCCTTCCAGATAGACGCTTCCATTTTCTGTCCTGCCCGACACCAGTTTTAACAGTTTGGCCGTTTCAGCCATCTTCCACCCCTCTCCATGGTACCATCTTATTCTCTTCTCTGAAACTGGCAGGGATTTTGTGGTTGCTAATACTTTGCTCTTGTGAACAATCTTCTCCAATCCTTTTCCATTGCCCAAGAAAAAATGTGTGTAAATTCTTCTTTTTCTTGCAGGAATGTCCTTCTTTTTGTCAAAGTAGCAGGTTGTAAGAATTTTGACGGCAGACAGCACAAATTCATATTTTTTCTCCTTGTCTTCTTCACTGTCATGGTCTTCAGGCCAGAACAGGAGTGTGAGTAAGAAGAGAGCATTTGGTTGACAATTCCGTTTGTCCTTGGGAAACTTCTGGCTGAGATCTTGAAGCTCTTTAAGAGAGGCCAATGCTTTAGACTGAGTTGAGAGACAACTAAGAGTTATGTTAGATGCTATGTAGTTGACAAGATCCATTTGATCCATCTTTTCCCTCAGTAGTTTGTACAAATATATGAGGTCCTCCAGAACTTTGACCTTATCTTTTCTTTTGGAATCAGTCAAAATGGAGAAGATGTTGGTCATGTTTCCTCCACCAAGTTGGTATATTTTCATGCGTGTCATGGCAGGAGTTGGAATGTCTGATCCAGACTCAGAATAAGCATTGTGCACACTGAAATATTCCCCAAACTCTACTGACTTTCTCACCAACCACTTCTTAGGATGCTTTATTTGATCCTCAGTCTCCTCCTCGTCTGCACTTGGGTCTGTCTGAAAATAGCTTAGGTCCTCTGATATCCACTCCAGAGATGTCTGAATGATTTTATAAAGGTCTTTAAGTTTGCTGTGAAAATCCTCCCATGGCTTCTTCACTTTGTCAGGAATGTGGTCAGTGAGCAAATATTTCACACATTCTGTTTTGTTAGTGAACACAGATGAAGTGGAAAATAGCTGCAATAAGCGACATCCTACTTCAGCTGCTGCAAAAAATCCTGCATTGCTCATAGATTCAGCATCTGCAATGGCTGCCCTCTGACACTCCTGAAAGCTATCCATGGCTTTGATAGCAGTTCTGACCGCATCTGCTATTCTTTCTGCTGTTTTATTCTCTTTCTTTAGTCCTGACACCTTTTTGTAGAACCATTTCCTGTACACTTGGCCTTTGGTGTTAAGAATAAATGGGTTGTTTGGCAATTTCTTGCCAGCCAGTTCAGCCCAACATTCTGCCTCTTCAAATTTCTCCTGGCTGTAATTCAGTCGAGCCAGATGTTGAGCAAATAGAGGATCCTTGTCAAAACGCTTGTAAGCCTCTTTGAGGAGATTAACTGCCGTCTCTGGACTTTCTGTATCTCTCACATGCTCAATAAGGGGGGAGAAGAAACTGTCCTCCTCGTCTCCTTTGCTGATCCTATCACGCCTCATGAACAATGCTCGCAGACACTTGACATAGTCTTCCCTCCCAAACCTGTGCTCATACAAGACATCATCATTGAGAAGCTCCAGAGCCAATTCACTCTCCTGCTTCTCCTGACATAAGAGCTGCTTCAGTATTTCTTTTGCAACTAAGGGGTGAATGATTCTGATGGATTTAATGTATGTTCTTTCATCTCTCAGGTGTATAAAAACCAGTCTGCCAGGCTCAGTTAGTGCCTCCTCAAAAGCATGCTGGCGAAACTCTTCCTTGACATCACCCTGGAGTAACTGGAACTTTTCAAGGTGTAGAGAGAGAGTAAGTCGAGCTTCACAATGGGACTGGGAGAGGAAAGAGTTCTGCACATAGGTGTTCAGCAGTGCCACATAATGGATGAGACGAGTGACGACATGGTCATGGTCAATGTCCTGAAGCAAATGTTCCACAAACTTTTGCACATACTCAGAAATCTTCTGATGATCAAATCCTTCACTCATGAGAACAAATGTTAAGATAAACTCTGGGTTGTATTGTTTTTCAAGCATTTTCCTTTTACCAGAAAACTGCTTCTTTTCTTCCTTTGATAGCTTGTGGGTCACCTGCACATTATAAAATGGGGACTCCTTGCACTTTTTCTCTGGATTGTAGGATCGTCTACAGCTCAGGACAATGAAGCACAGTGTTCCTTGTGTAATTTTCTGTCTGGTAATAGCATTCTCCAACTCATTCTTTAAGTCACCCAAAAAATCATCATCACAGTCTTCTACAAGCAGAAGGACTGGCACACATTTTTGGATACCAGTTTCCTCATATGTCCGAAGCCGATATGCATGTTCAGACACTATGACAGCAGAATATGATGGTTTAACAACTGCGCATCTGAGCTTTTTCCGGTTGTTCCACAAGACTAGTCGGGAAACAGTGCTGCCCCCGCTGCCTGGGTGATGAAATATGTTGAAGCTGTGAATATGCAACTGGTCTGCACTGTTTTTAAGGCAGTCACTGAGGAGATTTGAGATCACCTGGTAAGCATCCCTTTGAATGACCTCCCCAACATGCCTCTTCTCTGCCAGCCAGAAATTCATCCAGTTCACTTTTCCACCATGGTAGAAGTGTTGTTCAATGTTTTCTTTTTCAGCTTCGATGACATCTTCTCTGGTTTCATCACAGTGGTCCATGTAAAGAATCTCTAGTGAATACATCCTCTCCTCCTCTCGACTCTCAAGAAGACACTCCCCTTTCGCATAAGTGGGTAGATGCTTTGTGGTTCGAGAAGCAACAGACTGGATGCGCTGAAGTGTTGCATTAACATGGCTTATTTTCATCCCGACAACACTTGAATGGTTCACCATGCTTTCGTTGCAAAAACTCTGCGCAAAACTCTGCCACTTCTCAAAGTTATCCTCAGATTCTGATATGCAGATGATGTCTTCGTGACCACCCATGTCAGAGAAGAATTCACTGTAGGTGTGCAGGAGAGGTTTCTCGACTGGAGAAGTAAGAAGGAAGATCAATGTGAAGGTGCCTTTGGGCAGGATCTGTTTGCAGATCAGTGATGCACATTCCTTGAGTTGAGTCTTTTTAGTTTTGAACCATGTCATGTCATCACACTGCTCCTTTCCTTTGAAATCATTGCGACCATTGCAGAAGATCCAGCTGGTTTGTTCAAACAAATGCATTTTCTTTTGAAATTCCTCAGAGGTCAAGCTACTTGATATTATGTAGTCGTGCATGAAATGCAAGTTTGCAGCATGATGTTTCAGGTATTCCTGACAGAGTCCAGACAAATTGGAGTCAGGATCAAAATCAAAGACACAGAAGATCCTCATATTCAGTAAAAAGTCAATGCTGCTCAAGTGTTCACTGCAGAATTTGTTTGTAACCAGGATGAACCATTCTAGAACCATTCTGAACACTTCTCAAGATATGTCTTCCCACCTGTAACAAGCATTGTCAGTTTCCTCCCCAGGTCCGGGCAGGCTTCTGGCATGGTGACACACTCACGGTTCTCTACAGCTTCTCTTTGTGCATCCCGAGTAGAGACCCGCTGGTAAAAGTCATTTTGGTTATCCACTGGCCTGGTTGTAGCACCCACCCTACAAAAGATAGCGTCCTTCTCATGTATGACTTTGTTGGACTTCTCATTAAAGTTTGGCAGGCGAACAGTATAAACTCTGTTCCTCACAATGCTTATTAAAGGTACAATGTCAACTTCCACAACATACTTCTTCTCATCTGTACATATGCCAGTGACCTCAATGAACTCTGGCGGCCGTATGCATTGCCTTACATCTTCAGCATCAAAACGAGAGTAACATCTCTCTATGTGATCTAGAGCGTCAACATAAATGTCTTTGTCTAACACTGGTATGCCAATAATTTCACCATGAATGTAGCCTGTGTCCTCCCTACTATCCATAACTCCAAAATGGATTGTGCCATTGGATCTGATGTTCATGCAACCAGTACCAAATTTGAGAACTTCTCTAGCAAACTTTGCCTGTAATCTAGGGCGGTCTAATTTGGCAGCAATGGCAAATGACTTGTACTCATGACAGGGAGAAATAAGATCAGAAATGCCAGATTCAGGCTGAAGGACATTGGAACTGATATATGTGAAATGAATGCCCCCTTTCCCAAATGGTCTGGGTTTACAGTCCTTCTTTGTGAATGGCATGACCACGGTCTCCTTTACAGGATTTGTTTTGCGTTCTGCACTATCCTTACTGCTCAAGGTCTCATTGGCAACAGGGGGACATTGCTGCATTGTTTTGCTTACATTCTTCTGACTATCCAAGATCTTTTTGCTAACCACAGATGGACCTTGTGCCTCCTCAGGAGGAGTTTGGTCTGGCAGTGGTTCTTCTGCAGCTTTCTGGCTTCCTGTGGTTTTATTAGCAGTGATAGGATGTTGGCATATTGGTGTTTTATCATCTTTGTGACTACCTAAGATCTTTTCGCCAACCATAGATGGGTTTTCTGTCTCTTTTCCAATTTGTGGCTCCTTCAGACCCTCTGAGATTTCTTTTGTTGTGAGTTGTTGCTGTTTTCCTTTAACCGTTTGAGTTTTCTTAATTAATTGTTTGAGCTGATCTCTGTTACTGAGGATCAAAAAAGCTTGCCCCGATTTCATTCCTGTTTTGTTTATGAGATAGTCTTCAGTTATGTCACGGAGGACTGGTCCATCCACTTCCTCATCACAGAGCTTGCTAACGTACTTCTCTTTAACTCCTATGCCACGTAGCCAGGAGCTCACTTGATCCTCTGTCCATTTCTCAATGGGCAACTTGATTATATCTAAGAAAAGACAGAAAATGAAAATGATAATACAAATAAAAACAGAATATGAACTATCATTTGTACCAGTTATTTTCCCATATTAAAAGGATACATTCTAGCCACCACTGATTCACTTTAGGACTTTTAAAGGGTCCTAAGTAGGGTTTCCCGAAAGCTTTGTGAGCCTAGAAGTTCATAAAGTCCCTCTTATGGATATTTCACCATTTCATTGTCAAAGCGCAAAGACAATGTGAAAACACTCACAGATGTATGTGCAGCGGCACCGGAACGAGTTTGAAAGTGGGGGTGCAAAAAAAAAAAAAAAAGCTGGTTTAGGGCTGGGTTCCCCGAGACAATTTTGAAAATTCCAGAGGCCAACTATTCATGCACGTTTTCACGTGGGATATTACGATATAACGTAGTCTAATAATAATTGTAAAAATAGTCTAACAAAAACTGTCATAATGTTAGGTGCTGTGTAGTGATTTCGGGTGGTTTCATTCAAACTGATTGGACTGCAAGTAGCGTCTTTTTACGCACTGATATTGACAGACACAGACACAGCAGCATAACCTGAATTTCCATTCAAGGAATAAAGGAGGTAGTCTATAACCTACAATAATAATGATCACAATATCCATTTTCTGTCCTGTGCACGCAGCCAAGCCTTGTCAATGACTGTGATGAAAAGATCTGCACGTAACCTACTTGCTACATTTTGAAGGTTAAGGCGTAAAAGGTCCCCCAATGTGAGCCTTGAATTGAATGCCATGCAGGATTTTGTTAGGATCTCAAAACCGGATTATGAACATTCTTTGCCATATAGAAACACACAATAGCGTTGGATTATAAACATGCTTTGCCACAAAAACAGAGAAAAACGTGGGGTAAGTCGAGCTATATGAAGTTATTATTTTGCTGTCACTTTGTCTGTTTTATAACCCAGAAGGATGTACTTGGTATCAAATGATAGCTCTGTGTCTCCTCTTTCATCTGACATACGTGTCATATCTATCCGATGACAGGTCCGCGAGTAATTCAAATGAGAGTAATGGGTGTGCAGTTGGTTTTTGTACATGACGTTATTATTTTGCAGTCACTTCGTCTGTTTTCATAAGCCAGAAGGATCGATATACATGGTACCAATGGATAGCCATGTGTCTCCTCTTTCATCTGATATGCTTGCCATATCTATGCGTTCACGGGTTTGCGAGTAATTCAAACGAGAGTAATGGGTGCGCAGGTGAACGCAGAGACTGTAAATATGATGCAATTTGATTTAATTTCATGATTTTTTTTAATCTTCATACTTTAACGTACAGACAAGTGCGTGATCTCGTTGGAAAGCCCCACTTCTGCTCTGTCACGCAATAAAGGCTTCTCGCTATGAACAGTTGCGGAGTAGGCCTAATGTAACAGAGAAGAAAGGGTGTGTTTTTTGACGCACTTTGCGTCAATCGGCTTCGAAAGAGTTAAAATCTCACGTATCCCCTGGAGTGCCTTCACGTACCCCCAGGGTTACGCGTACCCCCATTTGGGAACCACTGCTCTAATCAATGCGGTGCCGTGTCGGTGTTGTGGTCAACAACTGCCCTTTTTTTTTTTTTTACTCCCGAAAAGTGGGGTTCGCACCCCCTGCACCGGTGCTTCCGGCGCGCTTGAAGCTAGCCGACCTGGAGGGACGCAGTAAGCGCCAAAACATCAGTATTATTGGCCTACCTAAGTCAGAGGTCACGACCAACCACATTCTTTTCCCAACTACTTGTGGATGTCTTCTGTTGATACCACAGACAACCAGTTTGGCTTCAAGGCTAAACATGGCACTGACCTATGTATCTATGCCCTGAAGGAAGTGGTAGAAAAGGATAGCAGACAGAATTCTTCAGTTTTAATTTGTTTTATTGATGCATCAAAGGCTTTTGATCGAGTCAGTCATTTTAAGTTGTTCACTAAGCTCAGTCAAAGAGGTGTGCCCAATAGCATAATTAGGATCCTGGCATATAGGGATGTAACGATTACCGGTATAATGATAAACCATGATAAAAATGTTGACGATTACCGTTTTCTTTTGAAATATCATAATTATCACGGTTGATTACCACGGTGTTGAAACCGTGTGTTTAATCCTTCCCAGCTTCATCCGAGCCTGCTTTTGACATACAGTAGGCCTGGTACAATGAAGCAAAATTGGTACCCTACTGATTCTGTTGTTTAATTGATGATTTTAACTGCGATTCGGATTAGGCTACACCTGATTTTAAAAGGCGGAACATTTTCACCGCAAAACGTGCACTGTATCATTTAGCCACTCTGCGTCTTTTTATGTTCGCGTCCACATGAAATCCATTCCACTCACGTTATCAGAAGAATACAGTAGCATAAAGTTTTATTTCGAACACTTACTTTGGTCTCACTCAGGGTAGGAATTTCACGGCGGCCACGTCATTGCCCCTTGCGTTGGCCGTGATGTTCCTTTGAAAATCAGAGGTTTACAGGCCACGGTGGCCTTGGTGCTCTTCTTTCAATATTCTGTTTTGCGTCCTACTAATAGCGATTTTTATTTAGCCTATGGCCTGTCAAAATAATCTTAGCATTCACAGCGCAAATTAATTTAGTCTTTTACGCAGTGGAGAAAGTGACAGCGCAAGAAAGAAAGTGCGTCTAAATTCACCCATTCTTCTCAGTTGAACTACTCGCGAAGTAGCCTACTCATCACACAGACATCACAAGTATCACATGAAAGAGCTTTTTCTCAGCTTTTAAACGATGTTAGCAGCGAATTGCTGTGGTGAACAGTTCGCGAGAAAAGTAAATAATATAATTAAATTTAATCATAAATTCTACTGAAGGTTTTCGTCCATCTCCCTACCAATTCCTCTCGGTGCAATACTTCACGAACCTTTCATTTAACACATGACAAACCATATATCAGAATAAACAGCAGACCTTACCGAACACAAAAGTGTAAAGCAGTCCCCTGTACAGTTAGCCGTTCCAGGTTCCAGAGTAATCCAGTTTTGAATTTGCAGTAAATTTCGACATGCATGGATGTCTCCAAATTTGGGCTTTACGTTTTACGATGTGTTTAAATTGTTCCACATGATTTCATAACGGGCCAAATACAAAATAAATGTTACAAATATCGCCTAGATATCGGTAAATCAGAGGACAGCTGACTAAGAGTTTGTGAAAGTAGATCACAAAATGCTAAGCATGCATCTAGGCTATTTGAGTTTCTTAAAGCTGAACTGTGCTTAAATTGTTCAATACATGCTTTCATAACAGGCCAAATATAAAATAAATGTTAAATATAGCCTAGATATCTGTAAATATTAGATGATCAGATGATTTGCAGTTCTATGTAATATGTCATGCTTCATGTTTTTGTAATGTTTCATACAGTGATGCAGGTCTACTGCAGTGAATAGGCTATACAACTTTGATAATTTTTATAGCCTATGTGGCCTTTGTGCCCTCCACCAAATATGCCCAACTGAAGGCCAAGTGGCTTTGCCCCCAGAATGGTGAAATTCCAAGCCTGGTCTCACTCATTGGAACCAAATAACAGTAAGCGATAAGCACATAGCCAATTAAACATGAAAAACTGAACGGGACACTTTTTGAAACTATTTCAGCTTGTGTAGGACTATCAGTGCTTTCTGAACATATTGAACACACTTTTAAAAATACCGTGATAATACCGAAAACGTGATAATTTTGGTCACTATAACCGTGAGGTTAAATTTTCATACCGTTACATCCCTACATATTGGTATGCTATCCAGATATGACGAACCCCATTGCCCACGCCAATTGGTTGATTTGACCATGCAGGTCAAGTGGGGGAATGTAGTCTCTACACCATTTGGCGTGGGTAATGGGGTTCGTCAGGGGGGTTTACTCTCACCCGACCTTTTTAATATTTATATGAATGATCTATCTGACCAACTAAGAGCCAGTAACACAGGATGCATGGTTGGCAACACCCTGATAAACCACCTTATGTATGCTGATGATTTTGTGATCTTTTCTCCTACTAGCAGTGCTGGGTTTCAAGAAATGGCAAACATATGTACCGAGTATGGTGTCAAATTTGATGTTAAATCCAATAGTAAAAAGAGTGTTGTTCTGATCTGCAAAACAAAAGGGGACAGGGATTTAATCGTTCCATCTTTTCACCTGGCAGGGCATAAAACGAAATATCTAGGACACATCATCACAGACCAAATGTGTGATGATGATATCAATTGGCAGCGCCGCATGTTATATGCACAAGCTAACATGCAGGTAATAGGAAATTCCACTGGCGTTTAGATAAACTTAAAATAAGCCTGTTTAAAGCATATTGTACTCCTCTATACCCTGCCACTTATGGACCAAGTTTAAAAAGTCAAGCATCCAGAAGCTCCAGATTGCCTATAATGATGGGTTGCGTATACTGCTTAAAAAACCCAGGTGGAGCAGTGCAAGTGAATTATTTTGTAGGGTAGGAGTCAACACATTCCATGCACTGTTGAGAAACCTAATGTACAAATGAATTTGCAGATTGAATGGTTCATGTAACCTTATCATTATGCTGTTGTCAAATCCTGGTCTTAGTACTGTGCGATACCAGTTATCCATGTGGAAACACTGGTATAATTGCCTTTTTTAATTGTCCTGTTGTTGTCTTGGTGTGTGTACTGTTGTTGGTATTAGTACTGCATGTGTATTTATTGGACCATGAGTCTGGAAATAAAAGTTGATTGATTGATTGATTGATTGATTGTCACTTGTCATCAACTTTGACTCCCACCAACTGTAGCTAGTTAGCATAGTTAACATTGTTAGCATAGTTAGCATCGTTAGCATTTTTAGCAAAACTGCTAGAAAACATTAGCTAAGTTATCTTTTTTAAACCGTCTCATTGTTAGTACCTTGAAATCCCACAAATAAATCATACAAAAAAAAGAACAAAATGAAACCTAGGTATGATTTATTATGGTTCAGTGAGTATTATGAAACATATTCAAGCTGGTCTATTGTTAGTCGATGGTTATGGTCATTTCTCCAGGATATTTAGGGAGTTAAGTGGTCTATGAGTTTTTTTTTTTTTTTTATTATTAGGCCTATTTGTAAAGTGGTCCTCATTAGTTTGACAACGTTAGGAAAAAACGAATTAATAACTTAGGGAAACAGTGGTAGACGATTTTTCACAATTTTCAATTAGGAATTATCAACTGAGTAATCGATTATAAAAGTAATCGTTGGTTGAAACCCTATTCCTGACTCTCTAGTGGTGTTTTGTCAAACAACCACCATACACCAAATAAAAACATGTAAACTGAAATGCCACACTCTAATACTTGCCCATTCTGTAGAACACAATAATCCAAGCAGTTGCTAGGAGGCCATCTTACAGTAAGTCTCAATATACTGTACTGTTAGTCTTCTTCAAGGACCCTTTTCAGCACCTAGGTGGGGTGTTAACACAAATGTATGTTAAGTGCCTGCTTACCATTTACATGCACTGTATGACATGGCAGTCATTTCTAATATTTAAATGTCATATGTTTTTCCTTGCATAATTTGTTAATTGAATGCCATATTATCCTAACTTAATTAACAACAAACAATAACCAAATATTTAATCTTATTTATATATAATATATATACATATATATATTATGCATGATTCATATTGTTTTGTGAATCATGACAGTGTCATCACTGATATAACTCACACCTACCTAAGCATGAATGGTGAGTGATGGGAGAATATAAGGGATGGTAAAACTACTCCCGTCTTGGACTCCAAATCACTGCGTCACATAACATACAGTGTAATCAACAACATACATTATACACAACATATCTTATACATGTGACAGGATATAGTGTTTTTATCCCATAGTGGAGTGATAAGACCCAGAGGATTCCAGTGCAGGCTATCTGCACCTACTCCCTTCCCACAGAGAACCTGTTGCAGGCTACCCTCCACAGCTTACTCAGGTAATATAGGGCGGGGTTGTAGCTAGGCAGATAATAGAAAAATCATGAAAATAGTGATACAAGCACCAAATTTGGGACAGTTGTTCTCTAGGGTATACTATAAAAATTCCCCGATTGGCCACTCAAAAATCCAAAAGGGCTGCCATATTTCAAAATAGCTGCCAAAAATTGACCTGACTAAATGGTTGCAAATGCATATACTGGCTCAATTTCACCAACTGTAACAGACAGATGAGGATCCAAGGATTCCAACAGAACCTCATTTTTGAAAACTGGGCATACAAGTGAAAAGTTAGGCTACATGCATTACAGTAACACAACATCCAGCCAAAAGGCATGTTTGCTGAATGCAGTGCCCCCTAGAGGTCAAAGGGCACCAAATTGTATGTGCGTCCTCACAATGAATTCACCAGTCCACGTACCAAGTTTGGCTTTGATACATGAAAGTGTTCCTGAGATATGACTTTCCTGTTTGGTGGCATTGTAGCCACCTTTTTTTTCTTTCACTCATACATTTGTGTGGAATCACCAGAGGTGGAAAAAGTACAAAAATATTGTACTCAAGTAAAAGTACCAATACTTTGATGAAATATTACTCAAGTACAAGTTAAAATACCGATCTGAAAATGTACTCAAGTAAAAGTAAAAAGTAGTTCGGTTACAAGCCCGAAATCCTAAACAGTAGGCCACGGCTGCCCCTAATAATTCCTCATGTGCTCGGCACAGCAATGCCCTCTCAATAGTGCTACGGAGGTGACATGACTGCCAACTGCGCGCAGCCAATGTGTGTATGAAACATCATCACATAGCATTACGGCACAGTGTTCATGAGGAATGTAGGAAGTACTGCCAGGGGGATAAATACCACCCATAGTGTTCTATTTATTTACAAATGTACATACTGTAATTACACTTATACAGTATAGCTTATTCTACTGCTCTTCATACTATCCATCCTGCACATACACTTTCGCTGCTGGAGACGCACCCCGTTCACTTCACATGGGCTTACGTCATCCGTTGCCGAACTGAATTGTGGGTCCGTTGCGTCGTGTTGCTCCTGTCGCTCGCATTGAGAAGTCCAGCTGTTGCTGCACCGATAGACGGCACCGGCCAATCAAGCCAAACGACGGACGGCACCAGCCAATCAAATTACGGTTATACTTCAAGTCATTTGCATAGCTACCGTCGGGAACACCCACTGGCATGCGTTGACGGAACGCAACTGTGTGTAGAAGCCCTTATTCCTAATACTCTAATAATGTTACGGTATCTGCACTACAATGGTACTGTACATACTATACATACTATATGGTTCATACTAAATATCCATATTTATTCTGTTTTTCTCATAATATATTCTGTTAATACACTGCATACTGTATATCTTTATCGTTATATTGTTACTGCTACTACATTACACATATCTGTACATGTTTTTCATACATTGTTCATATCACATAGCCATATTTATTCTGCTCTTATGAAGTAACTGCTAATACACTGCACCTACAGTATTTATGTCTAATTCATATTCTAAACCACCTTCTGTAAACCAACTGCATACTCTACACTGCACTATATTTCTTGTCCTGCCTATGCACCATCTGTCTATACTTATATATCACATTGCACTTTAGCTTTGTACTTGTACTCTGCACAATGACAATAAAGTTGAATCTAATCTAATCTAATCTACTGTAATCTAAAAAATGACCCAGGACAGAGCCTTATGTATCATAAAACGTTTGGCGGGTTGGCATGTGATAATTTAGAACCCTGGTTACCACACACACACACACACACACACACACACATACACACACACATACGCATTCAGAGATATAAAGTAACTAAGTAAAAAAATACTTAAGAACAGTACTTAAGTATGAATGGGGAGTATGTGTACTTTACTTGAGTTTTTATTTTTCTTCTTACTTTTACTCCACTACATTTTCATTAGCAGCATTAAATCAACACCAAAGCACTTTTCCTCTGTTGCACACATGCTATTTGTTTATCCAGCACCGGCTTTGGAAATAACGGTGTCCACAGACAAGGTAGAATATGTTGCATGATTTTATGAAAGTATGATGTATTGCGACATCAGAAGCAAGTCAAAATTGTAGTTTTTTATGTCTCATCCCATCGAACTACAGATCCACCACCCGATCTGGCAAACTTGCATAGTGCAGTTATAGCCGATAAAGGGTCGCGAAGCAAATGCAGAAGCGTTGTTCACCCTGTTACAAGTTGATGAACCACTGAAAGATTTTGGAAACATTATTTTAAGATACAAAAAAACTCTTTGGTGTTGCTTTAATTAAGTAGGCTAAAATTATATGCAAATGAAAACAAAAGCCAGTTTTCATTCAGCATGTTAGATATTTGCCACTCCAGGATTTTCACTACAGGACACAGCAATGAATAAAGACATAGTGACAGAGTTTAGGCCTAGCTAATATAGCTAAGACATAGCACACTAAGGCATATGTAGGCTGTTGTAAGGAGCTGAATTAAATTAAAATTCTAACTGCTTGCTTTTTTCATTAATAGCACTTTCATTTAGGCTTTCAAAGTGTGCTTATGGAATGTGATGCAGCTGCTTTTCTAAACATGCTGGATAAACTTCATTATAGCTTATAAAAGGAAGCAGCGGTGAAAAATGAATGGCAGCCTTGTTCAGGCTTCGAAGACATTGTGTATGAAGTGTATACGCACCCAGTTTTAAGGTGAACTTAATAGCCTATCCAAAATTCTGATTGCTTTCTTTTTCATGAAAAGCATAGCAAAGGGACCCCATTTATCCACCTCTTATTAGAGTTTATTCACCTCCCAAAAAAGTTTTTTTTACCAATTGCTACTTTTAACATTCAAAAATTACTTAGTATTATCCACATTCACTATATGTACACTCTAGGAACCATTTAAAGGGACACCAGGCAACGTTTTCGTGTTAATTACTCATCTTCGTAAGTCGGTATATGGTTAAATAACTCATTACAGGCCCCAGCTGTGGCGCAACTGGCTGGGGCACCTGCACCGTACGCCGGCGACCCGGGTTCGATTCCCGCCCCGTGGTCCTTTCCGGATCCCACCCCTGATCTCTCTCCCATTCGCTTCCTGTCACTCTCCACTGTCCTATCATTAAAGGCATAAAAAGCCCAAATATAAATATATATATAAATAAAAGACTCATTACAGGGCGAATGAAGACTCTCTCGCCCGCCCCTACTGCCTGTAGGAAGAATATCCCGCTTGCAATATCCCGCTTGCATCCACAGCACAGAGGCAGGCTAACATAACGCTAGCGATTGTTGCAAACGCGTGTATATCCCGCGGCGAAGAAGCAGCGAAAACCCTTGACGGAAGATGCGAAGAAAAGGAAAAGAGCTTCAGACCGAGCGAGGGGGTGTTTTGTAGAGAAAAAGCATCAGGCTTGCCTGGTGTCCCTTTAATACCACTGGTATTGTTATAAACATTGGACATCACCATCATCAAACACGTTCTAAATGCCCTATTTAAAAATCCAATACCTACATGGCGCAGTCCACCTCACTGTGATCACAGAAATAATAGTTTACCCACCTCTTATTTTACCACATCCCTGCTAATACCCTAATTTTAAATGTATCAAAATAAACTACAAAATACAGTAACCATATTATGTATCAAAATAAAATACTGTATTTTACTATGGAACACCCTGCCTCTGTACATCAAGCAGGCGAGTTCAGTAAATTTTTTAAAAAAGATCTGAAAACATACCTGTAAAGGAAAGCTTTTAGTTAACTCATCTTATACTGTAGACTACTTTTTCAGATTATTCTACATCTGCGCAGCCAGCCAGAAACAGATGGGCTCCCCCTATTAAGTCAGGTTCTGCTCAAGGTTTCTTCCTGGAATATGGGAGTTTTTCCTTGCCACAGTTGCCATATGGCGTGCTTATGGGGGGTAAAGGGTTAAGGCTGCCAGTCTTATGACATGTTATTTTTCTATATTTTTGATATGTTGCTGAGTGGATCATAAACGGCCCCAGCAATGAAGAAAAGTGATTGATAATGACTGACTGACTATTATTGTGTTACATGCTTCAAATGTAAAGTACTTTGAGCTGCATTCTGTGTATGAAAGGTGCTATACAAATAAAGCTTATTATTATTATTATTATTATATTATGTATTTGGAAAATACTCAAAATACGTTTTTCAAGGGAGCATGGAAGCACTTTGCAAATCAGCTTTTTTTTATCTCAAACATTTAGCCTATAAAACCATATAGTAAAAAAAAATTATACAAATTGGCCACTGTGATACCAAATAGTATACCGTATGCAAATTCATGTAGTGTGATCATAAAAAAGAATCATTCAGTAATTTACATTTACATTTAGCCATTTAGTTGATGCTTATCCAAAGTGACCAACAGAGCTTTCAATTAAGCACATTATAATCAATAGGCCAAAATCATAATTGTGTATCTGTGCCGAGGTTCCTAATTCAAGTCCAGTGCAGAACTGAATAAGAAAATCACAAGGCTATGTATCTTGAATTTCCAGTATGTGAGAAACTTTATATGCCTAAATATCTCCAACCTCGAATATGTAGCTAATAAGGAAATAGAATTGTTATTTAGACCAGGTGACCTTCTCCCCACTGTGGAATGCAGAAAGGGAAGCTACAAGGAAGGGAATTCAAACACACTCAGCACCTTACCATCTATTGATGTCATTGTGGTTCATTGAGAATGTTTGTATGTGTTTATGTGAAAGTATGTGTGTGTGTGTATGTAGACGTGATTGTCTCTGTGTGTGTGTGTGTTTGTGTGTGTGTGTTTGAGTAGGCTATGTGTATGTGTGTGTGTGTACTATGTGTATGTGTATGTGTATGTGTATGTGTATGTGTATGTGTACATGTAAATTTGTGCAAGTGCGGTGTGTGTGTGTGTGTACATATGTGTTTGTGTGAAGGTGTGTGCATATATGTGTGTGTGTGTGTGTGGATGTGTGTGTTTGTGTGTGTGTGTTTGAGTAGGCTATGTGTATGTGTATGTGTACTATGTGTATGTGTGTGTGTACATGTAAATTTGTGCAAGTGCGGTGTGTGTGTGTGTGTGTGTGTATGTGTGTGTGTACGTGTGTGTTTGTCTGTGTGAAGGTGTGTGCATATATGTGTGTGTGTGTGTGTGTGTGTGTATGTGTGAGTGAAAGAAAGATGACTGCAATGCCACAAAACAGGAAGATCATCTCAACAACACTTTCATGTATCAAAACCAAACTTGGTATGTGAACTGGTGGTGGATTCATTGTGAAGACACATACAATACATTGCATTCAGCGAACATGCCTTTTGGCTTTTGGATGCTGTTTTACTGCATGTAGCCTCACTTTTCACTCGTATGCCCGATTTCCAAAAATGAGATACTGTTGGGATCTTTGGATCCTCCCCTTTCTGTTACCTTTGGTTAAATTGAGCCAGTACATGCATTTCTATGAGAAAAAACATTTAATTGGAACAATTTTTGACAGCCATTTTGAAATATGGCCGCCATCTTGGATTTTCCAGTGGCCAATCGGACAAATAAGTATATAAGTATATATACTCTTTTGATCCCGTGAGGGAAATTTGGTCTCTGCATTTATCCCAATCCGTGAATTAATGAAACACACTCAGTACACAGTGAGGTGAAGCACACACTAATCCCGGCGCAGTGAGCTGCCTGCAACAACACACACACACACAGGAGCTTTGTGGCCAGTTATACCAGTAATACTTCATAATTCATTTCCTACCTGTGCCTTGCCCTTCGAAGCCTAGAGGCTATTTTCAATGTAATCTCACTACCTTACTTTTAAACTCTTATCTGGTCTTATGGCAGCTTTTATCTCAAGGAAAAATCATTTGAGTTCCATGAATATTCAACAGAAAAGAACATGTGTGCATTTGCAGGGTTAAGAGGCACCCCGTTCTTCATACAGGCATCTTCACTTGAGCTTTAACTTTTATACAACATATGAATGTCTCTTGGCAAGTTGAGCCCAGCTTAAACTTGATCTCTGTAAGTTATTAATTAAAGGTCTAGTGCCAATACACCACAATAATAGATATATTAGGAATGGGAAAAATATGGAGGTTGGATGTTTGGTAAAAATATAAGGATTGTCAACATACAGAAGGTAAAACTCTTGAAAATGTTACTTCAAAAGTTATAGCAAGGCTAGGTTACTGTCATATCACAAAACCACTCACCTGAGATGTCAGAACACACTATTTTCTTCATGTATGCCTAACACGATAGGCTCCAATTCTCAATAGCAAAAAAGCACCCTTTCTTTTCGAAGATGGAGCAGAAGACTGAAACGGCTGACAAACCTTTCATTGTGAATTCACTACACAAAGCATTGTCGAAGAATCAAAACTGAAAAAAAAGAAAGTGACGTACTATGACGTATTATGACTTGCTGCAACCTGTGAGGGAGGCTTAAAGGACCAGTATGTAGGAAATAATGTAAAATAAACTGTAACCATTCCAAAAACTAGATGTACCGCATAGCGGTACAAAATATGACCGCCGCTCAGTCCTGTACATCCGTTCCGCGAAAATAAATCACACTTCAATTTGTCTCCATATTTTACTCCATCCCCCACTCTTGAAACTTTTGAGTATGCTTGTTTGGCATGCCTGAGTGTGTGTGTGCGGCTGCACAGAAAGTAGCCTACTGGTGCTGAAAAGGTGAATAGATTGTAGAATAGCCAAAGAAGATGTAGCATTGTTATAAAACCTTTAAAATCTCTAAACAATCACAAGTAGGGCAGTTCATCACAGTTCATCCATTGCAACTGGATTGATGAAAGGTCACTTACACCTGTAGGCTACATTGTATTTGGGAAAAGCAAAAGGTATCAGCATAATTGTATTTATTTATTTATTTATTTATTTATTTATTTATTTATAAATAAACAAAAATATCTCTGTCAGTTCCATGCCGTTTTCAACAGCTATCAAAAACAAAGGTCATTTTTGGATGGATGGATTTTTTGTGAATGTTTCTTCTTCTACATAAGATTTTAGTCATCTTTAGTTCATGTAATACTTTATTGTCAATGCACAAATAATTAAGTAACAGTAAATTAAGTAACAGTAGTCTGAAACGTTATTGTTAATGCACAAATTAAGTAACAGTAGTCTGAAACGAAATGCTGTTTTACATCTAACCAGTGGTGCAAATAACTGACATGTCCAAATAGGCCTTGATGAAATGCGTCGCTAGACTGTTCATACACATTTTAACGGGCCAAAGTTGAAGAGCTGTTGTCCGTTATTGTTCGTGCAAATATAGGCTGATTCATGTTCCCTTGCATTGTGTATCTGAGGTCCATGGCTAGTCTGGCTTTCACCAGACCAAGCTCAATCTTTTAAGAAATCAAAAAATAAATAGCGGGCAGATCAGGCTGGGTTCACCCAGCCTAGTCCATAGGCACCCGATATTGTTTAATTTTCCGATTGAGATATCCACGCTCTGGCTATTCTAAATGCAAAAATGCATCAGGGAGTTATGACAAAACTGTAACTAACAAACTAGATCCTAATAGAAAGCTGTTAGCTTCCCTAAGCTACAGGTAGGCTTAAGGTAGGCCTATTTACAACAAAAATTGTCAATAAGCTATGCTGGCGACACAAATAAAATCTCCTTTGGAAACCAATGGCTTACGCCTTACAGTATCAAGCGGACTGCCATATCGTGGCGAAAAGTTGTAATAAAATTCACGCAGCTCCATAAGTCAAGGAAAGTGCGAATGAAGTAGCCACTTCTAAATGGGACCCACTACACAGTAGCTTAAGGTGTGTTGCTAAAGCAGCCATAATGAAATGAAGGTGTCATTGTTTGGATACTTCACACACACATGCTTTTTAATTTTACTTTTTAATTTCATCAAAGCACATCGATTCCCCTCTCACACCCTGCACGCACTTAAAACAAATAAACAGGCGTCTCAGTCTCATGCATGTATAGGCAAAACTGTATCAGACTGGTGTAACTTTGGTAAATCTTCCATTGCACAGAATGATTTTTGTAGCACGTGTAACAAATGACAGTCGAAAGATACAATTACAGTGCTGTTATCAATTTGCTTGGTATAACCGCATTTATAGTTTTCTACAAATGCAATCAATCAAATTGGCCTCCATCACTCAACCAACGCTAAAGGTAACATTACCTAGGTCCTTATTGATATTATAAGATTAACGTACCTGCAGTAAAAACCAAGCATGTCCGATAAACATCCTCAGATTTATTTCGGCTTCAAGAAGAAATGGGAATTACATTTCATGTGAACATTGTCCTATCCTTATTAGACGTTCTCTGCGGTAAACAGTCCTTGTAGGAAGCGTCCATTGTTTTTCCAACCCACTTTTAACTTCCAACAAAATTACGTCTCACTGCAACGATGCGCCATCTAGTGGACAAACGACTACTTATCGCCAATACTGGAAATGCAGCCATGATGATGATGATGAATATTTATTTTGTCTTTCTTTTAATCCTACTGAATTTGTAATTATGTATCGGCTGTTCTAATACCGATAGTATGTGGGTGCCTGTGTGTGTGTGCATGTGTATATGTGTGCACTGCCATCTACAGGCCAATGAGTGTACAGTCACTAAATGTACACATACCCTAACCCTAGGAGTGGCCCCCGGGGACGAAACGAAATTTCTCCGTAAAAGTCTAGTGGGGCTACATACCCACCAAATTTCATGTGCCCCGGTGGTTCGGTGTCCCGGGTATCGTTGACCAAAAATTCAGGAAGTAGATGACGGGAAAAAAAAAAAAACTTTGACAATCCCTATATGACCGCTTTGCTAGCTTTGCTAGCTTCGCTAGCTTCGCTAATGATCACCATATGTTGTCATAGAGTAAAGAAACACGATGAATTGAAGTAATGGCTTATTTGACAACATTACTCTAACCCGTAAAACTCCGTAAAACCCATGAAAAAAAAAGAGTTACGGGGCGGAATTTGGAATTTTCGTTTATGTTTTGAACGATTAATTCTAGAATAGCATATTAATAATGGGCTGGCGTGTCCTCCTATTTGTGTTGCCAAATTAGCAAAGGCCAACTGTCAACTTGCTGTCAATTGTAGTCATGAACGCCTACGAGAGGCAGGCAAATTTCCAAAATTAAAACAAGAAACAAATTAAGTGGACAACGGAGGAGCTTCCTGAGATGGTAACGTCTTCGCCAAACGAAGAATATCAAGACTGACGCAGAGCTGGCCATATTTCTCAGGTAGCCTAGGCTAAACTTCATCTGCATCGCTAACTTCAGCTAAATATGTTACGTTGGTTAGAGAGGTATTTTTTGTTTTCACTGTTTCCATAATGTGTAGCTGGGTCATGGTTGGAGTTAAAGCAGCTGGTCAACTAATGTTAGCTAAGTCTTCATTACATCTGGCAACCCAGAAGAGGCTCGTGTCTGGTAGTCTTGAGAACGTTCACCAGTGTTTTGATTTTGGCCTACATAACGTTCGGTTACAATCCTACAAATCGCACCTTTAAAGGCACAGAACACAATGATAAACTGCAAGGTCAATAGGCTAGTCCACAAACAAACTAGATGACCTCTCTGCAACCTTGACTCGGGGAGTCGCGGTGTCCGAAACATGCGTTAGCTTAGTGCTTCTTACTGATATATTTCTAATTTAACGGCACCAACAATCAAAAAATCCAGTGGAAACTAGATGGCAGAAGTGTGTAGGCCAATCGGCCCACCATTTTTTCTCCTTCGCCACCTACAGATGTTTGACAGGTATGATATTTCGAAACGCCATGTTATTTCTCATAGACATTCGACGCCCGGAAGTTGGGTGGACACGGCTGTTTCGGAGGCGGGACTTATTCCGGACAGGTATACCCAATTACTTCAACCTATTCTTGCACTGATATAGTTTTTATATAACTTGTCTACATTATTCTCAGTGTTTTTATATTTATATAGATCTATCTATCTATCTACTGTACCTATCTATCTATCTATCTATTTATTTTTACCTTGTGTTTAGTCTTTAAAACAATAAAAAAAATACAAGACCATGGAAAGATCCCTGATAAGGATTGCCATGTGGTTCTTGATGATCCCCAATCACACCCAATCATATTATTGAATTGATCAGATCCTTTAGTCAGCGACACAGCACCATGCAGACAATATGGTATTTATGAGATTACTTTTTTGTTACAGCAACTCCATCGAAAGATAAACAAGGGTAGTTCATATACATCTCTTATTAACATTCTTGACAGCTGTCATAAATACATAGACCTATTTCCCAATGTGAACAGTCTTTTCCTCCTAAAAGGATGGCTTCATATCACTGAAGCCTACCTATAGGTGTCTAAAGGCATATGTGTGTATAAAACTATTTGAACTATGGGATACATTGATACAGTACTAAACATGGGCCTGTGTAATCACAGAAGTGGTGAAGATTACAAAATACAGGTGGTAATGTCATGTCACTATGTACTTGGGGCACATTTTAGTTATTTTGAAAAAGGAAAAGGGAATCAATATTTTCACGTGACTGAGCTATGACTAGGCAGCGCAATGCTGCTATCTAGTGGCAGCAAGGCGCTTTTCTGTATTTGAGAAAGCAAAGTTGCTATGTATGACACTCATCAGACAGACATTAGTACAACAACTCTTTCCTCACAAACATTCACACTCATGAAAAGCTCAGTATAGGAACAAAGAATCTATCAATGACATTTAGATGAAACCAAACATTCTCCTCCTCATCTGCACTTGGGTCTGTCAGAAAACAGCTTCTGTCCTCTGATATCTACCCAGAGCTTTCTGAATCATGTTATGGATGGAGGCCTTTAAGTTTGCTAAAATCCTCCCATGACCTCTTCATTTCCCCTCTAATCAGAATCAGAATCAGCTTTATTGGCCAGGTTTGCGTAAACAAACAAGGAATTTGACTCCGGTTAATCTTTGCTCTCAAAGTACAACACTCACTTTACATAAGAATAAAAAATAAAAAACATAAAATAATAAAAACAGAACAGTAAGAATAGAATGAAGGCCAGTAGAATATGGCTATGTATAAGTATAAGTATACAGTATGTACATTTGCAAATAAATAGAACACTATGGGTGGGATAGGGTAGTGCTATTGTCCATGGGAGTGCGGCTGGGATGTCCGCCTCCCATGTTGTTGCCATGGTCGTTGACACCTCAACAGGCACAGGCAAGATGCAATATACAATTGAAAGAGGGTGGGAATAGTGCAATATCAGTATAGACTGAGATTTAAGATTAAATAAAAATATAATGCAAGGCAGTTCAGTGCAATGATCATGTATTAATAACAATATTGTAACTGTAAGATTGAAGTACACATGAGGTAGATGAGCAGAAAAGTGTTGATTGACTTCAGTGTAAGGGTGGGGGCTATTTCTACCCAAAGGAATCCACATTGGACATGTGTCGTTCTGATGGCGAGGGGCGTGGTGGGTGGGGGCGACTTCTCCTAAAGTCCACTGTCATTTCCAGTCTTGGGGTTAAGCTCCAGGTGGTTTTGACTGCACCACTGGACTAGCTGTTCCACCTCCTGTCTCTAAGCAGACTCATCACCATCCTGGATCAAAACAATGATGGTGGTGTCATCTGCAAACTTCAGGAGTTTTACAGACGGGCTCTTTGAGGTGCAGTCATTAGTGTAGAGGGAGAAGAGCAGTGGGGAGAGGACACACCCCTGTGGGGCGCCTGTACTGATGGACTGGGTTTTGGATGAGATGCTCCCCATGCTGCTGCTTGTCAGTCAGAAAGCTGATGATCCACTGACAGGTCGAGGCAGGCACTGAGAACTGGGTGAGCTTCTGATGTAGGAGTTCAGGCATGATGGTGTTGCGCACCGAGCTGAAGTCCACAAACAGGATCCTGGCGTCCGTTGTCTGTTTTCTTAGAAAACACTGATAAAGTGGGGGAAAGCTGCATTAGGCAACATCTTGAATTTCCCCTGGGGATCAATAAAGTATCTATCTATCTATCTATCTATCTATCTATCTATCTATCTATCTATCTCAATAGTCACTATAACAGCTGAATAACATTCTGAATTGCTTATGGAGTCAGTGTCTTCAATGGCAGCTTTCTGACACTCCTGAAAGCTATCCATGGCTTGTGTGTGTGTGTGTGTTCGCGCATGCAAGTGCATGTTTTGTTGCAGCAAAACCAGGAGAGGGATGGGAAAGTTATACAATAAAAAATTCATTTTTGATTGAGTATCTTTAAAGTTTAACATCCATATGATAACATTTTTAAGAGCTGGCTTCATATCACTATATTTTATACAAATACTTCTGTCTGTTCAGCACAGAAGGTGTCTGTTGGTGTCTGCTGACTGGAGGCATTTCCAAACCAAAGGAAGCTTAATGTTCATCAGAAGGATAACTATTGCGTCATATCAGGTCACATTGTGGGTTAGCAACCTCAAGTTTTCCTGTTTTCTAACACTTAGATTCACACCTCTGAGTAAAAAAACAGCAATTGAGAGAGTGAACGGGAGAGTTAAGGAGTTATCCTCTGATGTACATGTGTGTGTGTGTGTGTGTGTGTGTGTGTGTGTGTGTGTGCGTGTGTGTGAGTGTGTGTTGCACTAATCCACATCACTGCATGTATGTATGTACTGGAGCCTATTCTCACCACTTTTCTGTCTAAATATTTTTGTGTGTCTCTCTCTCTCTCTTTGTGTGTGTGTGTGTGTGTGTGTGTGTGTGTGTGTGTGTGTGTGTGTGTGTGTGTGTGTGTGTGTGTGTGTGTGTGTGTGTGTGTGTGTGTGTGTGTGTATGTATGTGAGAGAGAGAGGTTAGCTGCTCTAGTTCCTAGAAGGATGCTGAGGTCATCTGCCACCTTCAGCAGAATCTGGAGAGTATAAAAGACAGGAACAGCAGTCAGCCCATAATGACGTGCACTTATCAGTACTCACACTCTCTCTCTCTCTCTCTCTCTCTCTCTCTCTCTCTCTCTCACACACACACACACACGCACTATTTAAACACTCTCTCATACAAGGCAAGGTAAAGCAATGCAAATTCAAATAGAGAACATTCAACATATAGAGGCAATTCAATATACTTTACACAAATAAAAACAAAAGGAATAGCCGATGGAAAAGACAAAGACATACGGTAAATATAATTAAGATGAAGTAAATACAAGAACAAAAGTCCCCACTATTCAGCCCCTCCAGTCCTCAGCCCATGATGACTCGATCACACAAATGTTTCAGTCAAAGCTTGCCAGTGTTTCCCAAGGTTTGGGGAGTGCAGTGGAGGGTAGTTAGCTTGCTTGTTACAGTAATGTTAGATAGTTGGCTCGCATTTCAGATGTGTCTTGGGGTTACAATAAGCTTTCTACAGTGTGTTTTACTCTCTAGCGTTCACAAAATCCAAGCATAAAAAAGCCAAACAAACGAAGTTTATCTGTAAATACGGCCATTTCTAATAGACTCATATAAGTACATCTGCACACACACACACACAGACTCACACAGAAGCAGTCAGACACACACAGAGACTCATATAAGTACATCTGCATACACACACACACACGCACACATAGAGAGAGATGTACAGATAGCAGATAGTTCCTTATCTTATGGTTTTATCTGTGCCATATCCGTACTGTTTTTCCACTCAGAGGTGTGAATCTAAGTGTCAGTAAACAGGACACCCTGAGGTTGTCAACCCACAACATGACCTAATAATTAGTATAACTTAAGGATTATGTGGACATTATAATATTAAATGTTGACACTTCAAAGATTTATGCAGTACTCCATAGGTTTGCCATCACTATCTCTGTTTCACTATGTTTCACTTTCACAACACACACACACACACAAACACACACACACACACACACAGGAATGCGTGCACACACACAAACCAATATTTCCACCGGCTGTGCCTTAATGTGATAACTGAGTCAAGTGATTGCATGGACCATGGTTGTTTATCATGTTGTCATTCAGAGACATTACTGTAAAAGACAAGCAAGATTTCACTTCAATCGGAACAAAGACTAATAGCCAATCAGAACAAAGACTAATAGCCAATCAGAACAGCCAATCAGAACAAAGACTAATAGCCAATCAGAACAAAGACTAATAGCCAATCAGAACAGCCAATCAGAACAAAGACTAATAGCCAATCAGAACAATGACTAATAGCCTCTCTTACTCCCCCTTTCTTGCCCTCTCTCAGTCTTTCCATTTTAAACTCCACCCATGTCTGATATGTCACACCTGAGACCTCTGATTGGCCATCTAAGGTGAGAACATGTGAGATGGAGTGATTAATAGCACACACACCCAATGAGGTCAAGGCCATTCTGCATCAGCACAGCATGGAGATCTCCTCAGCATTTCAGCTGCTTGGTAAGTGACACCTCTCTCTCTCTCTGTGTGTGAGTGAGTGAGTGAGTGAGTGAGTGAGTGTGTGTGTGTGTCGCAAAGTTGAGTGCCAAATTGAGCGGATGCCCGCGATAAAAGTGCATAACATTTTTTGATGTGCCTGTGTCAGACCCTTTTGGTTACATTCTTAAAATGCCACTCCGAGCGCTATGAGAACCCTCTGACAGCATTTCAAGTAAGGAAGAGCACGGTTTAGGCTACAAAGGCTAAAAATAAAGTAAAGTAACTGATCATACTTGTAAAATGTTTTGCTTGCATAAAAGGAGAGTCATTAAGCATAAACTGCTCACAAAGTAGTTTGTGGCAAAGTGGTTATCACAGAACAAAGACCTCTTTTATTCTTACTATTCATACTCTTTTATTTCTTAAAAAAAGAGCCTTTCATTAGGAAACTCGATAATAAGGCTCATTCAAATACATAATGCCCCACCTTGATTAGAACCTTGTTATGGGAGAACATTTTTACATTGTGTTAAAAATGACTATCGGCCAATATATCTGTTATCAGTTTTTGAAAAACTCGAAATCGGTATCAGCCTTCAAAATCCCATATTCGTCAGGCTCTATAGAAGATGGAGACAAATTGACACACACACATACATACTGTACAGGCATGCACACACACACGCATCCACATGCACAGACAGACAGACAAGCACGCACGTACTCACACAGGCACACACGGACGCATGCATACAAACGCAGATACAAGCATGCACAAAAGTTGCAAGAGTAGGGGATGGAGTAGGAGATGGAGACAAATTGACAAGCTTGATTTATTTTCGCGGAGAAGATGTACAGGACTGAGTGGCGGTCATATTTTGTACTTCTATGCGGTACATCTATTTTATTTAGAAGGACAACACAATGTGGTTTACAACTTTATGCTTTTTAAGGATGTTTTGGCTCAAATTTTGCCACAACATGCATTTTAAGCAATAGATGGATTTGACAATCTGTCATGAGTGCTGAGGGGAAATGTATCATTTGTCTACAGAAATTCACCAAATCAGACTCACAATTTCCCATGTTCTTGCATGTATTGTACTGCTTTCATACTTGTAAAATATATCTCTCTATATATGGGTCATTCTATAATTCGGGGTACATTTCGTGTCTCCGAGGTCAACATTTTGTTATTTTCAAATTTCGGATAGGCAGTGAGGAATGTAATGTAATTTGCACGGAATGTTGAGGATACACCAACAGTAGGTGTAGTATTTGTCAACTTTGTTATTGTGATATTGGTAGATGTTTGTTGATATTATTTTTTTAAAGACACACTATGCAGGTTTTTTAGCTTAATATGCAAGTGTATTAGCTTAATTTACCTGCATTTAAAAGCTTCAGAATCATTGGAATGGTTATATGACTTTTTTCGGGTTGAATGGTGGCCGTCTCGCTTCCCCCTAGCGCCTGTGAGCGGAAAAACCACCCTTGCAACTGTGGGCCGGCGGGCCGACGGCGCAGTGTCAGGAAGTATAACGAGTGTAATGAATTGCTTTACTGCATTCAAATTCACATACACGCCAGGCACCGGCTAGAAAAAGGTAGTGATGGAGTTTCTCAGACATTCGTCATGACAGAGCCAGCGAAAAAGAAGCAAAAACCGAGAAAACAGTGAGGAAATTGCCAATACTGCATAGTTCACCTTTAATATGATTAAAATCCATGAAATTGTGGTTTTATACACTGTACATGCCATGTGGTATAGTTTGAGATTAGAGAGTTGAGCTGTTTTTCTACACTTGTACGTACCTTGAATTATATAGAATGACCCATGTAAATAAATCTATGAAAGATTTGAATGAATGTTTAAGAAGTACTGTAACTTAGTTCTTATGTTTCATGCAGTGCTCATTGAACTTCTTCAGTGTAGACAGGCTGAAGGTACGTATTAACTTGTGTATATTTTTATTTATTGTGTTTGAAGGTACATGCTCTCTGAATGCTTAGGACTGCTTTAAAGGGATATTCCACCATTTGGGGAATACACTCATTTTCCACCTCCCCTTGAGTTAAACAATTGATTTTTTTACCTTTCTCCAGTTCATCCAGCCGTTCTCCGAGTCTGGCGATACCAGTTTTAGCTCCAGCCTAGCATAGATCATTGAATCTGACTAGACCATTAGCTTCTAGCCTGCTAGCATCACTTTTAAAAGTGACTAAGATTTCCAGGAATTTTCCTATTTAAAACAGATTTCTGAGTGCAGGGGGACAAGGCTATAGGCTACACTTTTATCCAAAACAACGTACATTATATTTTAACCAAGGACCAAACAAAAATTAGTAATACTTATAAGATATACCTATAGGCTACGTTTCTCCATGAGGACCTGTAGATTTTTGTGTGAATTGGAAGCCATCTCAAGGTGTTGTTTAGACTACTAGTGGAAATTAGTTATGTATAAGGAAGGATATGTGGATGCAATTCATTATGTTTTCTATCTCATTAGTCAAAATGAATGTTGAAAAAACAAACTTCAAAAGATAATCTTTCCTGGATCACAGAAGAGAAAAGTGTGAGATTTCTTGTTAGCACTACATGATTGACAAGCAGATATGACATGAGCTATTGCTATTGTTGCTATGCCTGGCAAGCTTTAGCACCCTGCACGTCTATTAGATAGGGGGAGAACCGGGACTTTTCAATGAAATGTCATTTACAAAGACATCGTACCACACTGAAAGCTAATATTTTGCCACTAGCAACCTACATCTGTCCTCTGTCAAATACAGTTGGAATTTCAGCTCTGAACAAAACCGTGAGTTATTTAAGCAGAAGTCGAATGTGCGTTTTGTTTCATTCGTCTCTCCTGGCCAGAATGAATGGAAGGGCATGGGGGACGAAAGAAACATACCATGTAGGCCTACTTCCCACAACTTCAATATTTGACAACATATGAATGGTACTTGAAATACTGTAGGTGTTATTTTAAATAGATTGCTGATGGGCTATATATCTTGGTGAACGTCTGTTAACAACTTCTTGCCGTCATCTTGAAGCGTGTATCTCGCGGTTATGGAAATATTATGCAATATGCCATTTTTTTCTATAGTGTAACATGTTATTTCACTGTGTCTTTACGTGGGTTAGGGCACCACACATCCAAATAAGTGCCCTTCATGACCCACAGGCCTTCAGTCTCCACAGGTTAACATGGCAAAACTCGAAAAGCTTGCCAGACCTCCCGTGCCTAGTGACGGGTTGCTAAGCCACGATTGGCCTGTGGCGGTTTTCGGGTGTGGCTTAGCGAAGGGTCAATTGCCAAGTTCACATTAAAATCATTGCACAATTGAACTACAAAGTGACAACAAGTCCACAACTGGGAAACCATGTATTATTCCCACATGAGGTGACGTTGACGTTGACACTGGGTAAAATGTTTTCCCCATGCTCATGAACGCATGGCAAATGTCAGGTCATCGTCGTCATTTTCAACACTGTGGGGAGGGGCCGTGCTATGGGGAGTAAAAGGGCTGCGTAGTGTTAATTTTGTCACCTATTTTTAATTTAGTCTTAGTCTTGTGACGAAATGTCCTTTTTAGTCTTTGTCATATTTAGTCATTCAGATATCATTTTTGTTAGTCAAGTTTTAGTCGACTAAAAGTCTCGTCATTTTAGTCTAGTTTTAGTCAAAAGAGAACCCAAGGTATTAGTCAAGTTTTAGTCAAAACATTTTAGTCTTTTGTTAATAACAAATTATTTCTGATTACCATTTCAGTCAAATTTCCCTTCACGGGATCAAAAGAGTATATATACTTAAAATAGTCTTTCACACATCTCAATTTTTCCCCAAGAGTATCTCTTCAGTTACAATGGCTCCTTCTGACTTTTTGAAAGTCAGTGGGTTTACAGTTAAAGCGTAATTCCTGCGAAAATGCACCAAAAGGTGTTTTTCTGCATTAAAACACGTCAAATAAGCCGTGTAATTCCAAAGTTTTTATAGTCTGTTATGAACTTATATTTGGGCAAACTACCTCAAACAAAAGTATACACGGTTTTCTGGAACAAATCTTCAATGGACTACCTAGTTTAGCATTTGATAATCGACTTGTACGGACTTTCCTTCGAGAGGAGCTGGTAGGGAGTCAGTATGGTAAGTGTTCTTAAACTCCGGGTTCGCTAACTAGGTCGTTGGTGCTTCGTTTTATGTGTAGGAACCCTGAGCAAGCTACTGACGAAGTTTGGTGCTGTTTTGAACAATATTACTGGTCGCAAAAAATACTATTTGGAAAGCGTTTGGCATACCGCCCCATCTTCGCTACTGATTCGTGTTGCAGCCACAGGGTAGCAGCAACAGCGCGTAGCCTAGCCTAGAGGAAAGCTGCTGCACATGAACTCATTTGGAATATTTTGAAAGCGTAACAGCTAGATTCTGTCTTCTCATTTTGTAGATGAAAATGGAGAAAGATTTCATCTTAGTTTTTATTTAATGCAAAACATTTTAGTCTCGTCTTTTTTCGTCAACAATAATGCATGTTAAGATAGTCTTAGTCAGTATTTCAGGACATTGGTGCAGTCTCGTCATCGTCTTGTCTTAGTCATGGGAAAAAAGGTCGTTGACGAACATATTTCGTCTCGTCTGACGAAATGAACGGGCTGCGATCGCATAGTCCAGGACTCCAGTCTGCTGGAGGACATGACTCAGCAAAGAACTTATGCAAACAGCAATATCATGCTGGAGGACATGACTCAGCAAAGAACTTATGCAAACAGCAATATTGTGTTTTTTAAGCAGTAATCAGCCTGGCCCCTAAAACGTTAAACAAAGGGGACTCTCAGACAAATCAGAAAAATACAATTGCCCATCCTGACAACACACCTGTAAAACTGTGTGTGTGTGCATTTGTGCGTTTGCCTGAGTGTGTGATGATTCTGGGATCCTGTGTGTAGTTATGTCCTATCTTATGGATTATGTGCCTTCTCCTCATTGATTATTCAGCGCTGAATATCAAGCCAGTTCTCAAAGTTTCTCCACACCGCTGGCCAGATGAAGGCGACCCAGTGACTCTGTCCTGCGAGGTTAAAGATTCCTCCTTAAACTGGACATATCTCTGGTACAGAGTCAGAGGTGATCTTAAGGATGCATTAAGCGGTTCCTTTTTAGAACCCCTCTCAGACAGCAGCAGAGAGGCTGGAGGGTTCTACACTCTCGGTCCTGCTACCCCTGAACACTCGGGGCAGTATGTGTGCAGAGCACAGGAAGGAGAACTGACCGATCAGACAGACTACAGTGATGCGGAGACTCTTTGGGTCACAGGTGGGTAAAACATCCCTGAAGGAGTTTTGTGTTGAGATTCTCTATGTGTCAATCGAAAATGGCACCTGTTTCTCCTCTGTCTCAGATTCACAATGGTTTTCCCGCATGCCTACAGTCACACCCAACAGAGCTCAACATTTCTCAAGTGACTCTCTCTCCCTGAGATGCTCTACTGGGATAGTCACTCAGAGATGGAGACTGAGATGGAAGACAGACAGATATGGAGGACAAGAGTGTCCCTCGGGGTGGACAAAAAAGGCAGGGTCAAAGTTCACATGTAGCACCATCAGGTTACTTCAGTATGACAGTGGAGTGTACTGGTGTGAGTCTGAAAATGGATGGTACAGCAATGTTGTCAACATTACAGTGACGGGTACAAAACATTACAGGTAGAGATTAAATTAACTGTGATGTGTTGACCCTTGAGTTTGAGCTGTTGACTTGAACTTGAGTTGCTCCTGGGGGGAGGGGGGGGGTGTTGTAATTGGTTCACTGCATGTCACTCTGGATAGCACCATGGGCTTAATGACAAGGTATCAATATCAATATTTGTCCTGCTGTTTTAACAAGACAGGTGAGTAGTGTGGACATGATGTTAAATGAATGACCTGGTGTTAAAAAATAAATAAGGTCTTATGGATGATAACAAGTTCAAACTTTTGGGAGCAAGATATTTTAAATCGGAAATCGTGTTAAGGTTGTCTTGACAGTAAGCCTAGGCTACAGTGAGATGAACACGTCTGCCGTTCAGCCTTGTCAGTAAAAAGTGATGTGTTAAAATGACACATTGCTGTGTGTGCTCAGGGACAACACATTTTGTGTCAATTTCAACACAGCAATTGTGTGGCTGGGTGAAAGGTTAAAGACAAATTTCAGCTATCTAACCAAAAAAAAACCTATTTTTTTAACCCACCCAGCCAGCCACACAATTTGGCTGTCTTCACATAATTGCGGTGTTGAAATTGACACAAAATGTGTTGTTCCTGAGCACACTAAGCAATGTCATTTTAACACATCACTTTTTAGAGTATATCAAAACTGCAACGCAAAAGTAGTTCCTGCGCAACTTCATTCATTTTCCTGGCCACAAACCCACGAGGATCATTAAAGTGTAGTTTCACCAACTGGCAGGTCAGCGTCACTTTTTTACATTTTCCAAATATGCACCAACAATAGGTTATCTTTGCTGGTGAGCTTTCAGTTAATGGGCCTTGGCTATGTTAGGCTTTCCTAACATCATCTGCTTCATGGATAGGATGCAAGGCAGATTATGTCAAAAGGTTTCCACAGCATACATGTCTAAGTAGGTCTAATGGATTCTTATTTTAATAATTGCCAGATGATATGTTGTAACGTGACTAAAACCGGGCCGAAAAAAAGGCCTTCAATCACGCCAGCTTACTTTTGTGTGTGCGTGTGAATGTATGTGCGTGGGTGCGTGTATGCAAAGAAAAGAGACGGAAGTTCGGCAATTTCTTATCAGTTCGTAATCAGTGTACTGAGCAAGGAAAAAGCAGAAAGGTTCTGTTGGTAATTTCAAGTTTTCTTCAAACAAAAAGCTTCAAACAGAAAGAATAAAGGGCGTAGCCAGAGCCCACAGCACACATCTCCACCAACGGTGAATGCAACAGAAATAAAATAAACAATGTTAATTTAGAGCCTTGCACTAAATGTTCGTTAATATTGGTAATACCCAACACTTCAGCAACAGAAAACAGAATAAGTTTCAGTCAAAAGTCGACGAAACAAGGAAAAGGAAATTTCACTGCATTCACGTGTCAACCAGCAAGCGCGCAGCAGCGCATAAACTTTTACGCTTTCAAAGTCAGTCACAAAAACGAAGAAATGGTGAAAGGGGAAAATTGAGAAAAAGGAAAAAGGTTTAGAAACGGAAAATAGAGTTGTGGTTGGCCGGGGGGAGGAAGTTAGGGATTTGGAGGTGGTTGCGTTTTAGGTGAAACAGGGAGACCGGGTTTTCAATGAACAATCACAGCAGGCATTTTTGGTCATGACAAGGGCAAACTTTCAAACCCGCCAGTTCCTGCGCTGTCTGTTCCTCTCTGGAAGCGATAGATTCCATACAGCTCCGTCAAAACAACGTTGGACTCCTCTTTTGAGAAGTGTCAGGCAACGCGGTCCGGGTAAATCCGTTAGGGGATCTTCAGACGTGAAGACGGGGCTATTTTTAAGACGTGCAATCACTCCAAAAACGTTTAAATAACGAAAACATCTCCCGTGTATCATCCACCGCCATGGACTTCTCTCTCTCCACTACCGCTTGGCCATTCATAAAAATACTTCCCTGTGCGCGTCACTGCACAGGTAACCAGAGAGAGGTGGGCACCAGAAGCGCGCAGTTCTGGCAGATGTATGCATAAGTGACGGCAGGCACGGAGAACAAGGGGAAGGGGTTTTAATTCTTATTGGTTTTAATGGGTTTTTAAATGGTTTTAATTGTTAATTTATAAAATACTGTTTTAATAAAAAAAAGTGCAGAGAAAAAGTAGTTCTGCTACAATGTGATGCTTCACATCTTATCACAAACGTGGAGGCGAAATGGCCAGGGCCAGTACACAATGCCAGGATGTACCAGGAATCTAATTTGAGCGACACATTTCAACAGGGTGCGTTAGGCCTATACCTTACTGGAATATTATCAGATACACTACAGACTAATTAATGTGTATGCTGTATCTTAATGTTATATGTGCAATTACAGGAGAACTTGGTACTCGGGGATAGAGGATACCCATGCCTTCCGACACTGATTACCCCTATCTTACCCTGATTACGATGCTGGAGCATAAACAAGGTTTAACTTGGCCCACAGCAGAACCCGCGTTAAAATGGAAAATGACATTTGGGATTCTCAAGGGGTCTATGACCCCCTCAATCTGTGACAAGGTACAGTAGGCTAGTTTAAGAAAGCATCATTCAAAGCAGTCAATATGTCCACTAAATTATTTAATTGTAACGTCGGCGCACAAGACATTGCGTAGCGTTCTCCCACGCAGGGCATGCTGGGATGCGGGAGCGAACAATTGGGGTTTATGTCTGTATTTCTCCTTAGTTTTGAGTGTAATGTTATTGTAACATGTTTCCCTTTTAGTTCTCCCTCGTGTGTGATCCTTTTTGTGTGGGGGGCTGCGTCCTCCCCTGTATGTGTAGTGTGTGTGTGTGTGTGTGTGTGTGTGTGTGTGTGTGTGTACTTGACCTGCTCCGTGTGTATTGTGTTCTGTGTCTGTGTCCCTGCTCGTGTTCTCAGCTAATAAACCTTTTGATTGGACAACTGTGTGTGTCGCTATCAAATCGTTACATTGGTGTCAGAAGCGACTTTCGAACATGGCCTCCGTTCAGCGAGAGAAGCTGGGAGCGGGAGACCTCACCACTGGGTGGAGGCCCACGCAAGAGGATCCAGAGAGAGCCCTTGTAAGGGCTGCTAAAAAGCTCGGGGCCTTCTATCACTACTGCCAACGGAGGAGAGGTGCTGTCGTCTGGACCTGCCTGCTGCCATGGGAGGAGATCTTGCCGGAAGAGGGGCCTGAAGAAGCGTTCGCGGAGAAGACGACGCTGGCCTGGGCAGTGATTCCGCGCCGGGCGGTTCGAGGCTGGAGCTGGCGGTGGCCGCGACGCATGAGCAGAGCCGAGGGAGAGCGGCGAGGAAGAGGTTCCTGGACGACGGACGGTTGGCAGAGGCGCTGGGGGCAGCGAACTCACGACGGTGGGGCAGCTTCGACGGAAAGGCCCTCTGAACTTTAAAACGTTTGGGTGCGTGTGAGAGGCACTGTGCTGTGTGGGCGCCCGTTGTAGTTGGCCTGTTGGCCGGCACCTTTTAAAAAAAAAAAAAAAGTTTGTGGTGTGGAGTTCGATAGCATGGCCACCTCGGGGGTCGTGCCTTCGCTGAAGCCGCGAGGGAGTGGAACGGGCCGGAAGCAGAGCAGGACGGCTCTGCGAGGAGGCAACACGAGGAGGGACGCCGAAGACGGTAGCTGCAGCGGGAGAGCTCAGCGTGGTCCAGTTGCTGCGGAGTCGGTGCCTATTTGTCCTGGTCGTGAATCGACGGAGCGGAGCGGCGTTGGTGCAGCTTCATCTGACCCCCCTCGAACCCCGGTGCTTGGTACAGTGTCGACGGTTGGAAAGGCCACCTAGGGCCCCGCCAGGAGAGGAGGAGTGCTGTGGTGACACGCCGCGGAAAGTGCATCCTGAGGGCGGCTGCTGAGAGGGAGCTGGTGACGAGCGGGGACGGCCACGTGGCTGTTAGCACGCCCGCACTGGATTGCTAGCAGCGTGGCGCCCCGTTGAGTGAGCTCCTGCGGCGTGTGCACCCCACGTGAGTTGGCGGTACTGTCGCACTGGACTGAGTGGCGGGCGACGCGCGCCGACGTTAGCATGAGGCTACCTCGTGGTCATTGCTGAGGACGGCAATGGCTTGTTGGGAGAGCTGTGTAACGTCGGTGCACAAGACATTGCGTAGCGTTCTCCCACGCAGGGCATGCTGGGATGCAGGAGCGAACAATTGGGGTTTATGTCTGTATTTCTCCTTAGTTTTGAGTGTAATGTTAGCGTCTTTATTGTAACATGTTTCCCTTTTAGTTCTCCCTCGTGTGTGATCCTTTTTGTGTGGGGGGCTGCGTCCTCCCCTGTATGTGTAGTGTGTGTGTGTGTGTGTGTACTTGACCTGCTCCGTGTGTATTGTGTTCTGTGTCTGTGTCCCTCACTCATGGTTTCGACTCTCAATAGATGATGTCTTTATAAGTTTGTTGTGAACGCGCACAACTCTAGTTTAGCTAACACGGGGATGATTGAACTAATTAGTAACCGGTGTTTTGGAACCGACAGCTCGGGTTTAGTCGCCACATATTTAGACAGTCTCAGCGTTTGTTAAACCTCCTTTCTGGAATACCCCCCTGATGATCTCACACTGGTGTGCCACGGAACAGTGGTTGAAAATCACTGGGTCTAGACCATGCCATTGCTACACAAGTGGGGACCGAATTGGAAATGTGTCATAGACATGTGACAATGCATTGGTTGATTTGGTTAAAAAGTCACAGATTGGTTATTATTGTAATGATGCTATTCATAAACAATGAGCTGAAAAGTAACTCAGACTTTTAAAAACTAAATTTTAAAGGATATCGACTAATTATCAATTATCGTTATTTTTTGTCCATATCGCCCACCTCTACTTTGCTCCCAAATGAAAGTTTGGACTCATTATCTTCCCTGATTAGACCCTAGGTTGTTTTTACACCGGACCATTCCTTGACCTGTTTTATGTGTTCATTCAGCTGGTGATGTGATTCTGGAGAGTTCCTCCCACTCTGTGACTGAAGGAGATCCTTTGACTCTGCGCTGTTTATACAAGAACAATCCCTCAACCTCCAGTGCTGATTTCTATAAAGACGGATCACTCATTCAGAACCAGACTAGAGATGAGATTACCATCCCTGCAGTCTCAAAGGCACATGATGGTCTCTACAAGTGCAGACACCCAGAGCTGGGAGAGTCACCAGAGAGTTGGGTCAAAGTCATGAGTGAGACACTTCACACTCCCTCTTCTCTCATATAACAGATGCCACATTCATTAATAATTTGATTTTATAGAGGAATAATATTTTAAGAATAATTTATGAATACATGTGAGTGGTATGTGAGTGCTGTGTTTGTATGGCTGTTGGAACACTTCTCTTTGGGGATTCTCACAACTGGCGCAACGTCATATAGTGCATTTGAACAGGTTCACGCCCCTTTTTAGGGGAAGACAAGTTAGCATTATATCATTGATTCCAATCATAGATATATACACTAGATGTCGCCTTCTGCTTCTCAGCATGCGTCAACACCGCCGCCATCTTGGAACAGGGATCTGAAGCGCTAAACTAGTTCTCCTGTATTGTCAGCGTTACCTATTTAGCAACGTTTGGCCATCCCCAGCGATAGAAAACCTTTTTAGCGATTAGCGACAAATTTGGGAACTTCTCACAATGATGGCAGATCGCCTTCTTTGTTGTTGAAACGTAAGAAAGTCACCTTTCTCATGGCTTTGTCATTTGTGAATTCAGCTACATCTCGTTTGCCCATGGCACTGACCCATGATTATAAAAGTAACGACTGGCGTAGCCTATGTAGTAGCAGAGGTAAATGTTCTACAGATCTACAGCAACTTCTGGTGAGATTACAACTTACATGAGTAAACGAGACGAGGGGTATGTGGCCTCAACCAGAGCCTGTCTACGAAGAGCCTGTTTACTTTCATTGTATCGAACCTGGTTGCAGTTTACTCATTGTTCCTCTAGGGGCCGCCGCTAGCTAGTGCAGAATGAATGAGACGGGTAAAATGTATCTTTATTATCGTCTTAAGCTTAGTTTTCTCTAGACTCAACCATAAATACATGCCTGTCAGTTGGAACAACCCAAAAAACTAGATAATTGCTTGAGATTTTGATGATTTATGGTGATTTTATTTTCGCTAGATCTTTGCCTAGATTGACGCTAATGCATTATAGAGGAGTGGATCACTGCGGCAAGATGGCGTCTCGATTGACTCATTCGTTCCAATGAACAGCAGTAGTCAAGGCGACATCTAGTGTATATATCTATGGATTCCAATGGGAAAGACAGCTAGTAGTCACACATTACTTCTAGTTATTAATTTAATCATTTTACTAACACAACGGTTAGGAAGAAATATGTATATAACTAGGGTGACCAGATGAGATTGGCCGAAATTCGGGATGCTATTTTTTTTCGCGGGGGGGGGGGGGGGGGGGGGTGTTGTAGGCCTACATAGATTATTATAAAAGATAATGAATTTTCAAACCTGTACCAAAACACATTTTTATTCAAACATCAAGTCTGCCTCACAATACAGTCATTGTGAAAAAAAAAAAAAAATGACTGCGTAACAGTGCAAATCAGACCTTTCAGAATAAGGATAATAGCCTAACGCTAATAACAAGCCTTGCCAAAACTATGGGTCATTAAGTAAGAATACAAAATAATTGTTAGATTAAGTAGATTAGGCTATGTTAAAACGACATCGGACATTAGGCCGAACGTATTTTTTTTTGCACACATGACGCCTCCCCTCCGTGAGAAACACCCAGGGACGGATCATGGCTTGTGCCAAGTGTGCACGTGCACAGGGGCCCTCAGCCAATGGGGGCCCTCGGATTTAAAAAAAAAAATTGCGATGAATTTAGGCTAGATTATGCCCGGTGGTTCTGTCTGTTAATTTGCGGCACAACTGAATGGTGTTATGGAACCGCGGACCGAAAGAAAAATAAACTAAATGTTTTCCTGATCAATAAATACTTCTTAATTCATAAAATATAGAGACATAACATTAGGTGGAAGTGGTAGGCTATGAGTGCTCATTCAATGTATGCGTGTTTGCGAAAGTGAAACTGACCCACTCGTGGGTAGGTGAATGAAGTGGATTCCTGCAATGTTCATGAAAACAGCATAGCGATTGGATAGCCTAATAAATCGCGACTTGTTGAAGCCTAACAGTAGCTTATATCGTAGCAAATAGCCTATGGCGATGCCGATGACAGATAATGAGTGAGCGCATAATGTGGGCTGTTGCGCAAAGAAAGTAATTAGGGAGATGATCTGCATCTCCATTTACCAAACGCTATAGTTTTGCTAACATCTCCACTGTTAACGTGAAATATGTCTCCATGCAAGGTAGTGTCAAGCAGCAGTGAAGTGAAAACCTTATCATGCAGGTAGCCAATGTTCACGTCACCTGAGTCAGACAGAAAACGGGCCCTGCTTGCTCTGTTAAAGTTTGTATGCCCCTTCCGAACTGCGTTAAAAGGGTATATTTAACAGCCAGAATTTCGAAATTTTCCCGGGGGAGACACCCCCTAACCCCCCGTAATATGATCAGCACCACCTCTCACAAAATACTATCAACGTCCCTGCTACCGGTCCGTCAGAAATATGACAACTGTTGTCCGGTCCGTTTAGTGAAAAATGTGGCTGTAGCAAAGGGAGATTACAGCCTAATAATAAAAACAGCTGCTGGAATTCATTTCTGTGTGGGCCTGAGTTATAATACTGTATATGACATAATGTACTACATTTTCATTGTGCTAAATTGTGCACCAGCCTGCACAGCGACAGCAAAGAAAGAAGCGCTGGCTGCACGCGCACGTCCATTGCACACGCATGCGCAAACGCGCCCGCGTGCGTCGCGGTCAGGGGGAGGGGGGGCCTTTTTTGATATTGTGCACAGGGGCCCATATTTGTTTAATCCGTCCCTGGAAACACCAAACTCTCTTCTACACACTTTGCAGAATGCTTTCATCTCGTCGCTTAAGGCTTTGTCAATCCACGGGTACCTCCACCCACTCCTCCCGGTATCTGCATAGACGCTTTTGCTTTTTAGCGGCGTGTTGGGGTTCCGGTACATCAGCCATGTCAAGGAATGAATGAAAATGAGCTAAAATCAGTGCATATTCGCGCCTAATTATAGAACGTCAAAAAAGAAACAAAGTAGCCGGGGCTGCATCCAGACATTTAGCTGCTGTCGGGTGCTGCATGCAGTCGACTCAACCTCTCTACGGACAGTTTTTAATGTTTATCAGAAAATAACTACTCAGTATCCTGATTGAGTATAATTTTCGGGACAATTAGGGCAGGATTCGGGATTCGGGACAACTGCTTGGATATCGGGACTGTCCCGAATTTTTCGGGACGTCTGGTCACCCTATATATAACTGACTCATGTCGAACCTATGTACATTACCAACCTAATTTGTTTCCAATACCCCAATGTTGAGGACAAATTTAGCCCGTAGCTAACACTTACCATACTATCCAATGCAAAACGTTAGCCAATTATTTCACCTAGTTGTAGGAAATACGTTTGTATTTCAAGTGATGGAATTAAGGGTTGACTTATGTTTAGTTGACATTATGACATAAAGTTAAGCTTGCCAAACTTAGTTATACTGTCAGCCACAGGCAGCTTGACTGTGACAGTAGCCTACTCGTTCGTGACACTCCTGTTAGTAAACTGGAAATGGCAAAAAATAGTAATGTAATGGTCACCTTAATCCCATGAACACAGATGACTCTCACACCAGCCTTATTTTGTGCCTTTTATTCACGTTTGTTCAAAGATTTAGTAAGTACAAGCCCTTTTCGCTCCCTACTTCGATGCAGCTCCATAGGTTTCCATTCAATCGAAATGGTACAAGGGGGCAGCACATACAAAGTTCCCAGATGTGCCGGTTGTCCGTATGAATTAAGTATATCTGCCTAGCCTATTATACAGGATCTCACATTTCATTGTTCAGGTGGATGAACTCTCCATATCTGAAATGAATATATTCATGAGCATGTTAGAAATACTTAAAACAAGTATTTAAAGTACGTAAACAGAAGATGCTGCTCTCACCCCCCCCCCCCCCTCTGTCTCTCTCTTTTTCTCCATGTATTTTCATGCAAGTCCATAATGGTCGCATCACAACATTCAGCTTTCTGAGTTTGCAAACAAGCTGGGTAAATGAAGGAGACTCAGTGACTCTGGGATGTAAGGTTAGATCCTCCTCCAAATGGACATTCCTCTGGTACAGAGTTGTTCCCTACAGAGAGGACTTGCCCTATGTCCAGTACAGATGGGGCCATTACTCTGCAGAGCTCCTCCCAGACAGCAGCAGAGGATCTGGACGCTACACTCTCAGCCCTGCTGCTCCTAAACACACTGGGCTTTATGTGTGCAGAGCAGAGATAGGAGACCCAGCCTATCAGACAGACTACAGCAATGCTGAGCGTCTTTGGGTTGTAGGTGAGTAATCATTTCCAAAATTGTTTGTGTATTTCTGCATGAGATAAGAATGTGTCTGCATGTCTCACATAATTCTATCCGGTTTCCGTACTGTGTCTCAGGTCTTTCTCCTCCAGCCTCTCTGGTCATCACACCCAACAGACTTCAACATTTCGTACACAACTCTCTCTCCATGAGCTGTGTGGCACAGGACAAGTCAGGCAGATGGAAGCTAAGATGGGAGACAGGTAGACCCGAAGGAGCAGAATGTCCTCAGGAGTGGACGTCAGAGGCAGCATCCACATGCAGCATCAGAAGCCTGTCCTTTCATGACAGTGGGATGTACTGGTGTGAGTCTGAGTCCAGGGAATATAGCAATGCTGTCAAAATTGTGACAGGTATGTGCAATACATTCATTCAACTTTTATTTACTTTCAGAGGTTCATTGAGGGTACTCATTTTCAGTGAAGCCGAGATTACAGTAACAATGCAAGAACAAGAGATATAGTATAATAATTGAGATAAATAAAACAAAATAAAATAAATAATAAGTAGGGCTGTCAATCGATTAAAAAAATGAATCTAATTAATTACAAACAGCGGGGAAAATAAGTATTGAACATGTCAACATTTTTTTCAGTAAGTATACTTCCAGTGAGGCTATTTGCATGGAATTTTCACCAGACATTACTTAACTTTGGTAATCCACACATATAAAAAAAATCCAAACATTAATGTCCATAAGTAGAGTTATGAGTGAAAAAGTATTGAACACGCTAAGAAAAAGCAGTGCACAAAGGCAAGGAATGGCCAGGAATGAGCTGGAATCTATACGTAGTTAGAGAGTAATTATCCCATATTTGGAAGAGAAATGGCACTGTGCATCACCCTAAAAATACCATACCAACAGTGAGGTTTGGAGGTGGAGGCATCAAGGTGTGTACTGGTACTGGCAGACTTCACACGGTTGAAGGAGCGATTTTTCCCGGGAGAATCTTGCCATCCACCAGGACGATGAGTATGAGACGTGGCTAGACCTTCCAGCAGGACAATGATCCAAAGCATTCAGCAAAGGAAACTCTCAATTGGTTTCAGAGAAAGGAAATCAAGGCCCTCACTTTAATCCAATTGAACAATTTTGGAAGTTACCTAAAGATCAGGATTTACAAGAGGGACCCCTGGAATCTTCAATATTAAAAGACTATCTGTTTAAAAGAATGGGCCAAAATCACACCTGAATACTGCAACTGATTAGTTTTGTCATACAGGAAATGCGTTGAAGCTCTCATTACAAATAATGGCTTTTCCACAAAGTATTTAAGAAATTTCAGTAGGCGTGTTCAATACTTTTTACCTTGTGGAATTCCACTTTTTTACTCATAACTCTACTTATGGACATTAATGTTTGGATTTTTTAATATGTGTGGATTATCTAAGTTAATACTAATGTAGGTTAAACTGATAAAATGCTAAATATTGTGAAAATAGATCAAGGAAAATGAAAGGTTGGAGAAAGTCCAAGGCATGTCTTAAGATTTATTTAAAAAGTTTTGTATTGATTGTGCCAACTTCAGCTCTCCTGTGGCAGGCTGTTCCAAAGGCACACATAACATACATAAAGCTGCCTCCTCCATTGGAACAATTCCTACACAATGTACTGTAGGAATTCCCCTTTACACCAATTTTAAACATACTGGGTACCACTTAGCGCTAAGGAGGTAGCCTACTCAATTCGTGTAATAAATTAGTGTAGACATACTGAGTACCATTTAGTCCTAAGGAGGTAGCCTACTTAACACTTTGAATTCCACGCGGTAGGTGCCTTGCTCAAGGGCACTTCAGCCGTGCATACTGGTCGGGGTTCGAACCGGCAACCCTCCGGTTACAAGTCCGAAGCGAACCAGTAGGCTACGACTGCCCCAAATGGAGACATAGCGTCTTTTATATGCGCTTTACATTTCTGGGTCAAAGGACTTGTGTAAGATAAATATAGTTTTTCTGAGTTTTCATGAGTTTTCGATTGTCATGTATTTCAGTTCTATTTATCATAGAGTTCCCAAAATTGCATATAAGGTGTGTTACAGTGTCTATTTTTGTAATTTAGAAAAAAAGCTAAACACACAATATTGCGTTTTTGGCACTCAACGCTTGGGAGCAAAAAATACAATATTACGTTTTTGGCACTCAAAGTGTTAATTAAAGGGCCATTTAGTGCTAAAGAGGTAGCCTACTTAATTAAAGGGCCATTTAGCGCTAAGGAGGTAGCCTACTTAATTAAAGGGCCATTTAGCGCTAAGGAGGTAGCCTACTCAATTAAAGGGCCATTTAGCGCTAAGGAGGTAGCCTACTCAATTAAAGGGCCATGTTCCTACCTGCGACAACATCACATAATGCAGTACCATCAGTCATTCCAGCACTGCATCAGCAATATCAGAGACTCCATTCTCCATCAGCATAAAATCAAATTGAGTTAGAAGTCATTATTTTGGGGTAAAGGAACTACATTCTGTTGCTTTAAAAGGCCGCATTAGTACCCGTATTCCCTGTTCCAGGTGTGCCCTAATTCCTTTAGCCTGGCCCACACTGGCAAAGACACTGCTAGACCTGTCATAACTAACATTGTGTGTGTGATGATTAGCATGCTATACTGTCAAAACACGGGTGAACAGTGCTAATATGACAACCTCAGCGAGTGTTCTGTTTGTTCACTCTAATGCAGACAACAACGTGATTCTGGACATTCCTGCCTACCCTGTGACTGAAGGAGATCCTATGACTCTACACTGCATATTCCGGAACAGTTCCGCCTACTCCGCTGCTGATTTCTATAAAGATAATTCACTCCTTCAGAGCCAGACCACAGGAGAGATGACTATCACTGCAGTGTCCAAGGCACATACGGGCTCCTATAGGTGTAAACATTCAGTGCTGGGACAGTCACCAAGGAGCTGGAAGACCGTTATCAGTGAGATATTTTTTAGTCCTTGTTTACTGAAACAGTTGATTATACAGCAGAGCCGGAGTGAGGCACTTAATTTTACCGGGAAATTATGGGGGGGTTACTAAAGTACATTGCATGCCTACTTCACTATCTGTCAGACAGGTGGGGTATGAGTCTTTGGATAGGAGTTACATTTTTTTCTGAATGCTTAAACACAACCGTGATTCTTATAGCACAATTTCTAAAACTATTCATTCTTATAGCAAAACCACTCACTGAGTTCGCAAAACTAAAAGCACAAACACTGCTTGTACTCAGTTTGCAATTTTGTAACACACACTTTGCACAACTGGAGGCACAATCCACTGCACAGCACTCTTTTTGCGGAACTGTAAACACAAGTCACTGCTTTACACTCAATTTCCAAATGATCAACACACTCCTAGCAAATCTATACACATTATTTACACTATTTTGGCAACTCTCTGGCACACTTTCTCATGTGCAAACTGTTTTAGATAATTAGTTCACTTTGCAATCAGCCTAAGCACTATAAATAAGCCACAGGTAATGTACAATGGGTACAATGGAGGGAGCAGGAAGAGTGGGAAGAGTAATAATTAGAGGAGGCGGAAGATTAGGACGTGGAGGTGAAGAAGTAGGAGGAAGAAGAGAAGGAAGAGGATGCAGAGGTGGAGAAGTGAGAGGGAGAGGATGACAAGGAGGTGAAGTTAGAGGAAGAGGACAAGGAGGAGCAAGAGGAGGACGAGGAGGGTTATTGTCATGTCAGGCCTGGATACGGCATTCCAGAATATATTTTCCCTGGTGCCTTGGACTAGGACATTGCATGTGATGTAGACGAAATTTTGAGAGAGACGACACGATGTAGACTGATTTTTTTTTGTCTCAGTGAAATTGCTATTTTGTGTTTTGACTTGGAAAAACACACTTGTGTTTGTTTCGATGTAAACACCAATACTTGAAGTTTGGATCCCTGTATGTTTACAGAACTATGACACAAGTATGACCTCAAACTGACATAGTCTACCTTGTGCACAGAGAAAGCAAAAGCCAGATGTGTTTTTTATTCATACCATCAGTGTGTAGTTGGCACATTGTGTGCTTATTGTGATGGCTTGTGTTTACTGTTTGATACGAAAACACCATTTTTACGAAGGTGAGAAGAGTTACAGTATATGGGTGTTTGGGAATGAATGTCTCAGATGCTTTTTGAGACTTTGAGCAGAAATGTCCCAGCCCGGTGTTTAGGATGCATCATAGACAGGTTATCTTTCAGGTAGCCTATATATTTTCCATTAAAAAAACATCACGTAGCGAATGTGTTGTGGCTAACTCACTTAGCTCCTGTTAGTAGCCTAGGTTATTGTCATAAGCAAATGAGATGACCGTCGAAAGATACAATTAGTGCTGCTATCAATTTGCTTGGTATAACCGCATAGTTTTCTACATGCAATCAAATTGGCCTCCATCACTCAACCAATGCTAATGGTAACATTATTGTACCTAGGTCCTATAGCTATTGACATTATAAGATTAACGTACCTGCAGTAAAAAACAAGCATGTCCGATGAACATTCTCAGATTTATTTCAAGAAGAAATGGGAATTACATTTCATGTGAAAATCGTCCTATCCTTATTAGACATTCTCTGCGGTAAACTACAGTCCTTGTAGGAAGCGTCCATTGTTTTTCCAACCCACTTTAGATTAACTTCCAACAAAATTACGCCTCACTGCAACGATGCGCCATCTGGTGGACAAACGACTACGTATCGCCAATACTGGAAATGCAGCCATGATGATGATGAATATTTGGTTTTCCTTTAATCCTACTGAATCCTTACTGTTGCACTGTTGGACTAATGTTGGACTACTTTTTGCACCTTCACCATGACACCCACTCTCTTGAGCACCTTGCCAGGCACACACAACTAAGGACTATGGTTGGACTACTGTTTGCACCTTCACCATGACACTCACTCCCCTTAGCACCTCACCAGTCCTGGCCCTGTCACTACAAGCGTCTTATGCTTGATCACCCTCAAGCACATTGGACTTTCTTAATTTAACTTATATAGTGTATTTAGTATTTAGTTTTTTTAGTTTCTTATCTTATCTTCTACTGTCTTTATTGTACAGTGGAGTTTAGTTATATGTTTATACTATACTAATGTTTACCATTTCTGTTGTAAGTGCATGTTGTGTGTTATGTCTGTATGCTACTGAGACCCTTGAATTTCCCCTTGAGGATCAATAAAGTATCTATCTATCTCTATCTATCTATCTAATTTGTAATTATGTATCAGCCGTTCTAATTGCCGATACTGATAGTATGTGCGTGCCTGTGTGTGTGCGTGTGTGCACTAAATGTACACATAACTTGAATTATTTTTTTAGACCCCCCCATGGATGAAATTCTACGAAACTTGGCATACCCCCAGAGAATGCCAGGTTAATCATACACATAAAATTTGGTGCAGTTCTGAACATCTTAACTGAAGAGAGGGGCGATTAAAGCAGAATGATATTGCATTTTCATTTTTACCGGGGGGGTGCAAATCACAAATGAGTGATTATGGGCTAGGTTGTTTGGGCCCCTGAGACCAACATACCATAAAAATGTCTTCATCCTCGGTGCCACGGTTCAGGTAGTTATTTAGGAAAAACTGCATTTTTGGGGTTTCGGGGGGCCCAGCGCGGAGGGGTAGTGGCCCCCGGGGACCAAACGAAAAAGTCTGTAAAAGTCTAGTGGGGCTACATACCCACCAAATTTCATGTGCCCCGGTGTTTCGGTGTCCCGTGTATCGTTGACCAAAAACTCAGGAAGTAGATGACGGGGGGGGGGGAACTTTGACAATCATTATATCACTCTGCCTTTGCGTGCTGGGACCTTGATAAAGAACAGGCCGCTTCAAGCCTCACCACAATGTGAAATATAGCCACACTGTCAAACATCACATATGTAATTAGCCATACCTGAACATGTACTGTAGGTTTTCCAGTGTTCTCTGAAATACACCATGAAGACATGAATAGGGTTGACTTTGCACACAGCAAAAATAATGCTATTTGTTTTCTACAGGATAAATTAGATACAACCAGATGCACCTGTGTCTTTGTGTCATGCCCCTCTGTGTTACTTTATGGCAAAAAGTGGCATTGTTCTTTTACTAGTATACTTAGTAGGGCTGTCAAAATAACTGATTAATTTTGATTAATTAATTTGAGAAAAATTGACCCCGAGCCGTTCTAGTCAGTAACCATTAGACTGTAAAACGAAGGAGAGAGAAGAATGTGCTGCCTAGATCACTGATTGGAACATTTACTTTTAAAAAACGGCCTGATGGTGTTGATAACAATAAAGTATTGATTAAAATAAACTCCTCTGCAAAGTCTGCAGCAAGGAATTTGCATATCACCGGAGTTCGTCAACTCTGAAGTCACACATCAATGCAAAGAAATAGTGTTGACATTGAGGGGAGTGTTAATTTATTTTTATTGTGTCCCCTAGGTTATATCTGTGGCCTGAAATGCCTTGTATGTGAAAACAACTTCTTCCCGAAGCACTGAATGAATTTGAATTATAGGTACATATTAGGTCATATCATAGATTATTATGGCCATTATTTGAACAGTGAAAATAATAATAAAAGAGCTTTTGAACTTTAGTGTCACTAATGCTGATTATTCAATGATTCATTTGAATGTAAATATTTAAAATACTTTCACAGCAAAAAATATATATGCGATTAATTTAGATTAATTAATCACAGAGTATATAATTAATTCAATTACATGTTTTCAACAACATTGACAGCCTGCTTTTTAGAAATTCTGTCAGTTGCAAATGGATGTAAAGAGCCCTCTGTTGGTAATTTCATGTTAGATCCAGTAAGATTTGAAGACCAGTAGCCTCCTACTCAAACTCTTTGAAATGAATAGGACTTCTTAGCTTCTAGTATGCAGACTTGTTACATCTACACACACACACTCACACATACAGATGCCTAAACACACACACAGATACACACAGACACACATACTGGCACACAAGTACGTGCACACACACATATGCACAAGAACATGCACACATACATGCACTCACACACAAACAACTCTGCATGAAGTAAGCCCGGATTGACCATTGAGAGGCCATATAAGGCGCCTATACCCATTCACAGTTACACAGCCTGATCAAACCATATCAAAATTTAGCCTATACTCCTTTACAAAAAATGTACTGAGACAGCTTGTCCACTTGTCCAGCGTAATTGATGTAGCCTTCCTAAAACCATTAGGCCAGCTGTATCTGTTCAACTGTTAATGAAATTAAAGAGTAGGCCCAGAGCCCTATAGGCCTAGACTATTTAGGTGTTCAGCTGCATCGTCAATTACAGCCTGATCAGAGGCTTGGTCGCTGGTCTCATTTCAATTAGTGTTAATTGAGTAGGCCTATATATAGGGTACTGAAAGAGTTGTGAGAGCAAGGCTAGTACAGCTCCCTGGTTGTAGGCTACCACTTTTATAGATATGAGGCTTAAACCAAACCAGGGTGTTTTATTTTTGTGTCTCTTATGGCTTTACATTGGCCAAACATGTGGTATAAGCCTTGAAATAGTGCAAAAAGACGAGACCCATCATGAGGAAAGGTCTGAGAATATTCAAACTGGGACAATTACTTTCGGCACAGGGAATATTTCACTGGGTCGAAATCTGGAATATGAGAGACGATATGTTGGAGAAAACACTGCAGACGATGGCTCCGTTAACGTTCAAGCCGACGATCCAGGCCTGGTGGGTGGACAAAGCGGCACTCATGACTTTAGGGCCTGGAATCGTATGCGACCAAAGTTATTATGTACTAATGACCTCATGAAGTTCTCTGCACAAGGCCCTGGATGTTCTTCACTCCAGTTAGACAGCGGTAAGAAAAGTATTGGATAACTTGTTTTTGTTTTACAGTGTACACAATAACTCGCTGTCGACATTAGTGGCCTAATTCAGCCGATTCCTTGCAGCCCTTTCACTTGCAGTGTTTGCATCAATAGCTTGAGACCAGACATTCTTTTCTTTTTTCTATTCAACAGGTGGCACACCTCTCTCACTACACCAGCTACGTCGAGAGTGTGGCTACTCTGTGAAAAGGACTGCGGTGGGCCTCGTGCTTCTCGCCACTTTTGATGGTTGTGATGTTATAAAACAGGTAGGCTATGGTTTTCCTGTCACATCAGAGGATTTTTAATTTTTGTCAGAGTAGGAGTAACATTAGCCCATAGAGATGCCAACAATCACTACAAAACAAAACTCCATATTTTCACACCTTATTAATGCCTTAATTCTGGCATTAAATTTCATAGTGAATCAACAACAAAACCAAGAGAATGCAAAGTTTAAATAAAATAAAGAAATGTCTTTCAGCCACTTGAACGTGACAAATTTGTGAAAGCAGGCCTGTTAAAATAATCCTTAGTTTGCTTGTTTATGATATCTATTTTAACAGAAGGTATTGTTGAATAAAGTTTCCATTGCTATAGCAGGAAGTTTTAGCATTGTCTGCATGGAGCAAGCTCATTTAACAGTCTCTTGATGTGTCCTGTTTTAGTATTGGTCTGTTATCCTCTTCAGGCTTTTCTGTTGGCATACATTTCATGAATTGATTTCAGTAGCTTGAATTTACAGTTAAGCTTTCCTGGGTAACGTCCCATCAACTCACCAGAGGAATGGAGGCTTATCGTGAACATAGTAACAATTACATACATTGTATATGTAAGGCGGTTCAAGAGCCTTACATATACAACCGGTATGGCCACTCCTATGTGAAGTGTTCCTGTAGTCGGGCAAAAGGACCCCCAAGCAATTATGTAGCATTTAAATTCATGTGGGACATGTTTCAGTTTTGAGCTAGTTGTATGACTGCATTATTTTATATCTTCCTCTAGGGCAATAGCCACTTGCTGCAGATGTTGTGGCACGGTAAACCAGTAACCCTCTCCTGCCCTGCATCAAGCGCAGACCAAGCCTCTCTAGTTGTATCCACTACTCCAGCTCCAACTACCAAAGCACCTTCTACAGCTGCTGAGCTTCCTCCACAGAATCAACAGTGGATGAATCCCCTCTTTGGAGGCTACTACCCTGTAATGCCTGTGAATATTCCCCCTCAAACTACAGAAGCACCTACCACAGCGGCTGAGCCTCCTCCACAGAATCAACAGTGGATGAATCCCCTCTTTGGAGGCTACTACCCTGTAATGCCTGTGAATATTCCCCCTCAAACTACAGAAGCACCTACCACAGCGGCTGAGCCTCCTCCACAGAATCAACAGTGGATGAATCCCCTCTTTGGAGGCTACTACCCTGTAATGCCTGTGAATATTCCCCCTCAAACTACAGAAGCACCTACCACAGCGGCTGAGCCTCCTCCACAGAATCAACAGTGGATGAATCCCCTCTTTGGCGGCTACTACCCTGTAATGCCTGTGAATATTCCCCCTCAAACTACAGAAGCACCTACCACAGCGGCTGAGCCTCCTCCACAGAATCAACAGTGGATGAATCCCCTCTTTGGAGGCTACTACCCTGTAATGCCTGTGAATATTCCCCCTCAAACTACAGAAGCGCCTACCACAGCGGCTGAGCCTCCTCCACAGAATCAACAGTGGATGAATGCCCTCTTTGGAGGCTACTACCCTGTAATGCCTGTGAATATTCCCCCTCAAACTACTGTTGCACCTACCACAGCGGCTGAGCCTCCTCCACAGAATCAACAGTGGATGAATCCCCTCTTTGGAGGCTACTACCCTGTAATGCCTGTGAATTTTCCCCCTCAAACTACTGTTGCACCTACCACAGCGGCTGAGCCTCCTCCACAGAATCAACAGTGGATGAATCCCCTCTTTGGAGGCTACTACCCTGTAATGCCTGTGAATATTCCCCCTCAAACTACTGTTGCACCAACTACAGAAGCCCCTTCGGCAGCTGCTGAGCTTCCTCCACAGAATCAACAGTGGATGCATCGTCGGTCTAGAGGCCACTGGGGTCATGGGTCTAAAGGCTGCTGGAGGCATCCTTAAGGTCAGTGAAGAATCCCTCAAACTACTACTGCTCCAACTACAGAAGCACCTTCTACAGCTCCCCAACTTCAAAATCGATGAACCACTTATTACAGGTACTATCAGTACCTTTTTCAACTGCACCCTAAAACAGTAGATGCCCTACTCCAAACCTTTTATTTTCCAACTCGGTCTTTATTCCAATGTGTGTCATTTAATGCGTGTATTAAAAAGTGTATTTGGAATTTAAGTTGTCAGATCATTTGTTCAAGCTGCTTGTCATGAGTGGTTTTGCTGAAGATTTGTCTTGATTTAGCCAGAACTGGAAGTTTAAAATTCTACTGCCATATTGCTGATATGAGCACAATAATGGAGGCCAAGTGTTTAACACAATCCAAGTGGAAGTCTGTTTCTACTAGATGTACAGCATAGCGGTACAAAATATAACCGCCGCTCAGTCCTGTACATCCATTCCGTGAAAATAAATCCATTAATGTATTTGTCCATCTTCCACTCCATCCCCCACTCTTGAAACTTTTCTGTATGCTTGTTTGGAATGTGTGTGTGCAGGCCACACAAAGTCGCCTACTGGAGCTGCAAAGGTGAATAGATTTGTAGCACTTGCCAAAAAATTTGTAGTATTGTTATAAAACTGTTTAGAGATTTTAAAAATCACAAGTAGGGCAGTTCATCACAGTCCATCCATTGCAACTGGACTGATGAAGGGTACACCTGTAGGCTACATTGTATTTGGGAAAAGCAGAAGGTAGCAGAATAATGTATTTATTATTAAACAAAACAATCCCTGTCAGTTCCATGCAGTTTTTTCAACAGCTATCAAGAGAGGTCATGTCATGGATTTTTGTGACTGTTTCTTCTTCTACATATGCATAAGTTTAGTTATCTAGTTCATATGATATTCAGCTTTATTGTCAATGCACAAATTAAATACCAGTAGTCTAAAACAAAATGTTTTACCCAGTGGTGCAAATAACTGACATGTCCAAAAGGGCCTTCATGAAATGCGTTGCTAGACTGTTCATACACATTTTAACGGGCCAAGTTGAAGAGCTACCGTCCGTTATTGTTCGTGCAAATAATAGGCAGATTCATGTTCCCTTGCATTTTGCAACTATGAGGTCCATGGTTAGTCTGGCTTTCGCCAGACCAAGCTCAATCTTTTAAGAAATCGAAAAAGAAATAGCCGGCAGATCAGGCTGAGTTCACCCAGCCTATAGTCCATGGTAGGCACCCGATAGAAATATTGTTTAATTTTGCGATTGCCCCCCCTGCGACGTGTTCGCTCCCCGGTTTCAGAGCTATTCTAAATGCATAGAGGAATTATAACAAAACCGTGACTTAACAAACTATATAAGGTAGGCCTATTACACAACATAAATGGTCACTAGGCTATGCTGGCGACCCAAATAAAATCTCCTTTGGGAACCAATGGCTTACAGTATCAAGTGGCTGCCACCTCTTGGCGAAAAGTTAATAGTTTTGCATATCAGTAGTAATTTCACGCAGCTGTGTTAATCACGGAAAGCGCGAATGAAGTGGACACTTCTAAATGGAACCCATCAACCCACTGTACAGTAGCTCAAGGTCTGTGGCTAAAGCAGCCATAATGAAAGCGTTATCATTGTTTGGATACTTCACACACACGTGTTTTTTAATCGCATAGACTACAACTACCAAGCTGGAATCAAAGCACATCGACTCCCCTCTCACACCCTAAACACGCACTTCGAACAAACAAAAAGCATTTCAGTCTCATGGTAGCCATAGGCAAAACTGTATCGGACCGGTGTAACGTTGGTACTAAATCATCCATCGCAAAGAATGATTTTTGTAGCACGTTCAACAAATGTAGTTACAGCCCTGCCCTGGATACTTCTCTCAACGTGCGCTCTAAAACATTTGGTTTAAATGGATGTAGATCATCACGGGTGCGTTAATAAATCTACATTGCGGCGAGTTGACACAAATTATTCACTTTGACGAATTTATGTAGTTTCAGTTCAAGTTACTTTACTTTGGGCCATGCTCTTCCTTACTTGAATCACCTTTGAAAATAGAGGATTGAAGTAGCCTACAGTAAGCAAGGTGTGTTGGCTTTTGCAAGAGAACTACAATGTTTTGCTGATTGGGTGAGAGGTTTTCCTATTTGTGTGTAGAGTTTTGTAAAAAAAAGCCATAGTTACAAAAAATGTGCTTAAGCAATCAGAAAAAACTGTAATAGAAATACACTGGCAATGGAGTCATGTAAACATGTCATGTAATCTGTTGATAGTTTGACATTTTTGATTATTCTTGCATGTGAACTTTGGCAGCCTGGTAGCTATACTATCCATCATTGACCCAGATAGCAAAATCAGATTGGCAGATAGCGGACCGCTGGTGGTATGCCGCCAGTGGATTGCCACTAGTGGTCCACCTTTGGACCACTATTTCTTAAATTTAACTTGTCATGAATATTAAGAAAAGACATGAAATGTTATTAAAATGATATTTGGAGTGTAACTGAACAAATGAAAAAGATTTTAGACCAATAGTGGCAAAATATTGGGCCATTAGTCTGCAGCCCACCAGCGGAACCCAGTGGGCCGAAAGTGGTCCGCCAGCCTCTTGCTATCTGGGGGACAACTTATGTTACCATACATCAGAAGACTTTGACAAGATTTTGGAAAGATTCTTGAAAGATTAACTAATGCCCCCCATTCAAGCTTTACTCAGAAGACTACAATCTTTCAAGAATCTTTCCCAAATCTTGTCAAAGTCTTCTGGTGTAAGGATGGCTTTAGGCAAAGTAAGGCTACTTTATGTCTGCATAGCATAGGCTACCCAAGCTAGGCAAGATAGCTTCTACCAAGCCCAGTAAATGCACACTTTCTCTCCTGTGCCTCTGCATTGCAGAAGCTCCCGATTAACCACTGTGGCTCTGTTATACAGGATCTTCCATTCCATTGTTCATAGTGCTCTTTTCTCTAGTCTGTACATGTCTAAAATATACAAGTGCTACAAATAATCAGACTAAACATAATGTGTTTGTGTTTGTGTGTGTGTGTGTGTGTGTGTGTGTGTGTGTGTTTCAGTCCGTAATGGTCCCTCCTCAATATTTAGCATCAAACCACAACTCATGATATTTCCACACAGCTGGGTAACTGAGGGGGACTCAGTGAATCTGGCTTGTGTGATTGGGAACACCTCCTTGAACTGGACATTCCTCTGGTACAGAGTTGTTCCCTTCAGCAAGGACTTGCCTTATGTTGGCCTGAGACAAAAACATTACTCTGCAAAGCTCCTCCCAGACAGCAGCAAAGGAGCTGGACGCTCCTACACTCTCAGCCCTGCTGCTCTTCAACACACTGGGTTTTATGTGTGCAGAGCAGAGGGAGGAGATCCAACCTATCAGACGGGTTTCAGCAATGTTCATCCTCTTTCGATTAGTGGTAAGTAATCATTTCTAAAATTGTTTGTGGATTTCTGTATGAAAGTTTGAGTTTGAAAGCTTTGAGAGTCTTAAGTACACTATTTATTTGGACTAGCTTTCCAGCATCTGTCTGCCTGGAAAAATCGCTCAGGACCTGTGTATGTCATGTGTGTTTTAAGTACCTCACTGGTTGTCTAGTAACGGGTACGCTGATGTTTCTCACCGCTGTGAGTGAAAAATGTGCTACATAAATAAACTGCTAAGCTAAGCCAAAATCCTTTATGCAAGTCCCTCCACTCGTCGGCCATATTGCAACACTTTTTGGGCACTCATCGGGCATCCTATTCGGCAGAAATGCGCGTGCGCAAGACTTCACGACACCAACCTTGCTCCAGCGGCGAGTTCACAAGACATGATTGGCACAATCTCTTCACATCACACCACATGATTGGCACAATCTCTTCACATCACACCACATGATTGGCTCAATGTATTCACATGTCGACGTTTGGTGAGGAAGGGGTGGGATATGTGTAGACAACGTTACAAACTAACCCCATGCACTTCTATGGAGGATTTTGTCTGTGTGAGTGCTGTGTCTCCTCATTAGAATAGAAAGTCTCTGGCTAAGCACTTTTCAGCCTCTGCACAATCTGCACTTAAGTCTGTCAATGTAAACAACTCTTGCGCGGATTCTGCCTCTTGCACACTTTTTCTTTTCCGTTAAGCACTTCTGAGGGTACAAGGTAAAACAGCACATTGGTTGATGTCAGCAGTCGGCCTAGGCCCCGTTTACACGTACATGGTTATTTTGAAAAACTGAGACATTTCCCTTTGTTTGTGTTGTTCCCTTTGTTTACACGCAAACGGAAAATTCGCCTCTGAAAACGATTCTTTCTAAAAACTCCAGAGTGTAGATTTTGGAAAACTTCGGGTTGCACGTTTGCATGTAAACTGACAAAAACGGAGGTTTAACGTCAGGTAGGCCTATGCGGCAGAACTTGCATCTGTTCCAAAAGTGCAACCTATCTTTAGCCTACATTTTCATTTAGCTATGGTGATCAAGGATGTATTCAGAGTAGCAGTCACATTTATGTTGGTGCAAACTCTTTTCGTCTGTTTGCAATTGCAAATACAGTTTAAAAGAGAAAGAGGAAGTGATTTGTTGCTGTTGCTATTTTCAAGATTCTGATTGGCTAACGTGGGCTTGAGCTTCTTGTTACACTGCCACTGTCACCTACAGGTTTGGCATGCTCTTGAGGGCATATATACATGGGTTAGTGTAAACGGAAACTTTTCTGAAAACTGTGCACAATATTATTTTTGAAAACAGAGAGGGTGAAATGTCAGTTTATGAAAATAGCCGGCCAGGTGTAAACATAGCCCTAGTTCCAAATATATGTACTGTAGGCTACACGTTTAAGAACTTCAAGTATTCCAACATTCCAGTATTACATTTACACTTATTCAGTTAGTGGCAAATCCTCCCATGTGCATGCGTAAGTTAAGAAAAGCGCGCAACTAAGTGTGCTTGACTGTTGAGAAAGAAAGGTTCAATAGTGTCATAATATCAATTTATCTATGCTAACAAAGCTGTAGACTGACACCTGCAGTAGAGAGACTGGCATAACGATAGCATAATTGAATCAGAGACAGAAGAATATAAATGATAACTGTTGCTCAATAGTGCAGGCGTCTGTGCAAGTGTATGCATGACTTTGGCCAAGTTTGAAAGAAATGGGACAGATTCAAATGAAGTAGGCTATGTGATAACTTCATGTCAAGTTAAAACTGAAGGTGTACAGTTATTGGTAAGCTCCAATATCCAACAGGGTTAGTATAACAGGGATTTCCCTATTTAACAATGTAGCCTTTGATAAGGTAATGTCTGGATATATGCCACCTTGTGACACTGTAATGGGAAAAAACATAAGCCGTATCAGCATATTAAGCACCAAATTTGATACTAGGTTTACTACCGTCATCAACAATATGCTGTTTCACCTTGTAGTGGCACTCGACCTTAATACAGCCCCCAGAAGTGCTTAGCTGAAAAAGTGCTTAAGTCAGTGACAGAATGCACATAAGAAACACCCGGATTTTGGAGAAGCTCTTCTCAAAGCATGTCATTTATTCCATGGCGCGTAAATGACAGACTTAAGTGAATGGCAGAACGCGCGCTGGCTAAAAAGTGCTTTGCCACTTCACACCTCCCCAATTTGGTGCTTAACATGCCGAAATGGCATTATGTTTTTTTCCCCCCATTATTGTGTCACAAGGTGGCATATATCCTGACGTTACTTTAGTTATGAGGCTACTTTATTAAACAGACAAGCACCACATTTGATACTGGCATGTTATTTTGTAAAGTTCTTTGAACATGTAGCCTACTGCCAAAGCGTGTACTGTAACTGCCTCCATGGCACGTAAATGACAGATTTAAGTCAAGTGTAGAAAAGTGCTTAGTTGCGCATTTTTCCTGACTTATGCACATGGGAGAATTTGCCCCTTCCTTCCTTATTTCTTTCCTGTATCTCAGGTCTGTCTTCTCCAGCCTCTTTGGTCATCAGACCCAACAGATCCCAACATTTTGCAAATGGCACTATTTCTGTGAGCTGTGAGTTGCAGGACAACTCTACCAGGTGGAAGCTAAGATGGCAGACAGGACAATATGAAATTACAGAGTGTCCTTCTGGGTGGACTTCAGAAGAAGAGTTCACATGCAGCACCAGACACCTAGCCCCTCATGACACTGGGCTGTACTGGTGTGAGTCTGAATCTGGACAATACAGCAATCTTGTCCACATTACTGTGACAAAATGTAAGTTAAGTTACTTTATTTGCCCTCTGCATTTAAAGGGACACCAGGCAAGCCTGATGCTTTTTCTCTACAAAGCTCCCCCTTGCGTCTGTACGTGTTGATACGTGTGCGAGCCCTCGCTTGGTCTGAAGCTCTTTTCCTTTTCTTTGCATCTTCCGTTAAGGGTTTTTCGCTGCTTCTTCGCCGGCTCTGCCTTTATACACACGTTTGCAACAATCACTAGCGTTTCGTTAGCCTGCCTCTGTGCTGGGGATGCAGGATGTAAACTGATCCTGCTTCTCGCGATGTCTGAGACTTTGTGAGACTGAAGGTCGGCGGGTAGGATATACCGAACTTGCAAGTGGGATATTCTTCCTACAGGCAGTAGGGGTGGGCGAGAGAGTCTTCATTCGCCCTGTAATGAGTCATTTAACCATATACCAAATTACGAAGATGATTAATTAACACGAAAACGTTACCTGGTGTCCCTTTAACCTATGCGGAGGCAGTGATTAACACACTAGGAGCAATGAGCTCATCATCAGGAGCACTCACACATTAGGAGAACACATACGCACCTGAAGCTGGAGCCCGGGGAGCAGTTGGAGGTCAGGACTCAGGAGGTCCTCTGTAGATGTGGGAAGGTGCTGTATTACTCCTCCCACCCGAATGTTTTCTCCCAGTTAGGGATCGAACTGGCCACCATTTGGTTACAAATCCAATTCCCTAACCAGTAGCTATGGATGCCCCGGTAAAATAAAATCATTTTGTATTCATCAATGACATATAGGGCCTTATACAAGCAGGTAGCAAGATAGCCTACAATTTAGCAGTGATTATTTGGTTATTGGTGTCCAAAACTATTGTCAAACATTAGTTAACTGTTAATTGTAACTGTTCAAATCAGAACATAAAGAGGGAAAGGGGCAACATGATTATGTTTTTACACATAGGAGAATACAGAAGACATATGATATAATTATCACCCGTCTAGTATTTGAACTTCAACTACAAAACAGTCTAGTTACTTACACTACTGACTGAAAAGGTGTTACAATCAAAAACATGGAAAAAGCAACACATAAAATAATATTATTAATTATAAAAATCCTAAGGATATTCATCCAAGGACACCATCACAGTCATGTTGCCAAGGACTCGTTAAGGTCTCGCCAATTTTTAGATTTCTTGACAGTGCACTCTAGCACGATAGCTGTGTAGATCATGCACATTTCACTTTAGATCAGGTTTTTCTTGGTCAGTGGGGTTATCAATTTTAGTGGCGTTAAAATAGTACATTTGTGATCATGCACCTGACCACACCTAGTTTTTTCACTGACACGCCAGGGGTGTACAAGGTTCATTTGTGTTCACTCTTATTCAGATAACACTGTGATTCTGGAGAGCCCTCCCCACCCCGTGACTGAAGGAGATTCGTTGACTCTGCGCTGTTTATCTCGGAACGGTACCTCAGTCAACGGTGCTGAGTTCTATAAAGAGAATTCACTCATCCAGACCACGACTACAGGAGAGATGAGCATCCCTTTGATCTCAAAGGCACATGAGGGCCACTACAAGTGCAAACACCCAGAGCTGGGAAGGACACCACACAGTTGGGTCATAGTCATCAGTGAGGCACTTTATTAAACTACTACATGTATCAGTTTATTCATAAACATCAATGTTTACTCGTGAACGCCATTTGTTTTTTCAGGATCTCCCATCTCAGTGTTCAGACTGGTCAGGTCTTTAGTGGTGGTCTCTCCATATCTGCTGGTAACCGTCATGCTGGTGGTCCATTGCTTGAAATCTAAGAGTAAGACAACTACTACTTCATATTTGGTTGACAAAATGATTGGATGAAATTATAATATTATGTCTTATGGGATTGTGATGTTATTGTGTTTGAGGAGACCACAAAGTAAAGAGTAGAAATATCTCTCATGTTATATGTAGATGTGAATGCAACAAACAATGTTATTGAGTCCCTTATACAGACTAGTAATCAGGGCTCTATTGGAGGCTAAACACAAGTAACAGTTTATCCACCTCTCAGAAGAGTTTATTCACCAATTGCAACTTTTAACATTCAAAACTCACACTGTATTATCCCATTTCACAATATGTAGGGGAGACCGGGGCTGGTTGGAACAGGGGCAGGTTGAAACACTGTTAATATCCAGGCTACTAGAGGGAGCTGCTACAAAATTCCAACACTAAACTGACGGCCTTATTGAGTAGAGTAAACTCACGTATGTAACTGGTCTCCAGGTCATTAACCCTTTAGGTGAGAACAACTTTTTGATTTTGTAGTGTCAAAACTTAGAATATGCACCTCCCACTAAATACATCCTAGAAGGGTAATAGTTAGGGATATAAAAAAAAATCATTATAATTGATTGCTAGGGGACTCATCTATAATTTAAAATGAAGTTTAAAAACCTGAGGTGACTGATATTAGCAGGCTAACAGCATTTGTGCAAAAAAGTTTGACCTAATGTGGGCGGGGCAGGTTGGCACACTGATTTTGGGGTTAGTTGGCACATACATTCCCTATGGCTATTTTGTGACAAATCTATACATTTTGTATTTTACACATAAAAACATCAATCTTTATTTTAACATTGTTATTGTAATTACTGAACATAGTTTTACATTTGGAAGTATTTCAGACCTTTTTAAACATTTGAAGTAAAAAAAAAAATCGGTAGGGACCAAATTGGTCTTGACGGTGAGCCCTACTGAAGAAAAACACACAGAAAATAAATCAGCAAAGCCCTACAGGTAGTGATATAGATAAGCACTTCAAACAAAAGCAAAAGAAGTACTGCAAAGGACTATAACATAGGTGTTCCAACCAACCCCGACTACATGTGCCAACCAACCCCGTGCATGGGGCAGGTTGGCACACGTGCACAACACCACTTTAATCATATATAACTCAAAACAAGGGATCATTTGTTGACATTGAATTTATACATTTTGTAGCTGAGATCCCAAGCTTTCAGTTAATCACAATTTGACCATTTCAACGCATTGTAAGACGGAGAAATATAACCGAGAGTGAAAAGTGTTCACCAGCCACTCATCAACACTAGGTACCATTGAATACCACTGATGTTATAAACATTGGACAATAACCTGCACCATCATCAAACATGTTCTGAATGCCTTTTTAAAAAATCTGATGGCGCAGTCCACCTTACCGTGATCCCAGAATTCATAGTTTACCACTACACCCCTGCTAGTAACTGTCAGATGCTTCCACACAGGATCCAGTATACTGCATGAATAGTGTTGCAGTTGTTGAATTTCTGTCTTCTGTCGTTTTGCAGGTCGATCCAAAGTAGACGAAGACAAGGGAAAACATGAAGTTTCAGAGGCCGAAACATGCATATAAAGCTCTTCATGATGCAGCACCCCGAAACATGAATATAAAGCTCTTCATGATGCGGCACCCCGAAATATGTATATAAAGCTCTTCATGATGTACCACCCATAGATATTAGAAAGCTAGATACCGCATTGTCCGTTGAGTTCTATTAGGTAGCATCGTAAGCGTGGCCGCAATATTGCTGGGGCAACTCTTTTACTGTCTATGGGCAACACTTGCCAGGAATCAGAGACATCTGTCTGATTTTCAATCAGAGACACGTTTCTCCATTGGCCTCCAGTGATTGTTGCCCCCACCAAGATGGCGTCGCTATTTACGTACGTTCTGGAGCCCAATGCATTATCTAGCTTTCTAATATCTATGGTAGCATCTCGAGACATGTATATAAAGCTCTTCATGACTTAACACCCACTTACATTGTGGATTCTGTCCCTTAAGATACCTCTTAGATAACTAAACATATATTTTAGCCAATTAGTAATATTTTACTCTTTTGATTGTTTCTTATCTATGTTTTTATTCATTTTATTATTTCATATCTTAGTTATTGTTTTTCAAAGTGGTTTATTATTTTATTTGAATTTGATAAAATATAAGGATTTGAATTTGATAAAATATAAGGGTTCACATTTGTTTATTGCTCTTGTTTCACAGAACTTTCGTATTTTTAAGTATTATGATATTTACTTTGGAGCATTTGTTACACTTGCTAGATTTATCATAGTTTAAAATGTAAGTCAAGGCAAACATGTATTTTGGCATTTGCCTGGTATGTTATTTTAGTAATGACAATAACTGCGCTGCAAATAACATGTTGCAAAAAAATAGCAAAATATGAAGTTACTCACTAATTTTTTTTACTCTCACTCCAGTATGTATTTGTATTTGTGTGAGTACTAGAACTTCTACTTGAGCCATTATAATAATAAAGTAACATTAAGCCATTATAATAATAAAGTAACATGACTTTTACTTGAGTGCTGTTTGTTTACTCCACCTACCAGTGGATGTTCTAAAGCAGTGTTTCGTAACTGGTGGGTCGGGACCCAAAAGTGGGTCGCGGAGCTTGTGGTTAAAAATAAATAAAAAGATCGCCAATTTAAAATGCTACCTTATCAGATATAATATTGGACCTTTATTTTTGATCAACTTTATTCGTAGCCTATATCAGTCATTGCCATGGAAATAAACAAGTGGTAAACGCAAGTAGGCTGCTACTCTGAATATCTGAAGTAGGCTAGGATATGGATTCACTTAAATTGAGTATCAGTATCAATAGGCTATGGTGTAGTCAAAGGAGATAGTGAAAGCAGGAGGAGTATGTGAAGGTATGAAGAAGGGAAATGGAAGAGCAGTGATTGTTTGACTGATTGATTGTTGTGAAGTTGTTTCAATCATCCCGGCTCTCCCTATCTATCATAATATAATCCCTATAATCGTAATTCTATATTGTGCCACCTTTAACTGTGTGTTATTCCACTGCTTGGTTGAATTTCCCATTGTCCTACGTAATTTAGAACGACCATTAACCGTATGTTATCTGCACACCTATGAAGTAGATCCATTTTTTGGCCGTATCACACTTGTATATTAATTCGCCAAACTCGTTGTGAAGTTTAAATGAACTGTCACGTTGCATCCGAGCTGTAAAATGCAGACGTTCAGAACATTGCAACATTGTAGCATATGACGGAGGTGGCTTTTAGCTAGATGGATGACAGCAGGCTAAGTAAAATAGCGATGTTTCAAAGCTAAAGTTCATCAGAATCTTGGGATACGCCCGCTTGACAACGGGAGAGATAGAACTAACGACTGGCCTTTGGCTGTAGCAACCATCCATTTAGAACTAGTAACGGCAGTTTGTCCTGTGAGTTGAGAAATTAGTTGATATGTGTCGGAAGAAATTAGTTCTACAAACAAGACAGTTTTAGCGATTAAAACGTTTAAATTGTAACAGGAAATGAACATAACGCAAGTGGCAACAGTGGAATAAGCGGGATAATGGACTCCACGGTGGTCTGTTCACAGAAGTTAATGCACTCCGCTTCGCGTCGTTGCCGTTTTACAACCTCGACCGTGCATTAACTTCTGTGAACAGACCACCGTGTCGTCCATTATCCCTTACTTAGTGTCTGGTTAGTGCAATGCTGCCCTCTAGTGACAGTAAGGCACTTTGCTTTATTGGTGATTTGTTCATGTCTGAAGCAACGCATTTGCTTCTGCTGTCAGGAAAAAAATAAATAAACTAGGCTAAGTTTCCCCAATCAGAATTCCCCAATCAGAAAAACGCTTATGAGCGCTCATGCAATGTGCCCCACTAACACAGAACGTGTGCGTCCCTGCAGCAAGTGAAACTGGAGGTAACGTGGGCTAGAAGCAACAATAGTTTAAACAACAACGTGGCTTCCTGTAACTATCAATGGAAAAACCATAGAAACTGCTAATCATAATCTTTAAATTGACATTAATTAAGCTGGCTATATGCAACACAATTTATTTATATTCCCTTTGCATATGTTTGGGTAGACTTCAAACGTTTTTGAATTTGAGCTTACAGTTCTGTCACTATTATGTGTCCTTTACATTTATTTAATAGGTATTAGTGATACCTCGAAATTAGGCTGTTGTCTGTTAGGCAATTTATTGTAGCCTGCTAACCCATATGCACAAAAAAATATTTCTGAAATTATTTCTTGATTTATAACATGAGATATGTCTCCATGTAGGGTAGTGTCAAATAGTGAAGTGATAGCAGGTCATGTAGGCCTACATGTCACATGAGCCACGCATAGGCGCTGCTTCTTCTGTCCCTCACAAACTGCATTAAAATGGTGTGTTTAGCAATCAGAATCTCAATTTTTTTCGGGGGAGAAACTCCCGGACACCAATATAGTCTGCACCCCTCTTAGAAAATACTTACAACGTCCCTGTCCCACAACCCCCACACTTTTAAAAAGCTTGATACGCCTCTGTGCTCTGTGTTCCGATTTTAAACCCGCTTGACTTGCTGAATCTCAATTCAATCAGACACATAGCCAGGTGTTAAATGTTTTTTTTTTTTCAGTTACATTATGGTCATACACAGTAAAAAGCGTTCCCCTTAATTTTTATACACCACTTGGAACCACTTGGAGTCATTGGTTTCATTTATCACATTTCATAATCACTGATTACTACTAAAATTCTTTAGAGGAAACAAATTCAGAGAATTTGTAAAGTTATAACATTGTAAAGTTCTAAAAATATAATAATAATAAAAGCTCTGCACAACATCTTTGGCCTGTGATCTTGTCACAGGTTAGTTACATATTCACACTTTATTATGCATTTGTGTCCTATCCTTGTCTTGAGAGGCAAACTGATCTTATATTGAGATGTCTAAACACTTACTTAATAAAAGTAAGTGATATGTGACCCTGTTTAGATCTCACCATTAGATCACAGTGTTAGAAGTTTAGAAAGAAAAAAGTATTTTAAATATAGGTAAATGCTTGCTGGATTGTAAAAATACTCTAATACTGGCAATGATGTGAAACATTAAACACGGTAACCCTTACAGAAATGTCAGGTTTCTGGCGAACAGTTGCGGTTACCTTTTGGCAACGTTACAGCAAATCTGCAGCAATGTCATATGCAAATTAGGTTTGTCACCAGAAGTTCATTGGAAGTTTGCCATTATTGGCCAAGTGTGGTGGCAAATCACCGGCAAACAGATTTGCCACTAGTGGCAAACTTCTCATCGTTGCCAGAACTTTGTTGGAAGTTTGCCTGTAGCGGCCAACATTAGCAAACTTCTGGCAATATTTTCTAGTGAACTCATTTGTTTCCGACAAAATCACCCACAAGTTTGCTGCAAATCTGCCCCAAACATTTCATTTTTGTAAGGGAATGGACAAATAATGTCAACCAGGTCCAACAGCATGTTCTCGATTTAAACAAATACAAATATATATGGCTGCTAATTAAGTATATCACAATGTGTGTGTATAAATGGATATAAAATACGGGTCAATAAATGTCTCAAAGGCAAACAGTTTATTTATCAAACAACAAAATGATATTGCACATCAGAGGACACTGCACTGCTCATAATTAGAGTTTGAAGAAGACCTCTGCTTTGCCATCCTCTCTGGCATCAAAGAACTGGGAGTAATCCTGTAAGACAAATGATAGACAATTACCAAAAGGAAGACAACAGAGTTTTATCACTGATATTGAAAGGATGTGACTGGTAATTTTTACCACTTTTTTTTAAAATTATTATTAATGTTTTTTTTTTTTGTTGTTTTTAATCCAGAAAAATGCATAGGCATCACTGTAATTAAGCAGCAGTTAGGATGTAATGATATACTTTTCAAGTCACTCTATTAATGAGTCACGCCTACTGAGAGAGGCCAACACTTGTCAGGATGGCTCTCAGGTTTAACAGAGGGAGTGTTACAGTGAGAGAGGGTCCCGCCCTGAGGGATCTGGCATCATGTCTTAAAGGGAAAGTCATCACGTATGAAAGGTAAGGTAAGGCCACATTCCACACACACTCAAAGAGCCGTGTGGTGTGCTGGGAGTGTCCTGCTGTGCTACAATTCCAGATACACCTGAATGGTGAGAATGACTGGTGATTATGTCTATATGTGTGTGTGTGTGTGTGTGTGTTTGTGTGGGTGTGTGTGCAAGTGTGTGTGTGTGTGTGTGTGTGTGTGTGTTTACTGAACTGCACTGGGTGTGTGTGTGCACTATATAATGGTATTTGCTGTTTGGGGTGTGCCTGTTTAAGTAATCACCTGATCACAGACTCTGTACATATGATGTAAGCCAAACAAGAAGAAACAGCCGCACGTTGCTTCCACTCATACACTCTAATGCAGTGAGACGATGAGGGAGCCGATCTCATCTAATGCAGTGAGACGATGAGGGAGCTGATCTCATCTAATGCAGATCTCATCTAATGCAGTGAGACAATGAGGGAGCCGATCTCATCTAATGCAGTGAGACGATGAGAGAGCTGATCTCATGTAGTGCAGATCTCATCTAATGCAGTGAGACAATGAGGGAGCTGATCTCATCTAATGCAGTGAGACGATGAGGGAGCTGATCTTATGTAATGCAGTGAGACGATGAGGGAGCTGATCTCATCTAATGCAGTGAGACGATGAGGGAGCTGATCTCATCTAATGCAGTGAGACAATGAGGGAGCTGATCTCATCTAATGCAGATCTCATGAAGTAATACAGTGAGACGATGAGAGAGCTGATCTCATGTAGTGCAGATCTCATCTAATGCAGTGAGACAATGAGGGAGCTGATCTCATCTAATGCAGTGAGACGATGAGGGAGCTGATCTTATGTAATGCAGTGAGACGATGAGGGAGCTGATCTCATCTAATGCAGTGAGACGATGAGGGAGCTGATCTCATCTAATGCAGTGAGACAATGAGGGAGCTGATCTCATCTAATGCAGATCTCATGAAGTAATACAGTGAGACGATGAGAGAGCTGATCTCATCTAATGCAGTGAGACGATATGGGAGATGATCTCATCTAATGCAGTGAAACAATGAGGGAGCTGATCTCATTGTGACTTCGATGCCTTCAGTACAATAACAAACTTGACTCGTCCTTCTGACAAGGATGCTCTTGCCCTTGAGTGAGAGTAAGACAGGAAATGAGGCGATACTGGAGTAGTGGGTTAAGCCATGATTGTGCCCAAATATGGCACATTTGATTTTCTCCAAGAACACATACCTGTGCATGCCCATAACAGTGTTTGCATGGTTGTGGTTGCTATGCTACAATGTAGGTAACAGAATAATTCCATGACTGACTGGCATTTGCCGAGCATTTTTAGATAAGATGGATGTGGACCTGACCGTAGCTTGACTGCAACCCTCTACAGCACCAAGCTGCCTGACCTTTGACCTTATGTTTGCTATAAGCAGCAGTAGTGTAGTCAGGTGGTTGGGGGTCAGGGGGTACTCACCCCGCAGTAGGCATCCCCGTTGAAGACCTGTGGGGGCATGGCGGTCGGGTTTCCCACCCGCTTCCTCATCTCATCCTTTATACTGGTGTCCTGTGTGATGTCCACGGCCTTGTACATGATCTGCTTGGCGTCCAGATATTGGAAGATCTCCGACTGCTGCTGCTTCAGCTGGAAGGTGGAGGAATGATGATAGTCACATTAGAAGAGAGGAGGGGGGTGGAGGAGGGATGAAAATAGTCACATTAGAAGAGAGGGGAGGTGGAGGAGGGATGATAGTCACATTAAGAGAGGAGGGGAAGGTGGAGGAATGATGATAGTCACATTAGAAGAGAGGAGGGATGAAAATAGTCACATTAGAAGAGAAGGGAGGTGGAGGAGGGATGATAGTCACATTAAGAGAGGAGGGGAAGGTGGAGGAATGATGATAGTCACATTAGAAGAGAGGAGGGGGTGGAGGAGGGATGATGATAGTCACATTAGAAGAAAGGAGGGGGTGGAGGAGGAGGGATGGCAGCAGTCACATACAATTATTGGTAGTTGAAATGATGGGGGGAAAATCTTATGATAAATTATCAACAGCACAATGTATAAGGGAGGCATATCTTGAATTGACAAGAAAAAGACTACAAGACTATTTCTACTTCACAACATGCTTTCAGTGGTTTGTTGTGAGTCATTCTGACAGGACATAAAAACAACATATACGAGATAAAATAAATAAATCTAAATATAATATAAAATAAATAACACGTACGAGAACAACTTCGATTGATTGAGTGTTGAGTTTGATACCAGGTGAAACAGCTAAGAGAGTGAGCCTTAAGGCAGTATTGACAAGCACACAGCTAAGAGCAGTGTTTCCCACAGAATAGAATTCTATTTGTGGTGGTAAGTTTGCAGAATTAACTTGAATGCAACAGTTTTTAACAAATTAGTGCAGAGTGGTTATGATGCTAACCAGATTTAAGTACAATTTAGTAAAACCTGGAAAATCATTGTGTGGTGGTCAATATTGATATTGTGGTGGGCCGCCACAAATAAGTCAATGTACTGTATGGGAAACACTGTACGAGAGTGAGCCTTGAGGCAGTATTGACAAGCACAAACTAGTCTGCAGTATATCTTTGTCACCCCTATGATGCACATAGAGGCTGTTGCTTGACTACACTGGGAGAGCTCTTTGAAAGGTATTACTGAGCCAGTGAGCCAGTTAAGTGGCTGAGAGTCAGGTGTTTGTATGTATGTCTGTCTCCCAACCACTAGACAAGTAAAACACACAACCTCCCTATCCAAAAGACACCCAGTGAACCACTCCTACAGTCTAGACAGTTTGGGGCACACCTATCCGACAGATTGGAGTGAAGGAAAATGAGTTGGGTAGCCCAAGGGGGTGATTTTATCATCAGGCATCATCAGGGCAGCTACAATCCAGTTTGAGTCAATCATTCAAGCACAACACAAACTGTACAGCTGCCATACACTCTTAAAACGAATGCATTGAACATAAAACAACTTGTGTTGTTTTTAACCCATATCTATGTCCAGATATAGGGACAACACAATTTGTGTTGTTTCTAACACTTTGCTTTTGTTATACTGTGTACACTCTTGTGTACAAACAAATGTGTTGAAAATAACACCACTTGTGTTGTTTTTAACATGTCTCTATGTCCAGCTTGTGTTGTGTCTAACACATTCGTTTTAAGAGTGCATATAAAAAGCAAGATGCATCAAGTCAGTCCTTGAACTTGGCCTGAAGTAGGCTGAAATGGCATCAACCCCCTTTCATGTGGTTTACATGATGGGTGTGCACAAACAGCAGCCAGAATTATGAGGTATTTCAACCTGGTCATTTGACAATGCTATAGGGTTGGGCAAACACAGACTCACTCAGGTGATGAAACCCCAGCTTCACGCAGTATCTTTTACAAGCAATCCCTCCTCTAGCTATCTGTTTTGCGGATCCATTAAAAGATGCATCTAGCCTCTATGTTCAGGCTGGACAACATACTGAAAAAAATGAGCACTTAAAACATTTATGGGCTCTTTAAAATGTTGATGGTTCTATGTAAGACCTTTACTATAGCCTACAAAGTAGCACATGGAGCAAAAACAGTTTTTCTACACATAACCAGGGCCATAAAATGCCCTGTACCTGCACCTGAGAGAATATGCCCCACAGCAAGCCATGTAAATCTGCTGTGACAAATGTAAGCAATAATGACTATTATAGCTATCACAAGACTTGGCTCATGCAAGCAGGGACACCCATCTCCATCCATCCATCCATCTCTCTTTAGAGGTTCCTGAGCATCCTAATCAGAGTCAAATAGAGTTGTAGATTGTTTGTTTCCCTATTAATTATTGGCACTCATCTTTAAAGAAGTTCAGTTCAATCACCCACTCAAAAATGATGTAGGGGGGAAAATATTTTTGACTTAAACAACCTACCACTACCAGAGCAGTGACTATACAGTACATGCAGGAAAAAATGTAAGAAGGAGACATCCGAGTCATCTTTTAGGAAAGAGTGGCTCACCAATACTGAGAGCCTGAATGAACTGACTGTGAATAAACATCTTGTTGTGTAGCAAGTGGCCACACAGCCTTACTGAAACACACAGAAAAATGACATGAACAAACAAATAAATAACTGAACAAACAGCTGAGTTACAGACCTCCCTGGAGCCACTGACGCTGCTGAAGTAGATTGTGAGAACCATGTTTGTAGAGGAGTTTCAGGACGACTAGTGCAGAGTTTCAAGATTCAGTGCAACTTTAGGCTGGTTGGAATGGGATGGCGTGTGCTGAGGTGTGTAAGCTTGTGTGTGTGTGTGTGTGTGTGTGTGTGTGTGTGTGTGTGTGTGTGTGTGTGTGTGTGTGTGTGTGAGTGGGAGCAGCAGCCAGGTGAGCAGGTTTTGACATGGCTCACTTGGGAGGCCACACCCCCACACAACTTGCAAGATCCTTCTTTGGTTATACCTCAAGGACAGCTAGGCTACAGCACACACACACACACACACACACACACAGAGAGACATGTCTGAGCTTGGCGTATGAGAATGTAAGACTGCATAGGTGTGGACTCAATTGTTTTCCCAAAAGTTACAGATGTATACTCACTTCAGCTAATTAAATTACCTTGAAAAGTCACTGGTAATTCATTTCTTGACAGTAAAAAAAAAAAAAACTAATTGGGCCCTTGCACTCATCTGGTTTTAGACAGAAGGCCTTGTCTGCTGTAACTTTGTTTAGGTTCTAAGCACTCAAGCATAACTTGACTCAATTAACTGTGTATGTTGGAAGATATTTTGATGGTGACAGACTCAGATAGATAGATAGATAGATAGATAGATAGATATTTAATGATCCCCAAGGGGAATAGAAGATACTCTTTAAAGACCAAACAAATTGATCAGTATGATAAATAATAGTAAATAATTTATTGTTAATAATTGATCACTAAAATCTAGCAAATTGAATGATTCCCTAATAACAATGAATGGTCAAATATTTTTGGTGATTAATCTATGAATTGAAGCGGGCCTTTTCAATGGCTTATTATTGTTAAGAGCTTAAACAACAACAAAAAAGACTCTGTTGGATATATGTTGGAATTATTGCAACTTTGTAAGTGACTTCCCTGAATTCAATCAATCTTTTGCCATTAAAAGTCACAAATTTGATTTAGAAAAGATATTCCATATTCAATCCATATTTTTTACAAGAGCAGAACATTGGCCCATGAACGCAGAATACCTACGATAGCATTGATCTAAAAGGATAAACACGTAATAAATTAAGTTTACAATTATTTACATTACATTTACCACAATAGGAGTGCATAAATTCGTTCATAAGATATGTCATTTGAGTTCTAGCAGAGAATGTCTAATAAGACGGGCTCTGGTTCTAGTAACACTCTTCTACAGGCAATGCACTGGGCAGCTCAATGACTCAGGGGCCCTTTGACTAATAAAGCAATGTTGTCGCCTTAATGACGTCCTCTTTACCCGCTGTCAGAGATAGGATTGGGTGAGTTTTCCATACCTCCAGGACAATCTATTGAAAATATTAACCATCTTAGTGCTTAGTAACTTCAAATTGAACTTTATACCATGAGTGATAACATATCTATCATATTTTGTGACTATTGCAGAATTTTAAGTCCACCATCCATCACAAATCTACAATGGCCGAGGAAGGGTAAGCGTGACCAAAATCGCCCTAGACTACTACATGGATTACTACACAGAAGTGCAACATTAGATTGTTGCTGCAGGTTTTACTCAATTAATGCGTGTGTTTCATAAAATATGAACACGTATTGAATGTATATTAGCTCATTTAAGCAGACATGTAACCTTAAAGTTGAAACCGGTGTCTGTATGTTCCGAACCGAGGATGGAAGCCACTCGTTGCTCCATTGGGATGTTGCGTGCTACCTAATTTACCCGCTTATTTGTCATTGATGTGACGTTGGTCGAATGTTTGTGCTATGCAAACCCCGTACATCTTTGAGGTTTCTTTCTTGTGGTGTATTATTTTCTTCTAATTGGAACACATACAGAAGCTGCTCAATAGTGTTTATTTGAGATGTTAGCCAGTAAGCTAACCCAATGTGGAAAGTGAACATTGGCCTCTTGGAAGTTTACATCGCTCAGCCCCGGCATTGATGTGATGATTTTCATTCTTTAGTCGGATACCCCTTCACTCTTAATCATGAGTGAGAGACGCAATCTGAAATGCCGAGGCCTAAATAGTCTTAGTATGTCCAATTCGCCTAGGCAAACATTATCGTAATGTGTTGCTTCCATCTCGCGTGTTTCATACAGCATCGCTGCCGGAGGTGTGATGGATGTCAACACCGCTCTGCCCGAGGTGCTCAAGACCGCCCTCATCCACGACGGGCTGGCGCGTGGAATCCGCGAGGCCGCCAAGGCTCTCGACAAGTGAGTGTTCCTGAAGTTACACCTTTCTATAGGATAAATGTCTGAAGGAAATGTAGTATCACTGATGATGATCTGGCTCCCTCTACTGAAGTCTCTGAAGATAATTGCCATTGTTACCCAATATTTGTCTGAGATACTGAAAGTTTAACAGCATTGACACCACTATGGTGGTTGCAAGTTCTGATGGGTCTGTTTGAATGGCTTCCAGGCGCCAGGCTCACCTCTGCGTCCTGGCATCCAACTGTGACGAGCCCATGTATGTCAAACTGGTGGAAGCCCTCTGTGCTGAGCACCAGATCAACCTCATCAAGGTACGTTTCAGAATATCACAATGCTTAGTCCACAGGCAGTGTGTCTGAATACAGGCGTGGCCCAGACAAGATTTGTGGGTATACATGGTTGTTAAGAAAATTTGACAAATTTTTTTGCCTTAAACTCTGCTGTCGGAATAGTATTTCTGTGGTAACATTAGTTTGAATGTAGTTAGCTGTATGTGTTTGCCTGATTTTGGCGTATTCACTCATGTTTAAATGTTGAAGGATTGTATTGTTCCATCTTGACTTAATATTGTGCACTTAAGCAATTTAGGTTTACAGAGATTTACTTTGTTGTGCAACCTTTAGTCCTTTTGCAAATGCTGTAGTCTGACATGGTGATTCAATTCAGTTCTGGCTTTTGTGAGGAAGGCTCTCTTGCTGTGTCGGTGATGATAACTTGGCTCCCTCTACTGAGACCCAGTGAGGATAAACGCCACATGTTACCCAATTCTTACTGAGATGCAGCCAGATGAACCTGGGAACTAATTTGAGGCTTGGTGTGCTCAAGGCATGGCGTTTGCAACGGTTGTAAAGAGTGTAAATTAGATACAATATACGATCGTTGTGCTTATGTCCTCGCTCTTGAATCTGCTGGCTGCGTGTGTGCCCTAGTGTAATACTTTCTTTATGTGCTTTTGCCAGGTCGACGACAACAAGAAGCTTGGCGAGTGGGTTGGTCTGTGCAAGATCGACCGTGAGGGCAAACCCAGAAAGGTGGTGGGCTGCAGCTGTGTGGTCGTCAAGGTGAGTTGCATTGTGTGAAGCGGTGCTGAAGCTGACATGGTGACTCGATTCAGTTCTGGCTTTTGTGAGGAAGGCTCTCTTGCTGTGTCGGTGACGATAACTTGGCTCCCTCTACTGAGACTCAGTGAGGATAAACGCCACATGTTACCCAAATCTTACTGAGATGCAGCCGGATGAACCTGGTAACTGATTTGAGGCTTGTTGCTCAAGGCATGGTGTTTGCAACGGTTGCAGTCAGTGAATCTAGCAAAAAGGTTGTTGCTGTTTGTGTCTGACAGTGAAGTTACTCAGGAAACAATGCTTTGATTGGCTGGAATGGAGTACAGCTCGGTCCAAATCCCTTTGCGTTCCTGTGTCGTGTAGGAACGCCTTTGATTTGAGTGCACACGCACAGCATGGACAGCAGGAGCACCAGGGGTTTGATCAGGGTGTGTGTGTGATAGTTTTGAATTGTGAGCTGCACCTTTAAAGGTTTGTTCTTCTGTGCGCTGAATGTTTGTCTCGGCTCATCTGTATTGGGGGTTGACGTAGAGAAGGGTAATGATGTAAAGGGAGTTTTGGAGCTTCAGGGTTCCTGGCCTGAGCCAGTGCAGAGTGGTTGCAGAACCGGGTACTACTAACGAGGTTGCAGCAGGGCTCGAAATTAACAATGTCCCGACGTCCCGGGGACCATAAAAAATGCCTTCACACAATAGAATGATGTCTGGGACAACTCTGGGACAGGAGAAAAATGGCAGCAAATTTTAAAATAGGTATTTTTTACTAAACTGTTCACATGAATCTAAACGTGTCTGTCTTGTCTGAATAAAATTAAACAAAATGTGACCTGGTGTAAAGGGCAGATGGCAAAAGCAGCGTTAGCCAGCTGAACTATAAAGAAGCGGTTTTATACACGCAGCCTTACAACACTGTTTACTGCGCTTCGAATCACTGTAGGCTACAATGGTACATATACAATATAAGATATCCAAATGGGATAGGTGCTTGTGTTTCCTTGGGAATCCACCGTCTTGGTTTTGTATAAAAATAAATATTAAGTGACTCATATGCTGACACAAACATAGGGCACGGGCGGTAGGCCTAATAGGTCACTTTCCGATATAGGTTAACTAGCAGGCAGGTAGGCTAGGAAATGGCATTTGTTTTCATGACATTTCGAACATTTTTGACTGATCCTGTAGTGTGTAGGTCTAAGGTTACACTGGTGTTCAAAAAAAAAGAGATGACAGTCCGACTAAAACACTGCGTGTTTTCTGTCAGTGACAGACGAAACGTCACCAATAGCCTACCATGCTGAGCTAAATGGATTACTGCAACTGCGATTTGACAAAACGATATTGTTGCAAGGTAGCATATAACTATGAAAACGGTTATTTAAGTTAGCATTTGACATTTTGTTGTGGCAGTTCTAAGCTATAGGCTATTCTTGAGAAAATAAACGAATACTGGAGAGTAGCCTATCTGACAGCTTCACTTCAGTAAAGTTAGACAGAAATTGGCCAGCTTCTTGGTAATTTCCCACGCCGCACCATTGTTTTCACTTAGATCTGTGGCCATGACATCACACCAAACTGACATTGAATTTAAAGACACGGGAAAATAGATTATTGACGGAATGTTTTACAAACCGTGAGCATGTCTAGTGCAACCTCAAAATGGAGTCAAAAGCGCAACCTCTGAAATTGATTTGTGTGAAACAGCAGATTAATGTTAATAAAATGGTGTTTAATAAATTGGTATTTAAAAAATAAAGTGTTCAGAACTTATGGTGGACCAGAATGAGTTAATTAAGTGGTGCAAGTTACTGATTATTGTGCTGTTTATTATGTAGAATGGGGAAAAAACAAGAACTTGATTTTGAGACACTGGTGGTTAAGTCTGGGACAGTGCCAAGTAGAATTCGGGACACTGAGAAAACAAGTTAATTTCGAGCCCTGGGTTGGAGAAGGCCTTAGAATGGGCCTCCCGCCCGTGTCACTTTGGACTCTTGTCATCTCGCACACATACACACTGCTTGCCTGTTTACTAGGATGCGTGGATGTCTTGTGACATGTATACAGGATGAGGTGACTTTGGCTTACAGTTATGGTGTGTTGGTATAGGAAGGCGTACGAGAAGGGGCGGGATATGTATAGACTACTGCCATATTGGTGTTACAAACTAACCCTGTGCATTTCTGTGGAGGATTCTTTGAGTGTCTCATTAGATAGTCTCTGGTTTTGGTACTCTGCTCCCATGTTGGAAGCACTGAATGTGTCTGCTTACCAGCAGGAGTAGTGTTGTACTAGCATGAGCACTCTGAAATGGTGTTCTTGCGGTGTGAGCATCTGTACTGCAGGGCTGGGACCAAGTAGTAGAAATAGAGTGGATTTTATTGCATGTGATGTCAGCACTTGACCTTTGCTGCTGCCTGACTTGAGAAGCCCTCTGAAAAGTTGATGTTTTGAAGTCCAGAATACAGGCTTGCACATGAATGTTTATGGATTTAACATTGCTTGTGGCTTTTCATGTCTCAACACTTCTGTGCTTTTTCCTTTGCAGGACTACGGCAAAGAGTCTCAGGCCAAGGACGTCATTGAGGAGTACTTCAAGTCCAAGAAGTAAAGCGCAGAATAAAAAGCCTTTTTGAAGTGAAACGACTTCTGGTTGTCTGGTGTGTTTTACCTCTTTGGAACATGGATGTGATCACTAGTATTATTGTGACTTTGTGCACAGAGTACGTTAGAATATGATTGAAGGGGGGGGGGTGCACAAGAGTATCTTTAAAGGTGATGCATGTGGCAGTGCTTTGAGCAATATTGCCGGGCAACCGCATAACCAGTCTTCTGAATGGTTTATCATGACAATTTGCCTACTGGCGATTAAAGATGTAAAGAGTTGTCATTCGATAACAATGGGAACAGCAGAACATCAATTAAGAAACACTGAGGGGTTGGCACATGGTATGTCTGCTTAAGGCTTACTTGTATCTGGATGGATGCCCGTTGGGAGTAAGTACAGACAACAGTGGGAGACCGATTGAGGATGTGTGAATTAACCTCTTGGATCAAAATGGTAAATGCGTATGGTGCAGAAATTGCAAGGGGATGTGTCCAAAGCAGCAGTAGGGTGTTCTCATCTGAAAATGGGCATGCTGCCTTAAAGGTGTACTTGGTAATCATATGCTATTCAACTCCATAGCATTATCATATGCTATTCAAGCTCCATATGATTCGACTCCATCATTGGAGTTTCTCTGGGAATACTGAAGGGAGGGGTGAGCTACCCTTGCTGTGGTTTTGGTCCTTGTTTAAAATATGTTTGCTCTGGACAAAAGTGTCCTAAGAAATGTAAATGTATTCGAATGAATGCAACATGCATAATTGCTTACTGCGCCTTTAAAAGTCATGCCAAATTGTCACTACTGACAATAGCTTGCTGACTGGTATCTTGTGGACATGTTTCACCACAGAACTATCTGGCACATTGCCCTAGAGTCAAGTGGAAGAATGATGTACATCTGTCCATAAGGTATACACACCAACACGTGGCTGTAGGCTATGTTTTATGTGCATATGTAGGGCAAACGACTTACAAGTCCTTGGAAGAGATGCCTGCTGACTAAGGCAACACATTTTTATAAGGAGACTTCAAAAATGAGTTCCTAATGTGAAACAATTGTGGCTTTTCACATCCTGCCAGTTAAAGTCTGGTTTATGATTCCCAGATCTGCTTCAGTAATGTGGCTGGTATGGAAGAGGCATCGCTGGTCTCATATGGCACTAAGGGTTTATATGCTGAAGTAAATTACCCCGGTAATCCAGAGTTCTCACGGGAGCACAATTTGAATTTGCTCAGCGTGTCACTCTGGCAATGAGTAATGATGCTCATTGCTACACATGTCCCTTGTATACCAATCACATCGGTGTATCTGATATCAGAGGCGAACTAAACAGGTGACAGTCGTAGTGCTATCCAATTGTGTCCAGAATCAGTCGGTAAACATTGGTCGTATAGTGTTGTCCAATTGCGTGCATTGAGATTTTCAAATGCATGTTTGGTGCCGCCCCACAAGTTGGGCCATTACATTATTCATGGCCAGACCCTTAATCTTTCGGATTTGGGTCTGGAATCTCCAGGCTAGAAGTAAATGGTGATATGTGACAAAATGAATAGTTCGGCAGTTGGTGCATGTATGCATATTACTACACCATTTTAGGGTTTGATGTATACGTGTGATATACCATGCTCCACTCTTACTCTTTACATAATTAGACTTCTATCATCACAGTTAAAGAGGTGTGTGTGTGTGTGTGTGTGTTTTAAACTCAGCCATTCATTGGGTGTTTGGGAATAATCTATCAGGACCCCGTGCAATGATTTTTTTAACGTTTGTAATTTATCTACATACATATTTAAAATAAACAAAAATTACATTGAAACACACAAACACATCTTTTTTATATAAGGCACAACAAATCATTATGCACATTCTTCTTTGCCAAAAACTTACAAAAACAAAGAGACAACAAAACCCTTTCCAATATCAAACAACAAATATGTCCGTGTTTAAACTATTAACTGTAAAATAATTTACATGGGGTATGGGGTGTACACTAGATAGACACTCAGAGTGCAGGTTGTTGCTATGGAAGCAAGAAGAATGGGGAGGAGGGTTGTTATGGTTACAGTTTAAGTCTTTTGCGTTAAGGTTTAGGTCCTCCACTAGGGGAGGGAGAATCTCTTTTCATTTTTGTTTTTGTTTGTGAAACTCATAGTTTCTCCACTGTCCCACCTCACATTAGCTAAGAAGAGGAAAAACAACAAAATGAAAACTTTTTTTGCGGCTTACAGTAAGACCTTGTATAGTTTCACAAATAAAACCAGCATTCTCGCTCGCCGTCCTCGTCTTCTTAAGACAGTTCAGTTATTTATTTATTTATTTATTTATTAAGCAACATTTTTTTTCTTTTATAAAAGACAAAATGAAACAAACAAAAATTAGCAGTGTAATGTAGCTCCTTAAATAGATGTACAAAAAAAGAAGAAAGAAAGAAAAAAAAAAAACAAGAAAAAAAAAAGTGGTAGGTACAGTTCTGCAGTTTAGTTCTTTTCCCCCCTTTACAGGTATTCGTATTCCAGTGCTTGATGTAGGGCCAGCAGGTCCGAGTGGCTCGATATCCTCCAGAACGGCATGTTGTGCTGTGACAGAAAATGACGTAAGAGTCAGGGTCAAAGGTCATGCGTAATGGACAAACGCACATGTCTGTCTGCCTCCCATGTAAAAGACAGAGAGAGCAGAATGATCTAGATCGTTTAACAACAGTTGTTGCAGTAATGGTCATATCATGGCTGTTGATGGCGCAGTGACATTTTCGGGAAATGCATCTTTGAGTAACTGCTGAGTCAGCTCTACTGTGCCAGAACAGTATGGATTCAGTGTGGTTTTAAATGTTATTTGTAGGTTTGAAGGATGATAGCTTAATGTGATCCATGACAGACTTATTGTATATGTTTGAAAGTGTTACAGTGACAAGTATGAGTTGAATTTGTTTATTCTCCATGGGTCTGAGATATTACCCATGATGTGATGGCAAATCCTGTCCTCTACTGTGCCAATAGTGTGTGTGTGTGTGTGTGTGTGTGTGTGTGTGTGTGTGTGTGTGGTGATGCTTATACACACAGAACATCTCAAAGCCCTGCACAAACGCCACCCCCCATGCAAGTTAGGCTAACTCTAGCACTCTTAGCTACGAACATGCAAGCCTACAGACAACAGACTCTTCAACTAATATGAAGAAAATAATCGTTTGGTCGACAGAGAAGCACACATATCAAGATGTCTTGATTTGTTTGTTTGCTTGTCATTTTGTTTGTATACACTGACAGCAAAACCAAAGAACACTGCACACACGTCGTATACAAATCAATCAGCTGCTGAGGCACAGAAATCTCGCTGAAATGCTGAAATTAAAGTGCATCTTCAAGCTCAGGAATTGCTCAATACAGAACATGTAGACAGAGTATTTCATCATCATATACTGCTTTTACAGAGTCAAAAATACAGGACTAACTTTGAGGGCCCTAATTCAAATGACAGGCAAATTAAAGTCAGACAAAGTGTCTTGTGCGTGAATGAAAGCTATTGTATGGCACATAGGAGCATTGAGCTAACCCACCAGTGTTAGGGTCTTCCTCATGGTATTGAATAGTCAATACATTAACACTTCACCCATCATTTAAAGTAGGGCCCTAAATGTTTTTGGTCGAATGCCCACAAGGTCTGTATTGATTTTCTACAAACTCCTCTACTTTTTCAAACACCATGAAACAAATAGCAAAGATGCAAGTAGAGGAAGACACTTTTCTTTAAAAATGAGAGAGAGAGAGAGAGAAATAGAAAATAAACATCTACAGCACGCTAGCTCAGGGACAGGCAGGAAGTCCACTCTGGAGACACACAGCGAGTTTTTTGTGATTCACTTCCGGGTCGTCCCGGGGTCGGGGGGCAGGAAGTGGGATGTTTTTACCTTTTTGGCTGCCTGCTCCTCTTCCACCCCATCGCCAATAACAACATACACTACTTTTCTGCCAAACCTTTGCATTACTCGCTCAAAGCAACTCTCTTTGCCTGCAAAAAGGGAGATAGACAAGGGGGAGAAAGGACAGGAGTTGAGAACCGCGCAGGGAGGAGTGAGGAAGGTCACTTTACCTGGCTGGCCGCATGTTCCTCGTCACGGCCATCACCAATCACAACATACGTAATGTTAGTGCCAAACCGGGACACTATACGCTCAAAACAGCTCTCTTTGCCTGGGAAAGACAACGCACTTCCTTAAAAGCCTCAACAAGACAAACAAGGGAAAACCTTTCATTCAGCAGAGAGTGCTCTGTATACAGACATGACATCACTTCAAGACATGAAGACACAACATCAAATGAGGAAATCAACACAGCAAAGGGGACGTTCTTTTTTGTGTTCTAACTAAGACTAAGAAACACTCCATATGTGTTTAAATGACCTACATGTGCAAACAAATACACTCTCATCATTTATTCTTGATCTCGGAATGTAGCCAATAATTATCACATACACACATCTACATCCGTTCTTAGGTACTACATTTTCTGCTAAATATAACCCTACACATCACCAACAAATATTTTTTTTCCCCTTTTCAGAACGATGCTTTGTGGTAAACCATTAAGTTCACCATTACGTGTCCGTGATCGTAAGGAACTGTTAAGGGAAAATAATGGGAATACTGATGGAGGGAAGTAGAATATTTATGGAGGGATGAGAGCAAAGGAACAAGTGAGATGGAGGAGAAGAAAGAAGACGGGATGTTAATGGATGAAAAGGGGAAGAGAGAAATGAGGAGAGATTTTCTTTTTTGTCTACAAGAGGAAAGGACTGCAATAGAAGAGAGAGAAAGAGAGAAAGAGACTGGGATAAACAGCAAAGAGTAATGAGGTCACCAAGAGAGAGGGAGAGAGAGAGAGGGGAGGATGTGTGTGTGTGTGAGAGAGAGAGAGAGAGCGGAGGATGAGAGATAGTTAAGGGGAATGACAGAGTTGAAGTCTTAAGTCTGAGAGAGAACACAAGAGTCTCTTTCCATAAACAATGGAGACAAACATGAATTCATCCTGACAGTTTAACCTCTCTCTCACTCAATCAGTCAAAACACACACACACACACACACACACACACACACACACACACACTTACACACACACACACTCAAAAATGTGTTTCAATGAATCATCAAGATGGTTAAATGCTGTTTTCTGGATAACCATGGAAACACAAGAGTGTTTTGGGGGGTATTTGTGTGTGGGTGCACACATGAGAGAAAAAGCAGACACACACAGACCCTGGCTTGGCTCAAAACCAGACACACACACACTCACACACAGACCCTGGCTTGGCTTAAAACCAGGATGACACTGAAATGATTGTGACAGACACACACACACACACACACACACACACACACAAACTTTAACAGGTCATTTATAAAATATCAACACATCCAGAATTGGATTCGTCACAGTGGTCCAAGCCCTACAAAACTGAACATTATAAACATCTAGTCTCTTCCTGGCTGGCTGGCTTGGAGCTCTCTGGCCAAAACCACAGGGTTTTACTGTCCGGCAGCATGATTGCCTCTGGCAGACATATCTCCCGGTCCAGCTCTGGAAGGCCCGGCCTGACCGCTGGTCTCTCATGAACTCTTTGTGCTCGTTAGTGTTTGACTGGAGAGCAGGTCATCCTCCTACTCCTCACCGTTTCTCCCCGGAGAGTAGCCGCATCTGATCCAGCCCTGAGTCCTGAAGCCCAGGACCTGAGGTGTGTTCAATCATTCAAATGTAGTAGTTTAGCCCTGAGTCCTGAAGGCCAGGACCTGAGGTGTGTTCAATCATTCAAATGTAGTAGTTCAAAGAAAACATGTTTTTGCTGCAAATGTTCGCCTCTGTTCAAAATAATTTGAATGCATCGTGGGTGCGTCATCCGAACGCACGTGCAGAGATGGTCCACAAACTGCTCAAGAGAATCTTTGGCACCGGTATTACCATTTAATTAAAAGCAGACACCGGATCGGATCCAACTGACGGATCAGATGCTAACTGGGTCCAAACAGTGTGTGACACATCAGAGACAGCTGTTGTGTCCCAATGCTTGCTTACTGTCAGCGAGTGTGTGTGTGTGCGTGTGTGTGTGTGTGTGTGTGTGTGTGTGTGTGTGTGTGTGTGTGTGTGTGTGTGTGTGTGTGTGTGTGAGAGAGAGAGAGAGGTAAAAAGATCCTCTCTGTCACATTAAGCACGATGGGAGCACTATAAAGCATTGGAGGCTTCCTAATTCCAGTTCCTCATTTTCTCCTGACCTGTCCTGAAATCAGTCCAAATTCAGTGGAGGCCCCTCCAGAAACGTCACTGAGGCTGCTCTGCCGGTAGTCTTGTCTGGTATGATTACATGGGCTGCCTTGCTTCAGTAATATTTCACATTC
>NC_055962.1:25793830-25796330 GCF_018492685.1 Alosa sapidissima | reverse complement strand
AGAAGATTGACCTGTCCTACCACCCACAGGTCATTATACATAATCCATATGGTAAACATATACGTAATATCACATTTAACCTGACAACAATGAACCTGTAATCTACTGCACAGCTGTGAAACAGGCAATGTGGAGAGTATAGTCATCTTTCAGTCTAAGTCACCAACATGTTTCCCAGCCAGCAGGAGAAAGCCTTACAGATCTGGACGATCCCCCAGGGTGGGTGCAGCCAAACACAGATCTGAGCATGCACACACACACACACACACACACACACACACACACACACACACACACACACACACACACACACACACACACATACACACACACACACACACACATGCCAGGACACAGTGAAACACACACATGTCCAGTTAAACGCCAGACGTGCATGCTGACGACAGGATTTCAGTACAGCTTCAAACCTGTGTAATCCTTTTCACATGGCCAAGGTCACAAGAGGAGAAATCAATAAAAAAATGGAAATGAAATAAAATAATAATAAAAATAAAAGTTGCGTCTGATCAGGAAAAGGCCTTTTTGAACAGTTATTTTTTTGGTGGCCACTGCATATGTCCACTGATATATATTGGAGGAGTATCACACGCACATACACACACACACACACACACACACACACACACACACACACACACACACACACACACGCACATACACACACACACACACACACACACACACACGCACATACACACACACACGCACACACACAGACGTGCTAGCGCCAGCACAGAGACCACCAAGCTGGGTTTCTTGAAAAAAAACATTTGAAATAAAAACAACAATTTGAAAAAAAAAAACCTTTGGAGAAAAATAATATCTTTGGTATTTTAAAATGTTAACTAGACCATGGGGCTTTGGTGGAGCCAAACAGCTTACGGCCAACACACCAGCCATCACAAGTGACACACACACACACACAAACACACACACACACACACACACACACACACACACACACACACACACACACACACACACATCAAGCTTACAACTGAACCAACACATAAGCACACATAACCCCCCGCCCCCTATACTAAGTTTTATATATTAAATTTGCCCCAAAAAACAGTGTACCAAGTACATTAACTGATGCCATATTTTCCTATGCCCTCAGTACATATGAGTGTGTGTGTGCGTGTGTGTGTCTGTGTGTGTGCCCTCAGTTCATATTAGTGTGTGTGTGTGTGTGTGTGTGTGTGTGTGTGTGTGCCCTCAGTACATATGAGTGTGTGTGTGTGTGTGTGTGTGTGTGTGTGTGTCTCTGTGTGTGTGTGTACCCTCAGTGCATATGAGTGTGTGTGTGTGTGTGTGTATGAGTGTGCTGAAAAGCACCTCTGAGACCCGTGTTCTCAACGTGTGCAGGAAAGTTATTGTGCATGGAGAAAGCAAGCTGTTAGTTTAGCACTTAAACAGTTCTGAGAGGTTCAGGAGGTCATTTGGTCCAGCCGCCATAAGACTACATAACGGACCTGTTTGAAGTGTATTAATTATTTACTACTAATGATAGTAGCTTGTTTTGTGACTATTTTTTATTTTATTAACTGTTGTCATCAGGGTTGTTATGAGTGTATTGCAGTGAGAATGCTTGTTGGTAGACAACACACTGCTGCTGGATATCTGAATTTCCCCTGCAGGGATGAATAAAAGTATCTATCTATCTATCTATCTATCTATATATCTATCTATCTATCTATCTATCTATCTATCTATCTATCTATCTATGTGTGTGCATGTGTGTGTGTTCATGTGTGTGCATGTGTTCATGTGTGTACATGTGTGTGTGTGTCTCACCTTGTATTCACGTGTGTGCATGTGTGTGTGTTGATGTGTGTGCATGTGTGTGTGTTGATGTGTGTGCATGTGTGTGTGTCTCACCTTGTATTCACGTGTGTGCATGTGTGTGTGCTCATGTGTGTGCATGTGTGTGTGTCTCACCTTGTATTCACGTGTGTGCATGTGTGTGTGCTCATGTGTGTGTGTTGATGTGTGTGCATGTGTGTGTGCTCATGTGTGTGCATGTGTGTGTGTGCATGTGTGTGTGTCTCACCTTGCCGTACTTCTGTGCGTAAGATCCCGTGAGGAGAGAGTGGAACACAATGATGGTCTCATCCAAATCCCACACGAACACTCGCTGCAGAAACATTTACATTTGAATGCATTCATGTAGTCATTTAGCACACGAACACGCACTGCCGAAACATTTACATTCACATGTATTCATGTAGTCATTTAGCACACGAACACGCTCTGCACAAACATTTACATTCACATGTATTTATGTAGTCATTTAGCACACACTTCTATCCAAAGCAACTTACACATGTCAACTATATTACAAGATATAGTCATTATTTCCCAGAGCAACTTTTCAGGCTACTGCCTGCTAGCCCAGCTCCTTAAGCACTACGCTACCATCAAAACACACACACACACACACACACACACACACACACACACACACACACACACAGAT
>NC_055962.1:25776330-25778830 GCF_018492685.1 Alosa sapidissima | reverse complement strand
ACAGATAGAGGAAAAAGAGAAAGAGAGAGAGAGGGGGGATAAGCAGAGGAGAGGAGAGGAGAGGAAAGGAAAGGAGAGGAGAGTAAGTGACACGAGGAAGACCACCAGGAATGACCTCACTCTGAGAGCTGCGACGGGGGAACTGGGCCAAGGAACCAGGAAGCAGGACGCGTACTAGAGCCAATCACAGCTGAGCTGGGCCAAGGAACCAGGAAGCAGGGCTCATACTAGAGCCAATCACAGCTGAACTGGGCCAAGGAACCAGGAAGCAGGGCATACTAGCCTATCACAGCTGAGCTGGGCCAAGGAACCAGGAAGCAGGGCTCATACTAGAGCCAATCACAGCTGAGCTGGGCCAAGGAACCAGAACCTATCACTGTCAACATTGAGCTTTGGAAATAAGGGACATTTCCCAGGTTTCTTACCCAAAATACGGGAACATTTCAACATTCATCTTTCTGTTGCTATCCCTCTGCTGACAGCAAGAATTCAGACTGCACAACTGCTCCACTAACTAAACGAGGTGAGAAGCTAGGTCAAACGTGACTTTGCTTACAGAATGTCGACAAATCGTGCTCTCACAACAACCGTGCCATTATCTTAAATAGGCTAACATTACTCTAAGGTCACCTTCAAGCAAGCAAAACGATGCCTTGGAAACATCTGTTTCACTGGAAGGGCAAGGGGGTAGCAACAGGACAACAGTACAGAGACTGACAGATCCGTGGGTCAACTGTTATGTTATTTTACAGGAAAAGATGGCGGGAAAAAGGTAAAATACGTGAGAAACCTAGAAAAATCGGGAGGGTTAACAGCTATGCCCTAGAGTTGGGTCGAGTAGGAACCAGGACCCATGCTAAACAGGATCCAACCCTTGGGTCGGGTAGGAACCAGGACCCATGCTAAACAGGATCCAACCCTTGGGTCGAGTAGGAACCAGGACCCATGCTAAACAGGATCCAACCCTTGGGTCGAGTAGGAACCAGGAACCATGCTAAACAGGATCCAACCCTAAACAGGATCCAACCCTTGGGTCGAGTAGGAACCAGGACCCATGCTAAACAGGATCCAACCCTTGGGTCGGGTAGGAACCATGCTAAACAGGATCCAACCCTTGGGTCGGGTAGGAACCAGGACCCATGCTAAACAGGATCCAACCCTTGGGTCGAGTAGGAACCAGGACCCATGCTAAACAGGATCCAACCCTTGGGTCGGGTAGGAACCAGGACCCATGCTAAACAGGATCCAACCCCTGGGTCGAGTAGGAACCAGGACCCATGCTAAACAGGATCCAACCCTTGGGTCGAGTAGGAACCAGGAACCATGCTAAACAGGATCCAACCCTTGGGTCGAGTATGAACCAGGAATCATGCTAAACAGGATCCAACCCTTGGGTCGAGTATGAACCAGGAACCATGCTAAACAGGATCCAACCCTTGAGTCGAGTAGGAACCAGGAACCATGCTAAACAGGATCCAACCCTAAACAGGATCCAACCCTTGGGTCGAGTAGGAACCAGGAACCATGCTAAACAGGATCCATGAGTTAGGTGGAGGAAAACCCAAGAACCAGGGCTCATACTGGACCAGCGCAATGAGCAGTGAGAGTCTGAGGTCCCTGCCCCGAGTCTGCCCTGTGAGATCACTCAAAAAGACACACACACACACACACACACACACACACACACACACACACACACACTTATTCTCAGTGTCTTTTGTCCTCTTACACAAACTCTCTCTCTCTCTCTTTCTTACACACACAAACACAAATGCACACACACACACACACTCAGGGCCAGATGTACGTACATTTGCGAACGTAGCGTTATCAGCGCCATGGACACACCGCAGATTGCGAGCGCTGTCAGACCCAAGTTTCCATCGTATTTATCAATCGTTCAATCCTTAGTGTAAACTGCGCCTTTCTCTGCCCTTCTCCGCCCATAAACGCAATTTACGAACGTCCACAACTGAATGGCAGCGCCTACAAGCGCAGTTGAATGAAGTTAACTGATGACAACATTAAAAAGAATCAAACGTTTAGCGATCATGAAATAATACCATACATGATAAGATGTCAACAAGCAGGGAGATAATGAAGATCAGTAGTTCTACTCAAACTACTTGTGCACGTAGACTGTGGGAGATTGGTCAAATCTAGCAAGTAGGAATGTTTAAGTGAATGACGTGAAAGTGAAAGTAAGACATGCGAAAGGCCAACGAAAGTTAAGGTTGCTTTTGGTAGTACAAATACTTTCACCACAAAAACTGGTGTTCTAAATAGCGATTCTGTTGTCTTTGAAAGGTTCTCTTATTGACGCATTGAACTGCAATGTGGATTAACACCTGCTTTTACAAGGTGGACGTATTTAGGCGCAGAATAGACGTGCGCTTTCAGGAGCAGTCTTTGTACAAACCGCGGAATACATAACTAGGCGCTCTTTACTCTTCCCCTCCCATCTTTTTACGCTAAACTCCCACTTTCCCCTGGATCCTCC
>NC_055962.1:25768830-25771330 GCF_018492685.1 Alosa sapidissima | reverse complement strand
GTAGGCTAACTGCAGTGGTTTATCTATGCTAATTTGGTGCAGTGGAAAAAATTCTTCCACAGTATATGGCCAAACCAAGCTAGCTCTTTTGTTAAGCTTAACTCTGTTGGCTAGTGTGCATTACAATGCTAACTCTGATGTTAAGCCAAATCATAAGCTTTAGCTTAGCTCCATGCTGTTGGCTAACATGCTTGAATGTTTAGCTGAACTATGTTGTTGCAATAGGCTATGCGGACCATGATGGTGACATTCAGTCGGTTGATTGATATTAGCCAGCTGGTAAAGAGCTGTGCAATGAGAAAACCTCACTCATCAACAGAAGACAACACATGTCTAGCTATATCAATGCAATGAGATGTAGGTCCAGTCTCCCAAATGGGTATTACTTACATCACAACATACACATCACAACCTCTTAATAAGCAATGAGAAGGCAAATGCTGAGGTAAATAAATGCTAAAAGTGCTAAGCTAGGCTAAAAGGTAAATGCTAAATGTGCTAAGCTAGGCTAACACTGTATGATAAAAGTTGAGGTGTGATGTGCTAGGCTAGGCTAACACTATGATAAAAGTTGAGATGTGATGTGCTAGGCTAGGCTAACACTGTATGATAAATGTTGAGGTGTGATGTGCTAGGCTAGGCTAAAACTGTATGCACCAGTAACTCTTGGCTGGGTATCTGCCTGAGACAGCAAAGCCAGAATGAACTCTTTGTTGCATTGTGCCATCATACCACACACTGAAACATAACTCTCTGCCTCTTTCAATGTGTGTGTGTGTGTGTGTGTCCTGGACTCAGTACTCTCTTATCATTCTTGAGAGTCTGCCTAGGACAAAAAGGACAGAACAAGGGGAGATAGAGAGAATGAGAGAGAGAGAGAGAGAGTAAGAGTGTGTGTGTGTGTGTGTGTATGTGTGCATCTGTGTGTGTGCGTGTGTGCCTGTCTGTGTGTGTGGTCGTGAATGTGAAATAAAACTCAAATTTTACACAAAATCTACACACATGAAGAACTCGAATAAACCTTAGCTTTTTTACGCAAACATCATGAGGAACAGACTTTTTTTTTCTGAACTCCTCTCACATACCACACAGATCAAACAGTAACAGCCAACAGTGTCTACCCATAGTTATGTACATAAGTACACAACCTAGGATGCTGTCTAATAACTGTGTGATAACTACACAAGCTCACAGCTCCATTTTCCCGATATTTATTTGTTATGTCACCAGCTGAGCCAGCTAATCGCTTCACTTCCCAGCTTCTCACGTCCCGGAAGCTGATCACTAATACGAGCGAACAAAACCAAAACACGCTCAGCAAGAAAATTACATTTATTTAAGCAAAGTGTTTATTTTACCGGCCCGGCATACGTGCCCCTTATGACAACAGACACATGCACGTTGTGAACACGGCCCAAAGGACTACAGGCTGTAGGCCGAATTTTGCCAAATCTAACACGGGTTATGCCAGAGGCGCGTTCAAAATGGGCAAACTGCGGCAATCTTTCAAGGCTAATGGTCTTTCTTAAAATTGTTTGATTTAATCCGTAATCCTGAGAGTCCATTTTTTTGTCCGCAGTGAACGACCCTCGTTAGACTGTGTGTTTTTTACAAACATACATATATGCAGGTGACTCACTGAGCAACTGAAAAAGTGTTTCAGAAAGTTGGCGAACATTTGCTCTTTCATTGCCATTTTTAACGCACCTCTGTTATTTAGATTCACTCCAGGTCCTCTAATCTTCCCCACTGCCCGCAGCCTATTTAAAGTGAACCCTTGTGTCTGTTGATTCAATTAGGAACCTGGTCATTGAGCAATTAGTCTAGATAATTGTGTGTAATTGGCCAGAAAAATGATGGTTTAAAACACGTAGCACTTCCTTTGATGTGTGCATACGCTGAGCACATGGTAAGACCGCGGGGTTGAAAAACAAAGATGCCCTCTCACTCACTCACGGCAGATTGGCCTCAAAGGGCAGAAAGCAGCTTTGCTTTCTTAAAGAGCAGAGAGACTAATGTTTTCTTAAGGTGTTAGAAGATCTAGAAGGGCAGTGTTTACAGTATGTGGGCACAGGGATGGTCATTACCAAAATGAGGCTGGAGTGTCATGGAGCAGTGCAGACTATAATAGGTTTTTAAAAATCACTCTTTCATACACAAATAAAGTCATGTTTATTTAAAAGAATTAAGCTGAATCGTAAACATTTTAAAATATATATTTTTGAAAGCCAGCAATTAAAAAATGGAATTTCCAGGTTTCCAGGAATTGCAGGTTTTGCTCTCATTTCTCCTCTTTGTTCTTCTGTTTTTTTCAGATGGAATCACAGACACTTAAACATCTCCCTTTCTCTCTACCTCTCTTCCTTTCTCTCCCTACCTCCCTTTCTCTCCCTCTCTCCCTTTCTCTCTCTACATCTCTTCCTTTCTCTCCCTCTTTCTCTACCTCCCTTTCTCTCCCTCTCTCTACCTCTCTCTCTACCTCCCTTTCTCTCTCTCCCTC
>NC_055962.1:25743830-25753830 GCF_018492685.1 Alosa sapidissima | reverse complement strand
ACACACACTCGAATGCAGACACAGACAATCTCCTCTCTCATTCACTCTCTCTTTTGTTCACTCTCTCGTTCTCTCTCTCTCATTCATTCTCGTTCTTACTCTGTCGCTCACTCTCTCGTTCACTCACTCTCTCGTTCACTCTCTTTTTCACTCTCTCTCGTTCACTCTCTCTTTCTCTCTCTCGTTCTCTCTCTCGTTCACTCTCTCGTTTTCCCTCTCTCGTTTACTCTCTCTCTCTCTCGTTCCCTCTCTCTGTCCCACCTGACCCAACAGCAGCATTCTATAGCATCCAGCTCTCTGTCTCGGTCTCACTGCAGCACAGGTGCCAATATGGCCGATATCCCATCGATCAGGTACCCAACTCCGACCTGGATCACACCCTTGAAACCTTTTACAAACCTGGCCTTCAGGTTGCACCTGGATCGCACACAGTCTTCTTCAAACCTGGCTTACAGTCAGATGTCTGACCAAAACCTGGATGACAGCCCTGAAGTCTTCTTCAAACCTGGCCTTCCAGCCAGCACGTGTCAGTTAGCTATCATCTGAGCTGCACCACTATGCACTATTCTCCACTATATACTAAACCACTATGCATTATTCTACACTCTATACTACTATGCACTATTCTCCACTCTATACTAAATCACTATACACTATTCTCCACTATATACTTAATCACTGGCCACATACAATTCCCATGGCATATTCCTCTGATGTTCTGTCCTTACTGTACACCACAGAGTAAACAAACACCTTTTGTGACTATATGAGAGGGAATAGGTCTAAAACGGATGGTCTAATTGTGCTAATACACAGTCAGTGAAAACATTCGCAAATCAGTTTGCTTCTATGATTTAGCATGAATGTATATTCCAGTGATCTTAAAAGCAATGACTAACACTGTGTACTTCTCCTGTTAGGACACTATAGGATAATGGATGACGCCGCATTTGGCTAATACTCAATGGATGTTCCAGGCGCTTACTTCTCATGTTAGTATATATCATCTTATGATTCTAACCTCAAGTACAAGATGAACATGAACTACATAAGAACACGTACAAATATAAAAAAGTGCATATACTGTACTGCCCAAAGATACCTGATGTAAATTGTGACCCGCTTTAAAACAGAGAGAGAGAGACCAAAAAGCACTACAAAACACTGCCTATGTCTTCCACACATGCACTTTACCTGCAGGGAAGCTACAGTACAGTGTGTACATTGAGATGTAAGGGCTGCGTCTAGCCTTACAGTGATTAAAGTATTCATCATATCCTCAGGGCAGCCGTCCCGTCTAAGGTTCTCGTCGATGCCTCAGGGTTCTGCCTGATGTTGAGATGCCACCTGATCTCTACTCCTCTGTCCTCTGAAGGATCCTCAGCTGGGCAGAGGGACGACCTCAGGCCAGATCCTCCTCAGTTTGGGTACTCGTGAAGTCTCCTCGAGATGATCTGGAACTACTGTTCCCACTAAAAACCAGAACTTAGTACGGAACTGAAACTAGTACTTAAGGCTGTGACTCCTAATCAGCAGTGTAACTAACAGAGACAATGCCTTCGCACCTGAACATAATATCAAGTCAACAGAACGTATTCCAATGAGGTCAGTATCGTGTGCTCTGATAGGAGGCTGAATGCTCTGCTAGAGCAGGGAGCGAAAGGCCTATATATAACTTTGTTTACTGTGTCACATATTTACAAAGGGCCATCAGAATGCAGTGGCCAGTGGCAGGCTGTCCTGTGCGTGCTGTCACATTTAGTCCAGTAATCCGCAATCAAAAGCAAAAGGCACGAGAGCACAAAGACGAACAGGTATTGCTGCCATGGCAACGTACTCCTAGCCAGCACAGTTGCTTCATTCCGACAGAAATGACACAATGTCTGAAGATAACAAAAACAAAACCACAGTAAAGGAAAATGGGATTATAGGTAATATTGGAAATACTTTGGAAATACCCTCTACCGACAGGCCTGCCCCCATTAAAGTTTTGAACTGCTCCATTACCATGTCAACCAGCTCTTGGTGATTGGAATGGTTCATTCTGCTGGAAGGCGGGGGGGGGGGGGATCTGGTGGAGGGAAACTGGACACTTACCTAACCCCCTGAGAGCTATAGACACACCTACTGAACAGAACTAAGGCTATGTGTGTGTGTGTGTGTGTGTGTGTGTGTGTGTGTGTGTGTATGTGTGTGTGTGTGTGTGTGTGTGTGTGTGTGTGTGTGTATGTGTGTGTGTGTGTTTGATTGAGAGAGAGGGAGAGTGAGCATGCTAGAGAATGTAGCAGAAACTAAATGTGGTAAACAAGTGTACACAGTGCTGTGTAAAAAATCTGGTTTAATGTTTAAATGTTAATGTTTAATGTTTTCCCTCTCTATCTCTTTGAGCTGTCATTGATCAGTGCATAGAAATCTGTAATCTACCATCTAGGAGGAAATTATCATGATCCCATGTGCATTAGCTGGTGTGTGTGTGTGTGTGTGTGTGTGTGTGTGTGTATGTGTGTGTGTGTGTGTGTGTGTGTGTGTATGTGTGTGTGTGTGTGTGTGTGTGTCTGTCTGTGTGTGTGTGTGTGTGTGTGTGTGTGTGTGTGTGTGTGTGTGTGTGTGCTTTTGATACGTATGTAATTAAGATTGATCGCCTCCCCTCTCCCCTCCTCTGCCTCCACCTCCAACCAAATGCACATTAAGAGAAACTTTATATAAAAAACGCACTCGGGCATTAAAGTAGCCCCTTCCCATCCGATTGGGCAAGACAAAGCCCTCGTTAAATATTCATGTGGTCTTGTGGCTGTGTCAGCTCCTCGTTAATAATTCAAATTAATCTCATTAGTGGGGGGCTGGGTTTCAGAAGCATTTAATTAAATGGGGAATGGCTTGCCAGCTGTTGGCCTGCCTGCCTAGTAAATAATGGTGTACAGGGAGCTTTGTGCAACCACGCACACACACACACACACACACACACACACACACACACACTCACACACACACGTGAACACTGCAGTCAAATCAGCACAACCTGCCAACTTTTACTAAACATCACTTGGCCCCAGCTGTGGCGTGACTGGCTGGGGCACCTTCACCGTATACCGGCAACCCGGGTTTGAGTCCCGCCCTGTGGTCCTTTCCGGATCCCACCTGTGATCTCTCTCCCATTCACTTCCTGTCAATCTCCACTGTCCTATCATTAAAGGCATAAAAAGGCCAAAAAAATATACTTAAAAAAAACATCTCTACACTGTTATGATACAGAGAGACCACATAGTGATGCACACAAACACACACACACACAAACACAAACGCATGCACACACACACGCACACACAAATGCTCACACACATTCCAAATGCAAACACAAAATTAAAAACTTGTTAATTGCACGTTAATTGCACTTAAAGTTTCTTAACTGTAGTGAAAACATAAACACAATGTATTATGACGCATCAATCAAAAAACAAAATTATAGGTCTCATCTTTCATTATCTCCATAATATTCATCATCACCATCATCATCGTCATCATCATCATCACCATCATCATAACCATCATCATCCTGCTGATAACTGTATGCACACACTGATAACTGTATTACTGTATGCCCTGATAACTGTATGGGCAAATCCTGCTGATAACTGTATGCACACACTGATAACTGCATTACTGGATGCACACACTGATAACTGCATTACTGGATGCACACACTGATAACTGCATTACTGGATGCACACACTGATAACTGAATGCACACACTGATAACTGTATGCACACACTGATAACTGCATTACTGGATGCACACACTGATAACTGAATGCACACACTGATAACGGTATGGGCAAATCCTGCTGAGACTGAGATTGAGGCTGTCATTGATCAGTGCATAGAAATCTGTAATCTACCATCTAGGAGGAAATGATCATGATCCCATGTGCATTAGCTGGTGTGTGTGTGTGTGTGTGTGTGTGTGTGTGTGTGTGTGTGTGTGTGTGTGTGTGTGTGTGTGTGTGTGTGTGTGTGTGTGTGTGTGTGTGTGTGTGTGTGTGTGTGTGTGTGAGAGAGAGAGAGAGAGAGAAAGAGAGAGAGAGAGAGAGAAAGAGAGACGGGAACCTGAAACCCCACTTGCTCCTCAGTTGCCCCTCTATGTATGTGAGTATGTACTGTATGAGAGTCTGAGTGTGTGTGTGTGTGTGTGTGTGTGTGTGTGTGTGTGTGTGTGTGTGTGTGTGTGTTTGTGTATGTGTGTGTATGCATGTATGCATGTATGAGTGTGTGTGCACAATTGCGTGCAAGTGCATGGAGTGTGTGTGTGTGTGTGTGTGTGTGTGTGTGTGTGTGTGTGTGTGTGTGTGTGTGTGTGTGCTCTGGCTGCTGGCTGCTGGAGTTTAAACATTTCTTTTTTTTTTTTTTCTTGTTGCTTTCTTCCTCACTTGCTTTTCCTCTGACATCCAGGAAACCCCTGTATCTCTCCCTAGGGTATCTGTATCTCTCTTTCTCTCTCTCTTTCTCTCCCTCTTTCCATTCCCTAAACATGTCAATTGACATCAAATAACTTTAAAAATACCCCCACCTTGCACACCCCTCTCTCTCACTTTCACACACACACACACACACACACACACACACACACACACACACACACACACACACACACAAAGTAACATAAAGTGGCTCTTTGTCATGAACTCCATTTTTCTATGTTAGATATCTAAATTCATGCAGTTGACTAGTCCACTCTGTGAATTTATTCCAGCAAACCACTATCATCATAAACCTGTTATGACCATATGAGGATAGGGATGCACGATATATCGGCGGCCGATATATTATTAGCCGATAAGTGAAAAAATGAAAATATTATTATCGGTCCGATAACAGAATTCTGGCCGATAATTTGCGCCGATATTTTTTAAAGTCCTAATTTAGGCCTACGTAAGGTCCGTCCTGCTACACTGAGCTACTTGAGCTTGGTTGGCTATACTTTTTCCTCAATATAATGTTAGCGGTGTGAATGTATTTCACCACTCAAACACAAAATCTGTGGATATGCGTTCATTTGGGAATCTGTGCATCTCAAAATCCTCTCGTGAATGATCCGCCATTTAACCTTAACAGAGCGGAGCTCAGCCCTATCTAGAGCCGTCTTGTGCTGGTGTGTTTGCACTTTACTGCGCTGGTCGGGGAAACAAATAAACAATCTCGTTAGTGGGACGAGTACATAAGTAGGCCTAGTTCTAAGTTGTGTTTTAGTATTATATTTGCATTACTTTAGCTTGGGTTTTGTATTATTACCTAGAAATATGCTAACCATTCGTGCTTCAGTTCCAGACAGGTCATCATAATAAGTTATTAAAACCTTCAGGGCTAACGCCTTTCATTTCTGCTGCAGCAGGTTGTGCGCAACAGAGTAGACATAAGATACAGTCTGAGGAGTTGCAGCTTTACAGTTACCCGCAGTTGAAACTAAACCTAAGTTTCCCTTACAAACTCTGATTTGGTCGCTATACTGTAGCTTATTCCAAGCTGAGCTGTTTATGAGTGTTTAGTCCTAAATGAAAACGATTCAAACTCTCTAGCCACTCACTCGCAATTCACTGACGTCAGGTTCACTTAAAGGAGCCACACATACTGTAGGGCTAGGCTACTGTTATGTTGTTGACTGCCGTACTATTGAGGACTATTATGAGTTCTGTCCATCATTTGGTGGTAGGTAAAATTACTGCAATAAAATTATGCTTATTAAATGCTTTCCCCAAATCACTTTTCACATTTTTTTTTCAAGAGTAATATTATCGGTTATCGTATCGGTATCGGCCACAACTAACCAATAAATATCGGTTATCGTTATCGGCCCTAAAATTCCATATCGGTGCATCTCTATATGAGGATGCCACAAAACCACTATCATCATAAACCTGTTATGACCATGTGAGGATGCCACAAAACCACTATCATCATAAACCTATATGACAAAACCACTATCATCATAAACCTATTATGACCATGTGAGGATGCCACAAACCACTATCATCATAAACCTATATGACAAAACCACTATCATCATAAACCTGTTATGACCATGTGAGGATGCCACAAAACCACTATCATCATAAACCTGTTATGACCATGTTAGGATGCTACAAAACTACTATCATCATAAACCTACTGTATATCACCATGTGAGGATGTGAGTTATGTTTCAGCTTATGACACATACAGTAGGAATGCAGTGAACTCAAGTCTGCTAAGCAGTAACAGCACTTGGAAGAGCAACACTTAAAGTATACTGTATGTTTGGGGCTTTTGCCTTCATTCCGAAAGGGCAGTTAAGAGTGACAGGATGTGAGTGGGAGAGAGAGATGAGGTGGGATCGGCAAATTGACCGCAGGTCGGATTTGAACCTAGCTCGTCGTGGGCGCTTGGACCCATACATGGTATGGGCACTGTAGCCTGTTGCGCCACAGCGCCTCCCAGAAGTCCAACATTTAAAGGAGAAATCCGACCGATTCTTGATCGCTAGACGTCGCCGAGTACTGTCGATAGGAATTTGAATTTAGACAGTTTCTTCACAGCTAATGAGTAAAAAATGCATCCTTTTGTCATGTAAGTACTTTGTTCATATAGTACAGTACTAACAGACTCAACATGACATTGTTAAAGGTACACTATGCAGGTTTTTTAGCTTAATATGCACGTTTTTTTAGCTTAATTTACCTTCATTTTACAGCTTCAGAGTCATTGGAATGGTTATATGACTTTTTTCGGGTTTTTCGACCATCTCGCTTCCCCCTAGCGCCTGTGAGCGGAAAAACCACCCTTGCAACTGTGGGCCGGCGGACCGACGGCCTCAGTGTCAGGAAGTATAACGAGTGTAACAAATTGCTTTACTGCATTCAAATACACACACACGCCAGGCACCGGCTAGAAAAAGGTAGCGATGGAGTTTCTCAGACATTCGTCATGACAGAGCCAGCGAAAAAGAAGCAAAAACCGAGAAAACAGTAAGGCAATTGCCAATACTGCATAGTTTACCTTTTAGAAGCAAAAAAGGTTGTAGCTGACAGGCAGTACTGGCCATTAGCTGCAGCTACCCTAGTTCGGTAGCACCGATTTTGGTCATTGTTTTCCCTATCAATAGTACACGGCAACGTCTAGCGATCAAGATCCATGTAAAAATCGTCCGGCTTTCATCTTTAAGTAGGTGTTGGTATGATGTAAACTAGTGAAGGGCTATGGAGAAGAAAATTGTTTTCTATAAAAGTAAGAACCTGAATGCTAATGTTATTAGCTAATGCCAATTCACAAATGGCAATAAACTGAAACACACAGCACGAGTCAACAGCTCTTTGGGTTCTGTTAGTGGTTAGTGTTTGTAGGACTTTGTTTTCCCTAATCACCTAAACCTGTTCAGTTGCTTCGTGGTGGATCAAGGAATATTTCAGCAGTCTGGGGTGAATTTCTGACCGATAATACTTTTTCATTTTATTCCCCGTCCTATAATTATTAGTTATATAGCTTTCAGTGCATGTAAATGGTTGGTAACACAATCCCCCACTGCCATTTCTGTATAAGGAAAAAGAATAAGGCTAAGATAAAACTCTCACAAAATCTCTCTTTGAACTCTCTGTCTCTCTCTCTCTCTCAGTTACTGTACGGTCGACAGTGGCCCAAGGATGCTGCCGATGGTGACACATGACGTCATGCGGCATAGTGTGGCATTACGTGATGTTTTGTTATGTGACGTGACGTGGCATAGTGTGGCATAGTGTGGCATGGTGTGGCATAGTGTGGCATGACGTTATGTGGCATAGTGTGTGATGGCATGACGTGGCATAGTGTGGCATGGTGTGGCATAGTGTGGCATTACGTGATGTTTTGTTATGTGACGTGACGTGGCATAGTGTGGCATAGTGTGGCATGGTGTGGCATAGTGTGGCATGACGTTATGTGGCATAGTGTGTGATGGCATGACGTGGCATAGTGTGGCATGGTGTGGCATAGTGTGGCATGACGTTATGTGGCATAGTGTGTGATGGCATGACGTGGCATAGTGTGGCATGTTGTGTAATGGCATGACGTTATGTACCATGTGTGGCATGATGCTATGTGCCATATTGAGGGATGGCACAACAGAACACTGACCAAAACATGTCATCTCTATGCCTCTATCAGTTATGGTACTGACCAAAACATGTCATCTCTATGTGATCTCTATGTCATCTTTATGTCATCTCTATGTCATCTCTATGCCTCTATCAGTTATGGTACTGACCAAAACATGTCATCTCTATGCCTCTATCAGTTATGGTACTGACCAAAACATGTCATCTCTATGTGATCTCTATGTCATCTTTATGTCATCTCTATGTCATCTCTATGCCTCTATCAGTTATGGTACTGACCAAAACATGTCATCTCTATGTGATCTCTATGTGATCTCTATGTGATCTCTATGTGATCTCTATGTCATCTCTACGTGATGTCTATGTCATCTCTATGTCATGTCATCAGTTATATAGTTGCCCCTTTATACTTCCTCTGTATCTTAAGTATGGGTAAGCGCTTGTTAGCGATAGAAAAAAAACTGTAATATACTTCCTCTTCTCCATGTGACATGGAACGCAGCTTTACTATGACTCCATTAGTTCAAGGTTATTTTAGAGCAACATGGCATATTACTGCCATTCTGCCTGTGAATACTTGTATATGAAATCACTACACATTCAAATACAAACTTCAACATAAATCATGTTGTTTTGTGAAGAGTGAAATGTCAATAGATGGATGAAGAGAGATGGATGTATGGCTAAAAAGGTAGTGAGAGAGAAAAAGAAAGACAGAGAGAGACAGAGAGAGAGAAAGAGAGAGAATAAAAAAAAACAGAATCTGTTGGAGTGCAGGCCAGATCTGAACAGATGAAATTACACCTGCAAACCTCGGAAAGGTGAACCGACCTCTACTCTCCTCTCCACTCCACTCCTCTCTTCTCCTCTCCTCTCTCTTCTACTCTCTCCTCTCCTCTCTTCTCCTCTCCTCTCTGCCCTCCCCTCCCCTCTCTATTCTCTCCTCCTCTCTCTCCTCTCTCTTCTCTTTTCCTCCTCTCCTCTCCTCCTCTCCTCTCTTCTCTTTTCCTCTTCTCCTCTCCTCTCCTCCTCTCCTCTCTTCTCCTCTCCTCTCCTCTCCTCACTCCCCTCTCCTCTCCTCCTCTCTCTTCTCTTTTCCTCTTCTCTTCTCCTCTCCTCTCCTCCTCTCACTCCCCTCTCCTCCTCTTTCCTCTCCTCTCTTTTCTCATCTTTCCTCCCCTCTCCTCCTCTCTCTCTCCTGTCTGCCCTTCCCTCTCCTCTCATCTCCTCTCCTCCTCTATATTCTCCTCTCTCCTCTCCTCTCCTCCTCTCTCTCTCCTGTCTGCCCTCTCCTCTCTCCTCCTCTCTCATCTCCTCTCCTCTATTCTCCTCTCTCCTCTCCTCCTCTCTCTCTACTGTCTGCCCTCTCCTCTCTCCTCTCCTCTCTCTCCTCCTCTCTCATCTCCTCTCCTCCTCTCTCCTCTGCTCTCTCTATTTTCTCATTTCATTCCATTTCTGCTCCAGTCTAACCTTTAATTTCTCTCCTCTATGCTCCCTCTTTCTCCCCTCCATCCATCTTATCTTCTTATATTCTTTCTTTCCTTTTTTCTTTTCTTTATGCCTTTGCTTCTCTCTCTCTCTCTCTCTTTTTCATCTCTCCATCCATCCACTTCCTACCAAAATCATTTCCCCAACATTCCTTGCTGATCCTTATTAAACAAGTGAAATGGGATCGCCACAGTAGCACACCGTGCGCGTGCATGTGTGTGTGTATGTCTCTGTGTGTGTGTGTGTGTGTGTGTGTGTGTGTGTGTGTGTGTGTGTGTGTGTGTGTGTGCTTTGGGGGCTGACACACCAAATGTGTTAGTTGCAATGCAAGTGACAAAGATTCAGAGATGATATCAATCAAATGTATTAAGCTAATTTACTCTGTTACTACAAAA
>NC_055962.1:25731330-25733830 GCF_018492685.1 Alosa sapidissima | reverse complement strand
TCAGCTCAAATTTAACATAGCACGCTTGTTGAACCTACGCCGTCTAATATTTACATTACGCACAAATACTTATAAACTGATCTAACATTAATTAATAGTCAATAACAAGTATTTTAGAGTGATCTGGACAGAGCACAATACTGTCTGAAAAGGTGCCCCGAATGCGCCTGGGACTTGTGTGAATAATGCCGTGAGAAGTCCGGGCCCCTACAGCGTGAAATCTACACCGGTGCGTCTCCGGGGGTGTCAGGTGTAGCCTAGCTCGTGTCGTTATCGCCAGCGCAAGAGCCAGGCCAATGGCCAGCGCTTCGCTGACAGTCCGCTGCATTCGCATGATATTAGGCTACCATTTCCTCCATATCAAATACAAACACGGACTCCACGTGGGAACGCGTGGCCAGAGGAAGACCCAGCCACAAACTTGAAAAAACTTTACTGGTGACGAAAAGGTTTACAAACAACTGTTTACAAGGTGTAGAGAAAAAGACACAAGGCTCATTTATTTTATATACAAAGTAAAACACAAGGAAATCTATTTTTGTTTGCAGTAGGTAGGCTACATTGAAGTACACCATAGACTGCACTTACGTCATGTGATGTTGAACGCACGAATGAGTGAATGATGGGCAGATGAACGAATTAAAAAAGTAAGTTTCCCATTCATATATGATTGCATCACATTTGGGCTTATGATCTAACAACCATGCATTTATACAGGCTAATTAACGCTTTTTTTGTATGTGTTGTGTGTAAACACTTTTGCATGTGTTCTTCGCGTATAATAAATTCAAAGCTATCTAGAAAACAAAATATAAGTATTGTGGGGGTATACTTCTGGTGAAATTCCTACAAAATGACATTTCTGTCTACGCAAAGGGGGACAAGCTTGTCAGTTCACATACCTTGGTATAAAAGTATTTTTGTACCACCGAAGATTTCCCAGTTCTTTTCCACATTCAATTTAGAGCCATTTCCGTGTACCAATATTTCTTAAACAGATGATCCGGGAAAAGTCCAGAAAACAGTCCCCACGCGCCTTCACTTTGTAGACTATTCGTGCAAAGGCTCGCGCTGCAGATATTCATCCGTTGCTTGGATCAGCAGACGAACCAAGAAGCCGAAGTGACCACAACAAACTCTAAGAAGACTCACAAACTACTCGAAAAAAAAGCTTTAAGTGCACTAAGTTCATCGAGTAAATAATTGGTGGTTTCTTTACAGATGCACTGTCTGGCAGCTATCTATTGCGAGGTTGTTTTTTTTTTTATTTACAGCACTAAAGTTAGCTCGCGCACTTTCGCACGCCGTGGCAGCACTTCATTATTGAGAGTTCTAGCTCCCGCAACACCGGCACCCACACCCCCTCCTTTCACCGACTACTGAGCGAAGACGGAGCGCTCTACTGCGCATGCGTTCAGCTGCCATGCGCGAGTATTTTGGCTCGAGCCCAAACCTGTAATGGGGTACAGCTCGAGCGCCTGAGATGCCATAATGAAATTCTTATTAATAGTTTGGTCCAAACGATCATGCCGTTTAATTCAACCCCACAAACGCAGGGATTCAAACTTAACTAATAACCAATGAGGTTTCTGATTGCCAGTGATTTAATGACTAAAATGCTGCTATTTAACCATCGGAGAAGATTTGAATGTATTTGTTTATTTAGTGAACACACTCTCAAAAAGAGAAAGGGAGCAAAGTAGCCTAGAGGGAAATATGTTGAGGGTGAGAGTGACTGAGGTTATAAAGGAGGTCAGAAGGGCGGATGTCAAAGGTCAATGAACAGGAGGGAGTCTGGAATTACGGACACTTTCCACAATCAACTCTGAAACATCTCTCTCTCTTTCTCTCTATTTCTCTTGATCTGAACACAAAAATCTATCAAACCAATTAATCTATTCAAGTGATTTATTGTGGATAAGTCCCCACAACGTAAAGCATATCTTTATTTCTCCTGAGAATTGATGGCCATACTCTGTCTACACCATGCCCTCTGGCACCACAGGCAGCTGTCTGCTAGACTGATGAACAGAACAGCTCAAAATCACAAATGCCAAATGCCCATGCAAATGATGTAGCAATATATTTAAGTTGAGCAGAGACAAAAAAAGTAATTTTAAAAAGCATTGAAAAGCAGGAGCAGTTATTGGGAAACCAAGTGTTTGTGTGTGTGTGTGTGTGTGTGTGTGTTTGAGAGGGAGAGTGAGAGAGAGACTAAAATTGGGTGTTACATTCCCTTCTTGCCCTTACACCCAAGGCACACTTACACACACGCACACACACACACACACACACACACACACACACACATACATATACATGCACAAACACAGACACACACGCACACACACACACACACACACACACACACACACACACACATACATATACATGCACAAACACAGACACACACACACACACATACATATATTTGCACAAACACAGACATACACACACACACATACATATACATGCACAAACACCAAACACACACGCACAC
>NC_055962.1:25713830-25723830 GCF_018492685.1 Alosa sapidissima | reverse complement strand
TACTGGTCGGGGTTCGAACCGGCAACCCTCCAGTTACAAGTCCAAAGCCGTGTGCGTGTGTGAGCTCATAAGCTCAATCCCAGTCCTCAATATGAACATTCAGCACATGCCCTAGCTACTGTACGCTTCCCAATAGAAATGGGCTTTAGAAGTAAAAACTACAACTTAGCGTAAATAGCAATAATGAAAGGAAGGATATCATAAATGTATTAAATAACAATAATAAATAACAATAATGAAAGGAAGGATATCACAAATGTATTAAATAACAATAATGAAAGGAAGGATATCACAAATGTATTAAATAACAATAATGAAAGGAAGGATATCACAAATGTATTAAATAACAATAATGAAAGGATATCATAAATGTATTTCAGGTATTTGAAGGTATAACAGCCAGACAGGTGGTCTTTTGGATGAACTTGTTGTTTTAATTTACATTTAATAATACAATTATTAATGAATTTACAATTTACACAAGTGGATATTTTCACTAATTCCCTTATTTGCTCTCTATCTCTTTCTCTCTCTCTCTCTCTCTCTCTCTCTCACACACACACACACACACACATACACATTAGGGTTCCTGTGTGGTTTAAACCCCAGGACACATAAAAATATCTGAGCTTTGATAGGGTTGGCTCTGGGGTCAGAGTTCAAATCATTTGTGACTTTCACTGCTGTGAGGCCACACAGTTTACAGTAGTGTGTGTGTGTGTATGTGTGTGTATGTGTGTGTGTGTCTGTGTGTGTGCGTATGTGTGTGTGTGTATGTGTGTGTATGTGTGTGTGTGTCTGTGTGTGTGCGTATGTGTGTGTGTGCGTGTGTGCATGCATGCGTGTGCATGTCTGTGTGTTTGACAGTTTGTTAATTGACACACCAGAGCACAAATATGTCTTAGTGCAAATATCTACATCTGTGATTCTGACCATATGTATGTGTGTGTGTATGTGTGTGTGTATGTGTGTGTGTGTGAAAAAAAAAGAGAAACAGAGTGAAAGTGAGAGAGAAGAGAAAATATGAAGTGTGTGTGTGTGTGTGTGTGTGTGTGTGTGTGTCTGAGTGTGTGGGTGGGACAGGATTTAAGGGCTTAGAGCAGCTGATGGCTTACACAGATGTTGGGTCTCTTTAAGCACGTTAATGTGAGACCTGTGTGTGCATGTGTGTCTGTGTTTTTTTTTTTTTTTTGGTGTGGTGGCCGTGGATGTTTGTGTGTTTGTGCATTTTTATAAATGAGTCTATGTGTGTTTGTAAGCAGGTGTCTCTCTTTCACTCTCTCTCCCTCTCTCTCTTTCTCCCCCCTCTCTCTCTCCCTCTCTATCTCTTTCTCTCTCTCCCTTTCTCTCTTTTTCTCTCTCTCCCTCTCTTTCTGTTAGTATGTGTGTGATCAGATGTAGAGTGTTTTCTGGTGTATCTGTCCCCATGACGATGACTGGATATACAAACACACACACATGCACGCACACACACATACACACACACGCACGCATACACACAAACACACACACACACACACACACACACACACACACACACACACACACACACACACACAGAGAGAGACATATTTCTTAGCTAGACTTTCTCTCTGATTTCTACACATTCAAATAATGTGAAATATATTGTGAGGATGGATTTGTGTGTGTGTGTGTGTGTGTGTGTGTGTGTGTGTGTGTGTGTGTGTGTGTGTGTGTGTGTATGTGTGTGTGTGTGTTTGTGTGTGTGTGTGGGTGTGTGTGTGGGTGAGTGGTCATATTTGTTTCTATCTCCTCAGTCCTGTGAGGTTGTCCTTTTAGGATGATTATTAGGGAAATGAGCTTGTTAATAATGCACAGTGTTAATTAGCAGAGTGAGTGGAGAGCAGGGAGACGTCATTAGTCACACAGTGAAGATGGGGTCAGTGTGGTAGCAGGTGTGTGTGTGTGTGTGTGTGACTGTCTGTGTGTGTGTGTGCGTGTGTGTGTGTGTGACTGTGTGTGTCTGTGTGTGTGACTGTGTGTGTGTGTGTGTGTGTGTGTGTGTGTGTGTGTGTGTGTGTGTGTGTGTGTGTGTGTGTGTGTGTGTGCGTGTGTGTGTGTACAAGTGTGTATGTGTGCATCCACAAAAAGTGGTTGAACATTTTAATGACAGTGATGACTAGTGTTGAGGCCGACCAACCAACATCACAATGTGGTGCCAACCTGGACATGAAATAGAGCAGGGAACTAATGCATATGACAGAGAGTGCACACACATACCGTCTTACACAAATCATTCCTGATCCTCACATTGATCTACCCTGGAAATCCAGAGTTCTCACGAGAGCACAATGGAATTGTCTTTGCGAGGCACTCTGGCAATGAGCAATGATGCACGTTACTTTTACCCCTTGCATCCCGGGGAACCAATCAAATCGGCGTATCTGATATAGGCCGGCCAGAGGCGAGCTAAACTGATGACGACAACGCTGCAACGTTGGAGGTCAGTAAACATTGGTCGTAGTTTTGTCTAATTGCATCAAAGTCCGGAGTCATTTCAGAGTAAACATTGGTCTAGTGTTATCCAATTGCGTGCAGTGAGATTTTTAAATGCATGCTTGGCGCAGTTGACTTTGTATACTCACGCTTTTGTCTTTCCTATTTTGCAGTCAGTGCATATTGGAATTTTCCCTCCACAGGTACATGCCTGTAAATTAGGGAATTCAATTGCGCCCACATGTAATGATTTGATAGCGACACACACAGTTGTCCAATCAAAAGGTTTATTAGCTGAGAAAACGAGAGCAGGGACACAGACACAGAACACAATACACACGGAGCAGGTCAAGTACACACACACGCTACACATATAGGGGTGGACGCAGCCCCCCACACAAAGAGGAACACACACGAGGGAGAACTAAAAGGGAAACATGTTACAATAAAGACGCTAACGTTACACTCAAAACTAAGGAGAAATAAAGACATAAACCCCAAATGTTCGCTCCCGCATCCCAGCATGCCCTGCGTGGGAGTTCGCAACGCAATGTCTTGTGCGTAGACATTACACAGCTCTCCCAAAAAGCCATTGCCGTCCTCGGCAATGACCACGAGGTAGCCTCATGCTAACGTCGGCGCGCGTCGCCCGCCACTCAGTCCAGTGCGACAGTACCGCCAACTCACGTGGGGTGCACACGCCGCAGGAGCTCACTCAACGGGGAGCCACGCTGCTAGCAATCCAGTGCGGGCGTGCTAGCAGCCACGTGGCCGTCCCCGCTCGTCACCAGCTCCCTCTCAGCAGCCGCCCTCAGGCTGCACTTTCCGCGGCGTGTCACCGCGGCACTCCTCCTCTCCTGGCGGGGCCCTAGGTGGCCTTTCCAACCGTCGACACTGTACCAAGCACCGGGGTTCGAGGGGGGTCAGATGTAGCTGTACCAACGCCGCTCCGCTCCGTCGATTCACCGACCAGGACAGACAGGCACCAACTCCGCAGCAATCGGACTGCGCTGAGCTCTCCCGCTGCAGCTACCGTCTTCGGCGTCCCTCCTCGTGTTGCCTCCTCGCAGAGCCGTCCTGTATTGTATAGACTAACAATGAAGTAAAGTTGTCCTTTTTGGAATGGAGAATCATGGCTATTTCTGTAAAACAGCAGGAGTAGGCCTGGTAGCCCAACTGAATGCAAATTTACGTATGCACCCACGTGTGAGTGCTTCCTTGTCTTTGCATGCAAGAAAGCGCTTGCCACTGCAAAGATGCACATAGTATGATATACCTTAATATTATAGTTGATACCACTTCTAATCAACTACAGTAGGCTATTCATCAAACGTCTATCAATAAAATAAGCAAACAATAGTACCTAGGCCTATGTTAATAATTATAAGGCTATCACAATTAAATTAATAACCATATGGTACTAGGCAGACAATCTTTTTGTCTGTTTTGTCTTGTGAGCAAATACATTTAGCAAATAGTTTATAAATGGAATAAAGCTCCTTAAAAATTAAAAATGTGAATGACAGCTAGCTGAACCAATAAGACAACATAATTACCATTAGAATTAACTTAGCTTGGCTGTTAGCCTGGTCGGGACCAGGCTATGTGCAGAGAATAAATCCCCATGGTAATTTATGTGCCATCTCTTTTGTGAAACCAAGTCAAGGCTAAATGCATCCAGGATAACCTAAAAATCCCAGCTTAATCCCTTACCTGGGTTTTGTGAAATACCCCTCTGGAACTCCCTGGTCTAAAGCGTTGCGTTGCACACCAATCTACAGACACCCCCGTGCACAGACGGAAACATTCAAAGCCTTAATAATATTTGTCCATTTCCCGGTTTTGTTCGTGCATTGGTGACCTAAACATTTAGTAGCCTATATAGTACAACATCTACATGCAATATCTTTACAACAACGCCTAATTACGACTTATTAATTTGGACAACTTTATACAGCGCTATAAAGGCTAAAGTTACCTTTAGTTTTGTTCCAATTTACCGTTGTGTATGGCTTTAAACATCGCGTGCGCTTTAACATCAACCTAAGCATTATTCCATCTGCGCTAGGGTTTAACCCTTAGATCCTGATTGACGCAAAGTGCGTCAAAAAACACACCCTTTCTTCTCTGTTGCATTGCTCCGGAACTTTTATAGCTGCTTCTGCTCTGTCTGCCGAGACTACACACTTGTCTGTACGATCAAGTATGAAAATTAAAAAATTATGAAATTAAATCAAATTGCATCATATTTACAGTCTATACTTCTCTGCGTTCACCTGCGCACCCATCACACTCGTTTGAATTACTCGCGAATCCGTGATCGCATAGATACGCCAAGCATATCAGATGAAAGAGGAGACACAGGGCTATCTACGGAAGTGTATTGCTGCCACACTAAAATAAATAAAAAGGCTCAGTATTATGTAATTACGTGAAAAAAATTCTTGTTATAACAATATCTTTTTCATGTTTTAACAAGATATTTATCACTTTATTACATGAAATTATCACGTTATTTCATGATAATGATATTTTCACGTTATAACGTGAAAATATCATGTTATTTCTTTCGCTAACTTGACTCAAGAGGGAGAAAGGGCTTTGATAAATATGTGAATCTTCACGCAATGTGGGTGAATGTATAGAGCGCTCTGGCTCGGTAGTCTGCATGTCAGGTCAGCGCTGTCATTTCTAAGGCTGTGGGGAAGGGGACGCGGGGAGTGAGTAGTGAAGCGCTGCAGTCGCACAGTGCAGGTTGCTGGAGAGCACAGCAAAGAAAATATTCAAACAGCAATAGCATGCGCTTTTTGAGATCACACTTAATCAGGCCGGCCCCACCGGGAAACTCTCCCGATTTCCACTCCGCTAGGCTAGCCTACTGCACACAGGTGCAGAATATTCTGGACAATGCTTGGGTGTTCGCTTATAATAGGCTATAAGCCTCTAACAATATCATCCACCGTGTTCAATAACGAGAATGTCTTAAACCGAGCTTAAAATAGAATTTGACTGAGTCAGGTAAACGAGCATATCCTATTCTTGGTAGGTGTTGAGTTATATGTTCTCATTAATCATAAAAATGTATATTATGTTATGTTGCTTATTATTATTTTGTATTTTATATTATGCTACTGCCTGTTGTATGCCAAAATGTGCAAGAGTTCGTTGTGCGCATGTGTGAACAAATGGGACTTTTATTTTGACTTGAGTTAAGTGAATGTAAGAACTTCGTACTTGGAAATGTGTTACCGCTCCCTCGGGTACTGATGTTATGCCAGTGCTGTGAGATGTAGGCTAAACCAACAAATAAATAATATAAAGAAGATATACTTGAATTATTCTTTAATGGATGGATTACAACAATATATTGAACATCATGGCGGATAGAAATGAAACCTTAACAGTAGGCCATCATGAAATAGCGTGATAATTTCATGTAATAACGATACATATCTTGTTAAAACATGAAAAAGATATTGTTATAACCAGAAACTTTTCACGTAATTACATAATACTGAGCCTTTTTATTTATTTTAGTGTGGCAGCAATACGCTTCCGTAGCTATCCATTGGTACCATGTATATCGATCCTTCTGGCTTATAAAAACAGACGAAGTGACTGCAAAATAATAATGTCATGTACACAAACCAACGCTGCACACCCATTACTTTCGTTTGAATTACTCGCGGACCCGTGATCGGGATAGATATGCCATGTCAGATGAAAGAGGATACACAGAGCTATCATTTGATACAAAGTACATCCTTCTGGGTTATAAAACAGACGAAGTGACAGCAAAATAATAACTTCATATAGCTGGACTTACCCCACGTTTTTGTCTGTTTTTGTGGCAAAGCATGTTTATAATCCAACGCTATCGTGTGTTTCTCTATGGCAAAGCATGTTCATAATCCGGTTTTGAGATCCTAGCAAATTCCTGCATGACATCCAATTCAAGGCATCCCAATTTGTTCAACAAAGAAACACCTTTTTTGCCTTTACTTTGTTTATGGCAATGCAGTAAAAAGTTGAGAATCATTATGAGTGCATACACCGCAAACGCAGGCTAACACGCAAACTCGGGTCAAGTCAGGTCAGATCAGTTCGTGTCACAGATATGGAGCACAGAAAGGTCATTTTTCATCACTAAATAAAAAATGGCATTTATTTCCGTAAATCACACACCACATATTTCTGTAAATTGCTCAGCCCCAGAGTATCCCTCCAACATGGCAATTATATTGCCAGATTCAGGACAATCTGCCCTACACACACATGAAATGCATGTGGAGCTATGAGCTTGCTGTTGTGAGATACATGTCAAAATATAAGTATTTTTATAATATGCTTTTTATATTTTAATTCTTTAAAAATCAAAATAAAATCGAGCTAGTACTAATACATGAAATGATCTGGATCTGGATAGCCTAGACTCTGCTGAAAAAAACAATATATAATATGTGTGTGTGGCCCTTACAATGACCAGAATAAATCCTTATGAATAAAGGTAGTGAAAATGCCCTACAAACAGCTTAGGGTTCTAAGGGTTAAAGCACCATAATTTTGCCTACCTTGTTGTAGCCCATCTGAAATAACTCCAAGCTTTGCTATGTTCCCTCCATCCTTTCATTATTTTCAAAAAACGTTTTATATCCATGATGGCCTTGAAGTCTTGAGTTAGTGAATTAGCTTAAATCAGCTTTTTATGTGCTGTTAACCAGCAACCATAGATAGTACAAGAAAGCAGCAAGTATGGCTACAATTTCTGTAGTTGCTGCATCCATTCATTGTTATTCTCTCTCCTGCTCAAACAAATGTTGTGCGTGCATTAAGTTGATGATAACGTGTTTACAAACTCTACTTTACAGAAAATATTGTAAATAGCCTACTGTCATGCAGTTAATGGGATACTGTGCAGAGTTGAAAGTTAGGTCAACTTGGAAACTGCTGAGTTGCTTGATGGTAAGGAGCCATGCTTGGCCGCCTGTGCTGCACAACGCAACCTTCGCTCCTCTTATCTCTACAACGTAGTTCCCATTTCTGTAAACCATACATAATTTCAAAGAAAAATATTACCACTCGAGGGAAATCAGTGTGGTGTCCATTAAGATGTGAAAAAATAGGCATAAATCTAGCGTACACATTTTCATGAATCTCGGATGTGTTGATGACATAAATTAGGAAATATTAGAGGACTTAAGGAGACGTGATGTTGAATTGCATGCGATGCCATTTAACCCAAATGCCCCAGCGGCAGCACGGGAGAGAAGAGATTACAGAAGATATGCATTGTCTATAGAGAGGTAATGTTAGATTACATTGTACATTGCAAAAATATCACCATGCATTCATAACCTCGTGATTCAGTGAGAGGGATCCCAAAACATCGGAAAGTATGTCTTTGTGACAATTCTGTATTACATTTTGTCAAGAGGAAAAATCAATAGCTAACTGTTCCCAACTGAACAGTGATTATAGCGCTGTGTAAATGCTCCTGGCTGCGCCTGGCAAATACGCCACCATAATAGCAATCAGCTATGGAACAAGCGTGCCTGTTGTTAAAGGGAATGTGAGATGACGCTCTGATTGGTTTATTGCATGTTACGCCCAATCCACACCCATGATTAATGTAGCTACTTCAGACCACCCCATTTTAGATTTGCGTCGGGCGCAAGAGTCAATTATCCCACCGGTAAAATAGCATCAGCGCCCAAGATCCGCCCACAAAGTGACTTGCGTTTTGCGCAAAGACACTTCTGTTTTAGACTATTAAAATAGAGCCCTGAATCTTTCTAGATTACCAGGGTTTCGATTTTCCAGGCTAACATTGATCCTCTCTTTTCTCACATGTCTTGCACTGTATATTGACCTGGAAATACAAGAAGAAAATAGTCCAAATTACATGTAATGAATCAAGATAATCACAACATATTCAGTGGCTGTCTGGTGTATCCATCGCTGGGACAAAACACCAGACATGCCATGCCGTAAGAAGACATCAGCACAATAATGACTGATCATCTTGAGACTTTCTCCTTTTCTTCTAATGAAGCATAGTAGAAGCATAATGATTTGTTGAACCCATGAAAGTCGTAAGCTGTCTTGTGATTCATAGATGTGTTTGTGAGCGTGTGTTTGTGTGTGTGTGTGTGTGACCATTGGCCTAGTGAGGGTCTTCACTGAGAATGTTAATTAGGAAAACGAGTTTGTTAATAATGCAGAGGGAGGGTGTGTGTGTGTGTGTGTGTGTGTGCAAGAGAACTAACTACAGAGGGGTGGAGATAGTGTGTGTGAGAGAGACTGTATAGTCAGCATGCTGTGGCAGACAGTAGCTTCAGGTTACTGAGAATGTTACTCTCCGACCATCAGGTGACCTCTGATGACACCATCTCCATCATGGATTTCCCACCCCCACCTCTCACTAGTGCAATGGCAGCCAGCTGGTGTGATCTCACCAGTTAGCTGCTCTACCTGTGCACTTATACACAGGTGATCTCAACAGTTAGCTGCTCCACCTGTGCACTTATACACAGGTGATCTCAACAGTTAGCTGCTCTACCTGGCTGAAGAGTTGTGCTAATTAATCAGCTGGTTTAAGTGAAGGGTTGGCACAGATATATGTCAGGACTTTTACTTTCTGAAGTTGGACACCTCTGCTGTGGAGTAACTACGTAAAACCTCCCTCTCGACGTCTCAGGAGATGTTCTAGCTACAGACCCATATCACCCATTAGGTTTAGATGTTCTAGAGACAGACCCATGTTCTCACCCATTAGGTTTACAGTAGATGTTCTAGCTACAGACCCATGTTCTCACCGATTAGGTTTAGATGTTCTAGCTACAGACCCATGTTCTCACCGATTAGGTTTAGATGTTCTAGCTACAGACCCATATCACCCATTAGGTTTAGATGTTCTAGAGACAGACCAATATTATCACCCATTAGGTTTTGTGTTCTTGTTAGCACATCTGCCTCCCATTCTGAGGTGCTGCAAGTCCATGGGGTTGAGTCACTGACACTAGCACTCAAATAAACAAATATCTACAGCACTCTTGCCTTAAACAAATAAACACATATCTATACAGCACTCTGGGCTTAAACAAATAAACACATATCTACAGCACTCTTGCCTTAAACAAATAAACAAATAATCACATATCTACAGCACTCTTGCCTTAAACAAATAAACACATATCTAGCACTCTTGCCTTAAACAAATAAACACATATCTACAGCACGCTTGCCTTAAACAAATAAACACATATCTACAGCACTCTTGCTTTAAACAAATAAACACATATCTATACAGCACTCTTGCCTTAAACAAATAAACACATATCTATACAGCACTCTTGCCTTAAACAAATAAACACATATCTACAGCACTCTTGCTTTAAACAAATAAACAAATAAACACATATCTACAGCACTCTTGCCTTAAACACATAAACAAATAAACACATATCTATACAGCACTCTTTCGCAACAGCAAGGGCATGTTTCTGTGCTGTGGCAGGTTGTGGTGGGCAAGGCCAGATCCAAT
>NC_055962.1:25693830-25711330 GCF_018492685.1 Alosa sapidissima | reverse complement strand
GTGTGTGTGTGTGTGTGTGTGTGTGCTGTGTGTATGCGTGCATGTATGTGGTTGTGTGTATGCTGTGTGTGTGTGTGTGTGTCCTGTGTGTGTGTGTGTGTGCTGTGGGTTGTGTCGTTCCTGGCAGGCATGGTCTAAGTGAACTTGTATTAAAGTTCAGCTCCCCTCTCCCCTGTGACACAGGCCTGCCAATGCGCTGCTCAGGAACAAAGAGGCTATGCAGCTATTCAGCTTTGCTTTCCTTCCCTCAGACTGCCTTTGCTTTCTGTCTGTCCGTCAGTCAGGCAGTATGGCTTTCTTTGTTTCCCTTGCGTGTATGTACACATGCACACACACACACACACACACACACACATACACACACAAAACAGTTCACACTTATTTTCACTGTGGTTAAAAGTAAGTATGCTGTGTGTGTGTGTGTGTGGGGGGGGGGGGGGGGGTATGTGTGAGTGTGTGTGCGTGCGTGTGTGCATGCATGTGTGTGTGTGTGCGTGTGTGTGTGCACATGCGTATGAGGTCTGGTCTGTGTAAGAGAGATGGAGCCTCTATTGAACGTGACAGAGACCTCACAGCGGTGAAGCAAAGGGCCTGGGATATGTGTGTGTGTGTGAGTGTGTGTGTGTGTGTGTGTGGGCATGTGTGTGTATGAGTAGATGTGTGTGTCTGTCTGTGTGTGTGTGTGGGGGGGGGGGGACTGTGTGTATGTTCTCTTTTAGTAGGTCTGTCATCTAATCAGACTCCAATTCTGTGACAGAGAAAATCACTTTGAATCACTCGCTTTGATCTTTACTCACACAAAAACAAATACACACACACACACATGCACACACACTTATCTCAGACACATGCAGCCACACACACACACTCAACTCAGACACATGCAGCAACACACACATAGATATTCTGCATTATCACTTTGAATACATAAGCAAACATTTGTCTAGTTGTCATTTATAATTCCACATAGGAGTCAATTTTTTAAGAAGAGTAGGTTGTGTACTGAGTAACATTTTCTCCATCAACGTGACCTGGCGCTAATGTGTTCTATATTGGCTTCTCACCTGCAATCAAAGGCTGAAGTGTGGCCCTTTAAGGTTTAACATCAGTAGAGACTGGTGTGCATAGTGATATGAATTGGGATGAAGTGGTAGTGGCAGTGGTAGTGTAGTGGTTAAGGAGCTGCTAGCATGCAGTGGTAGTGTAGTGGTTAAGGAGCTGCTAGCATGCAGTGGTAGTGTAGTGGTTAAGGAGCTGGGCTAGCTTTTAGTAGTAGTGTAGTGGTTAAGGAGCTGGGCTAGCATGCAGTAGTGTAGTAGTTAAGTGCCTGTTCTTCTCTTCCTTTCTTCAAAGCACATCTCAAGACCTTTCTGTTTAATGATCACTTCTCTACACCAAACACACAGCTCCATACAGATAACTTGTCTTTGTTGTATTGTTTTGTTTGTTTGTTACTGTGTTTCCTTGCCTTCCTACTATGTAAAGCGACCTTGGGTTTGAGAAAGGCGCTATATAAAATAAACTTGGGCTAGCATGCAGTAGTAGTGTAGTGGTTAAGGACCTGGGCTAGCATGCAGTAGTAGCGTAGTGGTTATGGATCTGGGCTAGCATGCAGTAGTAGCGTAGTGGTTATGGAGCTGGGCTAACATGCAGTAGTAGCTTAGTGGTTAAGGAGCTGGGCTAGCATGCAGTGACTAAGGAGCTGGGCTAGCATGCAGTAGTAGTGTAGTGGTTAAGGAGTTGGGATAGTCCATATATGTGACCCTGCAAGGCGAAACCAGTCGTTTCGACAGTCGTAATTCGACAGTATACAGTCTACACTTTCATACAAATTTCACGGATAAACATATGTTTTGACTGTTAAATCCTGACTTTATTTAGGTGAAGATTCAACACATTAGCAGTCATTCCCTTTGTCCACGCCGCTGTAAGGTTTTACAGTAGGGTACGGTAGAGCTAATTGACTCATTAGGCTACTCATTCCTCAATGTGTCATCTCTATATCGTTCTTGGCAGATGTAACCGAATATGAATGTGAAAGACTTGCCTTTCAGGGCATGAACGGTCAAAAGCACGAACTTTTAGAAATATCCTGGCGTCATTTTAGTGACCAGGAGAAGTTTTCCATTGAAGTAGACTAGCGCATTTTAAAAGTAGGCTAGGCTATACACAATCTGTGTACACAGAACTTCCTCTCCCCTTACTTCCCCCGAAATACATTAATTATATTTTATAGTGACACCTTATGACCGTCCCAGGTATTAACTAGGGGGCAGAAAAAGACTCATTGCACGGTTGAAACTATAGTTGAAACTGCATAGTCAGTCATACGCTTCAAAGTCACGCTACCGTAAGGCTAATCATAGCTGTGCCCTCACACTATCGCACGTGACAATTTACTTAAAAAGGTGATTTTCTCCTCTTCTGGCGTATCGTGACAGGAGAACCATGGCAACTTTGGATGCGGTTATCTTAGCGATACTTTTTGCAATACCCTCTATATACATATCGTTGGAAAGCTTAGTTTATTGTCGTTGCCGTTGCCGTTGTTGTGTGAGTACAATAACTTAATTTTGTAAATTTTACCAAAACTACTGGTTTCGCCTTGCAGGGTCACATATAAGCTATAAAAATGGCAAAATCATCCATAGGGGAGAGTGGGGTGATTGGTGCCAGCGGGGAAGTTGTGCCAGCCCCTATTTCTAGGAAACCATAGGGAAAAAATGGTCATGTGACCACACATTTTTGAAGACTCAGCCATTTCAATCATCCTGCAGAGAAGAGAGCCTCATTGCATGAGAGGTAAGCACATTTAAGTAAAAAAAAAACTGTTTTTTTGCCATTCAAAGTAAAATTTCTATGATCATGTTTTTTTGAATGTTGTGTCAAAACAGTTATAGACAAGTTTGAAAACATTTCACACATGTTTTAGTGCTTTGGTATGTATATATTAGGTATATATTTCTATTTTTGGTCTAAAATTAAGAATGTCACATAGTTTTAGTGATAAAATGTAAGAATAAAATGCACAATTACAATAAAATAATATGTTTAAAACATTATTTATAAGTGGGGGTGAGTTGTGCCACTGGCACAACTTAACCCAGGCCCTTTGGCACAAATCACCCCAACCCCACCATTTTGGAAAAAATGCATCATCCATCAGATTTGAGCTAACATCATGCTAGCTGTATAGACTCATAATGTAGCACTGGAAACTGGTGGTGTACCTGCGGACATTGTGAAGCTATGGCCACCGAAGAGGAGTGCCTGTATTGCATGGAGCGGGACCTGTTGGGTCGCAACACCCAAGAGATGCAGTGTAGAGTCGTAGAGATTTCCCCTCATTGATAAACAGGGCTGTAGTTGAAACTTTTTTCCATGTCCTGAAAAGAAATTGGAGGCGGCGGTCCAAGTAAGTACACCAGACAAGTTATGTTACATCGGAGCTATTATTTCTGATAGGCCTATATTGAGCAAATTACGTTTGATTTTAGTTCACATCGCCTGCCTGTATGTGAACCAGACGTGAACGGTAATTTGAATGTGTTTCTTTTTAATAAACTGCCTGTACACTTACAAAGTTCTCAATGCTTCGGTTAGAGACCCTCATTATGCTACTGTGTAAGTGTGGTGCTATTTTGAACCTTGTTAGTGGTATAAAAATAGCGATTTCTTTTTACAGTGTGTGTGCCCGAAGGCTAGCGTTAAACGCTAATTAGCGGTTTGCAATAAAACTGGTCACATTCTACTAGCATGAAAACAAATCCCATCGAACGGTCGAACTTGGTACACATGTGTTATTAACCCCTAGGTTCATTTTGCGCCGGAATTGTCCTTTAAGTGCAGTACTAGGCTGAGCGAGTGGTCTGCTATGAATGAGAGAGTAACCAAATTACCTTTGTACAACCTGTGAATGCATGATGAAAACCACAGACCTCTGCGAGCATCCTCTAAGAGTAAATCAATGAACTGGAGGACGAGACGTAGTGTCTTTTAACTAGCGCATCATCATCCAGCGCCCCTCACAGTTGGGGGTCTCCAGGGGTCCTGCTTAAAGGCTCCACCGGCAAGTTCAAGGGCCAGCGGTCAAGTGGGCTAATGAATTGGCCGCTAATGTGAATCTGTGCTATTTTAACCCATCAGAACTGATCGATGGCCCTGGAGTCTGGTTACACCTAATGGCCTTATCTCTTTAATGAGTGTGAGTGTGTGTGTGTGAGAGAGACACAGAGAGAGAGAGAGAGAGAGAGAGAGAGAGAGAGAGAGAAAATTGGTGCGTATTAATTGTATCATTGTTTTATAATGTGTTTGTTAGTTATTAATTATTGTTAGTTAGTGATATTTGTTCGTTAGTTTCCGTTGTGTTTGTGCATGTTATCCTTAGTGTGAGAGAGAGCATGTGTGTGTGTGTGTTTGTGTGTGAGAGAAAGAGAGTGTATGTGTGTGTGTGTGGGGTGCTTGTGATTGACAGGGTCCAATCTATACCCTGAGAGATGCATGGCTTGTGGGTCAACGCAGAGGGACTAATGTTTTATTAATGAGCACTAAACAGCTCCAGTTTCCACTGACAGAGGAAGAGAGAGGGAGAGAGAGAGGGAGAGGTCTGGGTAAAGAGAGTAGGAGAAAGAGGGATAGGCAGAGAGAAAGAGGGTTTAAAGGGACAGAGAAAGGTGGAGAAAGAGGGGAGTTAAGGAGGAAAGAGACACCGAGAAGGAGAGATAGAGGTAAAAAAGAGGGGGATGTTGGAGGAAAGAGAAGAAATAAGAATGACAACATGAGTAGAGTAATAAGCAGTGAACAAACTCATCCCATTAGAGCAAAGAAACTGAAAAAAAAAAACATCCTGCATGTGGATCACACTCCCAACGATCATGTAGGAGGACCAAGATGTGGTCACCCTCTAACTTGTATGAAAATAAATAAATAAGTAAATTGGACCTGTAGTTTTATATCAGCATGTGCATTCACACACACATACACATACACACACACACACACACACACACACACGGGCGTCCATTTTGTAAATGTGATGGAGTCACACTAACTGTGAAGGTGTGTAACATGAATAGTATTTCCATGCCAACTGAGGTAATGACGCACACACACACACACACACACACATACAGAGAGAGAGAGAGGGTGTGTGTGAGAAGGAGACAAAGAGGAACACAGCCAGTGTATGGTAATGTTACACTATTATTGTATGCAGCCTGAGGCACTGGTTGTCCTAACAGCCTCACGCACACACACACACACACACACACCTGTCTCCCTTTTTCACAAACACATACCTGCGTACAGAGATACAAACATGAAGATGGATGACCAGGAGAGAGCATGGGGGATGGAGAAAGTGAAAGAGGGAGATAATGAGAGAGAGATAGAGAGAGAGTGCACGGAGGAGAAGCTAGAAGCACAATGTGTGTATGAACACCCCAGACAGACACCATCTCAGTTACTGTTTACCGTCTCTTTGGAGTCTGGACCGAAGACACACACACCAACAGACCAGAGAGACACAGACAGGCAAGAATGTCAGGCGGGGGGGGGGGGGGGGGGGGGGGGGGGGTGCAGCTAGACAGATATACAGACAGACAGACAGACAGATACTTATGAATGGGAGATGGGAACCCTGGTGATTGGGCTGTTCCATATGGGAGATGGGAACCCTGGTGATTGGGCTGTTCCATATGGGAGATGGGAACCCTGGTGATTGGACTGTTCCATATGGCACGTGTGTTCTGCAACACAGGTAAATGCTTTGGCTACCTGTTGTGAAGAGAGTGTGACTTCACAGACGCTCACATGTCAGACAAACAAACTGGACTTGAAGCTCTTCCTATGACAACAACACTGAGAAGGGCTTTTACAAGGTTTTTATTTGGTAGGCATCAAAACAATTTTTATAAATAAAACAATTTACTGTTAATATTTCTTACAAAGGTGCTGCTCAATATGTAATCACACAATATATAGTCATTCCACCAGAATCAGTATTTTTGGATGTACAGACTCAGCATTTACTGTATTCCAAAAGAAACAGAAGGGAAAGATCAAACATGTCTTTATTCACTATCTAATATCATTATTCACTCTCTAATATCTTATTCACTCTCACTCTCTAATATCATTATTCACTCTCTAATATCTCATTTACTCTCTAATATCATTATTCACTCTCTAATATCTTATTCACTCTCACTCTCTAATATCTTATTCACTCTCTAATATCATTATTTACTCTCTAATATCTTATTCACTCTCTAATATCTTATTCACTCTCACTCTCTAATATCATTATTCACTCTCACTCTCTAATATCTTATTCACTCTCTAAAAGACCAAATGCCACTAGGGTGAGGAGAGAAGATGTGGCTTTTCATATATTCTCATTATTCTATTATCATTATTTCATACACTCACACACTGCAAAACAAGATACTGTCCCAGATAAACACACACACACACACACACACACACACAGAAAGAGAGAGAGAGAGAGACTCCGCAGACACCCCACCCTTTTCAAATGTATAAGACTGATAAAAGCATTAGCCCATGCGTCAAAAGTGCCACTTTTTTTCCAAGTTCATTTTCTTTTGTTCTCTACTTGCATTGAAAGCTCTGCCATCGCTCTCTCCCTCTCTCCTCCCCTCTATCCCTCTCTCCATCCTTCTCTCTCTCTTTCTCTTTCTTAATGCGTTCTTTCAAGTCCTCTCCAGTTTCCTCTGGGCTGCCATCACCATGGTGACCCCGCCCTTCCCATAGTCCCTCTGGTGCTGCCGGATGGGGCGCTTTTGTGTGGCCGCCACATTTTTGGGGTAAAGTGATCCTCCTGCGCACCACACACACACACACACACACACACACACACAAACACACACAAAAACACAGACAGAGAGAGACGCACACATCACACACACACATACACACACACACACACACAGACATATGCACACACACACATATACATACACAAACACACACACACATGCACACACACAGATAAAGTGAGACAGGACTGGCACAGGTTCAAGTCGGGTTTAAAAAACTACTGAAAGGACATTCAGACACATTGATAACTTTGCCCTCAGCTTTAAACCATAACTCTCATACCACACACACACACACACACACACAAATGTTACAGATACATGGACTTGCACACATTTATATCCTAACTTCCTACCACACATACACATGTACTTACACAGGTTGATATCCTGACTGCCTCACACACACACACAGAGACTAAGGGCTTGACTGCAAACAAAAAACACAATTAATCTCCTCCTTGTGGGAAGATGAGGGACGCCCTGTGCAGTGTGTGTATAATCTCTGCACGTGGGTTTGTGGATGTATCACAAACGATTGGACACAAAAGTAAAACACTCATGAATGATGATCAGTGAGACTATGTATGGGAATGCTGATCACAATACTACTGTAATCCTAACAGTACATGTGTTTGTGTATGTGTGTGTGTGCATTTAGATGTGCGTGTGTGTGTGCATGTATGTTTGTATGTATTTGTATCTGTCTCTATTTCCCTCTCTCTCTCTCCCTCTTTCTCTCTCTGGGTGTGTGTGTGTTGTGGCATCCTCATTTTCTCTGAGAGAAATGTGTAGCTAGCATGTGTTTCTCTTAGAGAATGTGTTTCTCTGAGAGAAATATGTAGCTAGCATCCATAATTATACCACTTTCTTACTTTTCCACAGGCTGTGTAGGCTTATGGGTGTGTGTGTGGGTGTGTGCGTGTGTGTTTTGTAAGAGAGAGAGAGCATCATTGAGAGAGGAGGAGTGTGTCTGTGTGCGTGTGTGTGTCGGTGTGTGTGTGTGTATGTAAATTAGAGTGTAAGTGTATTTGTGAGTGTAAATGAGTATGTTTGTGTGTGTGTGTGTGTGTGTGTGTGTGTGTGTGCATCAGTTCCCTGGAGACTGTGTCCCATACCCCCCACTGCCCCCCCCCCCCCCCCCCCCCCCAGCTCTCCAGCTTCCAAATGCTCCAGCGTCCCAAAGCCTCTCGTGTTTCTGCTGCTGAATTATCTGATTAAAAAGCTCCTTTCAGGCAGCCAGGCCGGCGAGCTGGGGACAGCCCAAAAACAGACAGATCTCACAAAGGAAAGAGAGAGACCAGACAAAAATGAGTGAATGGACACACTGACACGCAGAGGGTTACCACACACACACACACACCTACACACACACACACACACACACATACACCTACACACACACACACACACACCTACACACACACACCTACACACACACACACACACACACACACACACACGCCTACACACACACACACACACACACACCTACACACACACACACACACACACACATGCATGCAAACACACACACACATGCAGACAAACACACACCCATAACCATGCATTGTTGCAAATGATAGATATACTTTATTGCCACACAACGTCGGTGGTAATTGTTTACAGAATGTAGGCTAGGTCAAGCCAAAATGGGAGAAAAAGAAAAAAACAATAATATAAATAAATAATGTTAAATAAATAATAAATAGTCAAGATGAATTTTGTGTTCAGGAAAAAAAAAATAACATTAAAACCAACAGAGCCGACACTGACACATAGTATTACTTATTTCAAAGTAGACCAGTGTCCGTATCGCTTTCCAACTGCAGTGATATTTGTATCAGTAACAATCAGGCCGAAACTTCATCTTTACGGCAATAATTAATTACAGTTCCCGGCCGATATCACTGCCTATTGACCAGGTAAGATGAGACCTGGGTGAATTATGGGATTATTTTAGGCCTGCGGCATCCTGGGAGTTGGAGTCTTAACTAATGGGAAGCAAGAGAACAGAATGACATCATCCCATGGCTCATTGCGGTGAGAATATCTATTGATGTATCAGTCGCTTCAACCACATACAGCCCACAGAGGGAGGGAGGGAGAGAGAGAGGGAGGGAGAGAGAGAGAGGGAGAGAGAGAGAGGGAGGGAGGCAGAGAGAGAGAAGCCAGATCAATGTATTTACAGAATATTCCACAGCTACATGTAGCAGAAGAGAGAGAGAGAGATGGCATGCGGTCCAGAGCCCTAAAACCCTCTGACATCTGCAGGTGAACTTGATCATCCTCAGTACAAATGAATGCTTTGATAACCCTTATGGAGCTAAACACACACACACACACACACACACACACACACACACATACACTTCTGAATTCGCTGCAGCTGGCTCAGTTCAGCCTGCTCTGGAAAACAGGTACGCTGGTCAAACTCTGGGACTGTGTGGAGACTCGTAAGCTCTGGCCACATCCTTACTGAAGGACCAGTATTGACACACACACTTCAGACCTCTCAAGAGGTGCCAGCGGAATGCACACACACCACACACACACACACACACACAAACACACACACACACACACACACACACACACACACAAACACTCAACATGTGCCTGACTGGCGCAGATTCACACGAACATGAGGAAAAACAGCTAAATCTACAAACCAGCCCATACACACACACACACACACACACACACATGCTTAAACACCCTTCCACACACACACACACACACACATGCACACACACCTTTGAAGAAAGTCTTATGAGAGTCTCTGGTGTACCTTTTAGTTGAAAGATAAATCCTTCTTCCCCAGGCCTGATTTGTTATTGGCCAGTCCGATGAGTATGGAAGAGTGATTTACTCTGATTAACCACTTCCTGTGTGAGGCAGGCCACTTCCTGTCCTGCTCTGGATGGCAGCTGCCATTGGATAGCATCAGATCAGGCTGGTGTTCCAGTCCAAACCACAACTAATGAGAGAGAGGGAATTCAGATGGCCTTGAAGAGAGATCTGTGCACACATGTGCATACCAAACTCACTCATTCTCTCTCTCTCTTTCTTTCTCTCTCTCTCTCTCTCTCTCTCTGTATGTCTTTATTTCTCTTCATCTCTCTTTCTCTCTCTGTCTGACTCAAACATAATCATGGGGCATCACACACACACACATGCGAACACGCACACTCATGAGGACAGTGTGTGTGTGTGTTTGTGTGCATGTGAGTATGTGAATATGTGTGTGTGCTTGTGTGCGTGTGTGTGTGCGTGCGTGCGTGTGTGTGTGTCCGTGTGTGTGTGTGTGTTGATGGGGCATTGATGAGATAAGAGGAAACCAGAGGGGTTAAGGAGTACAGGGGAGAAGATGCAAGAGAGGAGATCCTGAGGAAAGTCTGAACTTCCCTTCCGTCTTTGTTCTGAGCCGCGGTCAACCTGCACCAGAGTGTGTGTGTGTGTTTAGGTGTGTGTGTGTGTGTGTTTAGGTGTGTGTGTGTGTGTGTGTGTGTGTGTGTGTGAGTGTTCCCCTGCTGCAGCTAGGACCTCACGCATCATGAATAAGCCCTCTGGAATGGCCTACAAGATGGAACCAAAATTAAAGGGGGATTAGACAAATGCATGGAACCAGTCGTGCAGAAAAGGTGTGTGTGTGTGTGTGTGTGTGGGGGGGGGGGGGGGGGCACAGAAAAGGTGTGTGTGTGGGGGGGGGGGGGGGGGGGGCACAGAAAAGGTGTGTGTGTGTGTGTGTGGGGGGGGGCACAGAAAAGGTGTGTGTGTGTGTGTGTGGGGGGGGGGCACAGAAAAGATGTGTGTGTGTGTGGGGGGGGGGCACAGAAAAAGATGCCATTTAGAGGGTGGTTGTTTACTACTCATAAAAAGAAATCCTGTTAATCCCAACTTAATGAAAGCAGCCGTGAGTAGCCTCTGTCAGCGCACCACTTAATGGAGCCGTCCGATAACGTCACTGAAGCCGAGAGATTAATGGCGTCCGACTGACCGCCCAGCCTCGCAGGCCGCATGCCATCGCCACCGCCGCTCCGTCCAACGCCGTTTCGGCCGCACGTGGCAGCGAGGGCCAAGCGAGGGCCCGGGCATCGGAGAGGCGGGTGGACAGGCGAGCGAGCAGGCGTGCGGAGCACCTACCTACTGTCTGTCCCAGTCGACCGCACGTCCGACCGTAACCGGATCCCACCGTCCCTCCCTCCCTCCCTCCGTCCCGCGGCAGGGCCAAGTGAGGCAGGCCGGGCTGAGCCGTGCCGTCAGAAATAAAAAATCGTTGTCCCCTTCGAGCTCCCTGCGCCCGGCCCTCTCTCGGTGCGCGGCCTCGTTAAATATTTATGGCGGCAGAGAGACGGTTATCCGGTGTCGCGCGAAAGCCGATACGGACGGTTCCGGAAGGGCATCGCAACATCGCCGAGATCCGAACTGGAGGGGCCGCAGCCACAAGAGTTCTCCACAAAGAGCACGTGTTTGTTCCTGTGTGTGTGTGTGTGTGTGTGTGTGTGTGTGTGTGTGTGTGTTTTCTATCTGTAATCGTTCTTTTTTGCAGGAGTACAATATCTCCTCTGTTGTTTGGTTCACGTTCTAATTTATTTCATGCTAGTGTACACCGTGTGTTGTACATGATACTTGTTAAATGGGCATATTAGATGATTTGCAAGATTTCTCGGCCTGCACAAAACCATTGTTAATGATAAAAGACGAGAAGATCTCTTCTGTACTTTTACACTACACTACACACACACACACACACACATACACACACACACACATTCTTACATTTACAGTACAGTAGTCTTCAGATGGGGGACAAAAAAAATCATCTTTTTTCCACGTTCTGCAACTAGTCACCCAGCACCAAACATGTTAGTGTTGCTCTTACTGCCAATGTATAACCATGGTAACCGTAATCACAGTAACCAAACACTGAAACACCTCCATGTTGGTGCTTTGACATAACTGCCATGTAATCATACCTCAATCCCCTGTCACAGAGATGACATGCGCCCCAGTGAAAACAGGGCAGTGGAACATGTCAATCATGTTAGGGCACCGCCCCTTCATCGTGAGTGTGTCTGTCCTAACCAGACCCAGCCACAGCCTTGTGCTAATAGAGCCATAGTCTGTCCAGTCAGGCCCAGAGATTGCTGGGAACCATATTGAGAATGAGATTGAGAAGTTATTATGTAAGCACATAATGTAATCTTAAAACTGCTGCCTTGATTAAAAAAAAAAACAATGCAAACTGATCTCAGCTGGTATTCTGTCTATAATGGAGTGGAATGGAAATTTCTAAGTGACCCCAAACTTTTGAACGGCAATATATACATGACCAAACCAGGAGAGACCATGTGTGTGTGTGTGTGTGTGTGTGTGTGTGTGTGTGTGTGTATGTGTGTGTGTGTGTGAAACAGAGAGAGAGAGACTAAGAGAGAATACAAAAGAGAAAGTGGATATGAGAAAAAGCAAGACTAATGAAATGCCTAGAATTAGCCCCTTTCACAAGATGAGGCCGCTGTGTAAATCAACTTCCTGTGGAAGAGCACTGTCCCATAGACAGCAAAAGAAAAGTCCACAGGAAAGACAGAAACAGGAAGACGTTTTACCCTGCCAATTAAGGTTATCATTAACATCAATGCGGCCGGACACCTGGACACTGTGAAATTGGTCTATTGGAGAGAGTTGAATGTTTTTGGCCAGTGTCCCTATTTACCCATAGTACCCTTTTTACTATTCTAACCTGTGGAGTGTGAGGTTCTCGCCCCATTTCATCATCTCTCACTCTTTTCCTTTTGACTTGATTTTGATCCCTCTCTCCACATCTCTCTCACCCTCCCTTCCTCTCTCTCCCTCCCTCTTTCCCTTTCTCTGTCTCCCTCTCTCTCTTTCTCTCTCTCTCTCTTTCTCTCTCCGTCTCTTGGGACGCTGTGTTTTCTTTGTTCGACCCTCACCATCTGCTTTGAATAACTGCTGTGCTCCGTTTTGTTTAAAGAAAAGCTCAAAAATCAGACATTTGTTCCCTCTCAACCCAAACAGGGCTTTAATAACGGCCAGCGAGCAGCGCTGGACGGGAGGCCAAGCTGGTCCCAATTACGGCCCTGATTTTCCCCTTTCACACCACCACCGCCACGCTCACCTCCTCTCCTCCCCACGCCGCATCGCGGCCGGACGACCCGACGACCGCCCGACCGCCCAGCCAGGCCCTCGCAGTGCCGCTCCGCAGTGGCGGCTGGGATGGGATATTTTCATTATGCCGCTCCTCCATACGTTGGGAATTCCATCCGCTAATTGAAACCATCTGCGTTCCGTCTGTCTGTGAGGCATCGCATTCCGGAGCGAAAACGGAAAAAAAAAAAAAGTTACAAAAAAAGGACGCCGTCCGACAGCGAGTGGAGCGCAGTCGTGATCTCTGAGCCCGAGGACGTCACGAATTGTCGAGGCGACGCTTCGGATGGAGTTTTGTTTTTGAGGTGGGGGTTGTGGGGGTTGTTGGGTGTGGTGAGTAGTGATGGTTCTAGAGGAGGGAGCTCCCAAGTGCAGAGCGTTGCACTTGAGATTAGATCAAATAAACAAGGTCACCTGTAAGCCATTGAGCGTCTGTGGGCCTCCGTGAACCGAGAAGATGAACAGGTGGAGAAGGGCCAAACAGCCACACAGTGGTTAAAGGGCTGGAGGTCCGCGTGGGCGGAGGGGGTGGAGGTGGAGGTGGTGGAGCAGAGGCATTTTAACCAGCTCAAATCAGCATCACCTCCCAGACCAAGACAGCAAGTCCTCTTAAAATAAACACTGTGTGCAGCTCTCCACTGAAGTTCAGTAATAACTCAACTCTTTTTTCCCACCGAGTATTGCTTTAGCACTTGGGCCTGCTACCCAGATTCACCTCTTTGTCAACAAGCTGTCTTGCAGAGGGGAAAATGATTCTGGATTCTGAGACATATGTGCTCTCAATCAGAAAAAGGATGACACGAGTAAAATATTTAATACAGTTTAATATTTAATACAAAAGTACTTTCTTAAAATATTTAATACAAATGAGTACTTTCTTAAAATATTTAATACAAACGATTACTTTATTAAAATATTTAATACAAATAAGTAGTTTATTAAAATATTTAATACAATTGAGTACTGTAGTTGTGTGGCAAAGAGAAGAAAGAAATGACCAGGAGAGACACGGGTAAAAAGATTGTTGGCAGTGTTAATTCATCTAAATTAGTTTGTTTCTTTTTAGCATACTGAATGTCATCCCTTCAACTGCAAACAGTGCATGTCACTTTCAACCAAAATAATATATGTGTTTCCTATCTGTCTCACAAAACAATATATGTGTTTCCAATCTGTCTTACAAAACAATATATGTGTTTCCTAAACAATATATGTGTTTCCTATCTGTCTTACAAAACAATATATGTGTTTCCTATCTGTCTAAGAAAAACACTTCCACTGTTTTAAAAGTAGCTGTATTGAGGTCCTGTGTCTGTAAATCTCCAAGCAAATCACTTTATTCTCAGACTGCATAGAGTAGGCTGCATAGAGTAGACTGCATAGAGTAGGCTGCATAGAGTAGGCTGCATAGAGTAGACTGCATAGAGTAGGCTGCATAGAGTAGACTGCATAGAGTAGGCTGCATAGAGTAGACTGCATAGAGTAGGCTGCATAGAGTAGACTGCATAGAGTAGACTGCATAGAGTAGACTGCATAGAGTAGGCTGCATAGAGTAGACTGCATAGGCTGCATAGAGTAGGCTGCATAGAGTAGGCTGCATAGAGTAGACTGCATAGGCTGCATAGAGTAGGCTGCATAGAGTAGGCTGCATAGAGTAGACTGCATAGAGTAGGCTGCATAGAGTAGGCTGCATAGGCTGCATAGAGTAGGCTGCATAGAGTAGGCTGCATAGAGTAGACTGCATAGAGTAGACTGCATAGAGTAGGCTGCATAGAGTAGGCTGCATAGAGTAGACTGCATAGAGTAGGCTGCATAGAGTAGGCTGCATAGAGTAGACTGCATAGAGTAGGCTGCATAGAGTAGGCTGCATAGAGTAGGCTGCGCATGCTCCAGCTGTCTTTACTTGTTTCATTTCTCATCACAAAGGCCTTTCAGGGATGAACAGAGAGGGCCTGGGAAGAAGGGATGTGGAAAGTGATGGAGAGAAAAAAAAGAGAGACGTGAAAAGAGAGAGAAAATGAGAGGGGTGTGTGAACGTGTGCTTATGAAAGGGAAATGAGTGGTGGTTTAATTCATATCTTCCGAACATAAACACCCCTGCTTATTCTCAGAGGGCAAGATTCAGAGGACTTCAGAAAACTCTAGCAACACCCCCAGCACACACACACCCCAACAACCTACTTCTCGGCTAGGTAATTACCCCCACCTGGGCAAATACACACCACACACACACGCAAATCCCCACCCCACCTCAACACACGCACGTTCCAGCACCTCACCCATTTCCCTCTGCAAACATTTACCCTCGTGTGATCAGCTGAAGAGCGTAAGTCACTCAAACTCCAAATCACATCTGACTTCCAGCTTCTCACCGCGGAGAGAGGAACCCAGGTCCACCCCTACACTAACACTTAACGAGCTTTAACGAGCTCTAACGAGCTGACTCCATAAATCTCTGCCAGGGCTAATTACCCAGTCAGGCAAATGGAGAGGAAGTCACAGTGTCTCAGCACGATCGCCGCGGTCACACAGGCAGAGGAAATGACCACACACACACATACGAGCGCTTTATGTGTGAACACGTGTAGCTAACATCACACACATACACACACACATGTAGGACCGTTTTAAGCATGAACACATGCAGCTAACCACACACACACACACACACACATACACACACATACTCTCTCTCTCTCTCTCTTACACACACACACAAGTGTTTTATGTGTGAACACATGTAGTTAACCACACACACAGTAGGGCTTTGACTTTTGCCCAAAAATCATATTTGAAGTTCGTTTGTTTATTAATATTAAAATTTGAATATATTCGAATATGTATTAATAATATTTTAACCATTAAATGTCTTCAGTAAGACCGATATTGGTATCAAACTTAAGTTCTATATGTTCTGTCCACCAGAGGGCAGTGTATCAGTCAATGTCAATAGACTACGTGCACGAAAGGCTGAGTATTTATGCGTGTGTTAAAATTGTTATTATTGAGCATAGGGCTGGGCGATAAAACGATAGCGATATATATCGCAATAGACATGTAATCGATATCAATAAAAAAATATGTTCGATAGAACATTCATAATTAAAAGCAACACACACCTCCTGCCTTACGTTGTCCATAAATAAATAGGCTAAATATATATTGCATTGTAGTATGTCAAACTCTACCAGAGTACGCGATAGAAGTAGGCCTACCTCAACACAGACTCTCCTTGCCCCGTGCACTCTCTCTCTCTCACTCTCAACAGGCGCATCCCTCCTCAGCATGCACATGTAATCCAAACATTAATCGTGCAAGACGACTGGCTAAATTGCTATTAAATCCGGTTAGCATCATTAGCATGCTGCACGAATTTGTTCAAAACTGTTGCATTCAAATTGACTGCTAAATTCTAATCATCTCAATACCGATGCAAATGGAAAAGTATTTTCCAAGACTCAAACGGGCCTGTCCCAAGGAGAAAAAGTATTCATTTGAAACTTAAACACACGTAGGGAAACTGAACAGTCTAACCAGACTATGATAAACTAGCAAATTAAGCTAATGTTACTTTGTTTACAATATTTCCAGGCTTTAACCAGTGCTGCTTTTCATTCAGACTTATCTGCACATTTATTTATTTGAGTGTTTTTCATGATTGTGTTGCCATTTGTTTTCCCTGTTTGCTTTGATTGATAACTGAGGTAATTAAAATCAGAGGAAGGTTAAGTTTAAAATAAAAGTGTCTATTATGTCTATGTGGGAGCTCACTAAGCGCGAACCAGCCAGGATGCTAACGTCACCTACAGGAGCCCAGATGACCAATAATAGCTGCGATTTTACTTCACCAGGCGTGAAAAAAACCTCGGAATCTGAATTGAAAACAACGATTACAACCAAATACATTTATAGAAATTATCTCCATATGCTACAGGTTTAAATATTAAGAGATCCCTAAAATTCGTTTGAATATCTTTAATTTTTAAAATAATTGAATTATATTCGAATAACGAAGTTCGGAGTCAAAGCCCTAACACACAGACACACACACACACACACACACACACACACCTGCCCTCACATTCACACCTTGGCATCATACAGACATATGGTCATCATACATAGCGCTCAGTGGTGTGTTTGGTCTTTTATACCAGTAGTTCTCCACCAGTAGTGGACCGAGGCGCCCTGGTGTGGCGTGAGGGGAAGTGAGTTGTGCCGTGGATCATTGCACAGGCTCATGACATAGACTAGAGCATATTTCTGAATGATTCAATGACACAGCTTCTTAACTAAAACATTACAGTTGAAGATTTACACCTTTTTAATTTGAAGCTGAGGTTCATCTTATAACTCCTAGGCACGATCGTCATAGTTACCCACCTATGACATCAGCTCACGAACACTCTTGAATTTCCCCTTGAGGATCAATAAAGTATCTATCTATCTATCTATCTATCTATCTATCTGTATGTAAAGACTAAATATGGGCA
>NC_055962.1:25678830-25688830 GCF_018492685.1 Alosa sapidissima | reverse complement strand
GTGGAGGTAAAAAGGCAGACAGTACATAAGCTGTTTCTTTAACTTACCAAAAGAGGGCATCCTAGAGCTATTCGTGAAAGTTGTTTATTGCTCTTCATCCAACCAAACCTTCTTATCCATGGGCGCGTTTCCCAAAACCATAAACTATGGCATAGTGGCTGACTAAGTTAGCAACGTTGTTGGTTGCAAAGCAATTTCCCTTTGCCAACCAACTAAGTTGGCTAAGTATAGTTTTTGGCAAACGCACCCCATGGCAGTGACTGTATCTAGAAACACTCCATTACGAATCTCTTCTTTCTTTTTCTTTTTTTTTCTGGATCACAGTTTTTAACGTGGTGGTGTGATAGCTGTTAAAGAAACTATGAGCCGTAAAGCCCGTAATGGAGCCTATGTAAACTACCACAATACTTAATTTTGCTTTAGCCTACATTAATCAATGACAGAAAAGTTACAAACTGTTAGAATGTCTATTGTACCTGTAATGTGCAGGTTGTAATCGAACGTGTAGCGTGTTTCAAAGAGGTGGGCTTAATTGGGTAGCACCGGCCTTCACTTGACAAGTTGAGATGAACTTGAACTCACTGAGTGAATTCGTAGCCTACAGTACCATACGGCCGAATTACAGCCATAGCGATATCCTTTACCAACTCCACTCCCACGCGTGTCATATTGCTTAAATATTCTATGTGAAAAAGCACTGAGCAGTGTCAAGGCGTATTCATCATTTTTGGTTTAGATTCTGCGAAGCTAGTGGTGTGTATGCGTTATTGTAAGTGCATTTAGAGCACACATTAATATCTTGATTTTTCATTTTCATTTATTGTTTCGTTATTTAAATGACACTGCTGACTGTTGCCAATGATTGTTCATAGTGGATAATAATAGGCCTACGTATAACACGTACTTTGAGCGTGCATAGGCTATAATAGTCTAATAGTAGCCTAATAATATAAAATAATAATAATAATAATAATAATAATAATAATAATAATAATAATAATAATTCTTCACAACAATAATTATTTTGTTGGATTTGCTGTTTTCACGATCCTACTATTGCCATTGTAAAGCGTTTTAGCTGTGTGGTTGTCTGACAATGTAAGCTAAAACTGAACTTAAAACAAACAAACAAACAAAAACTTGATATGTAGACTGCTGTCGCGTTCCATGTGTCCTCAGACTGAATCATAAGTGTGTGTGCCACTTTGGGACTTTACGTATAGGCGCGTGGGGGAGTCGCTGTTCAAAGGGGACGGTGCTGAAAGCACGCAACGCACCGCCGTCAATGAACTCAAATACATCCCATCCCATAACACCGCGGGCAATAGTCTGCTTTTATTTTATTTTTTAAGCGATACATATACATACAAAAATATATACAAAAAAAATTGGTTACACTTTTTTGTCTTGGTTCTCAGGATGATATACATTAAAGGGAGAAAGCTGACAGCACAAGACCGAGCCCAGACGCGGCGTCTGTTTTTGGAAGACTAAAACCCTTGCCATCGTAAACTGACACACACACACACACACACACACACGCACCCACGCACACACACGCACCCACGCACACACACACGCACCCACGCACACACACGCACACACACACACACACACACACACACACACACACACACAACACTGCAACTGCATCCACACTTCATGCCAGTGATCTTTCTCTATCTCTTTTTACCGTCGGGTTTTCAGAGAGAGAGAGAGAGAGAGAGAAAATCTTTGGGCAGCCTTCCAACAAAACAATTAGGCATCTTCCCCCAGTTTCATGGGAATCCAGGGCCCCCTCTATCTCGCTAATGACCATCTTTCCCCCCGCCTCCTCCTCCTCCGCCGCCGCTACACTGTGCAGGACCGGGGCCGGGCAGCACTGCTGCAGCTGGGCCCGACCGAGGCAAGGCGGCCAAGTTTATGTTCTCTCCGGTGGTCCCGGGGTGATGGAGGAGCATGCCACATCTCTCTGATGTATAGAGTGAGGGAGGGCGCCTCGCGGAGGAAGTACAAGGGACACTCTTATTGCAACACTCATCTATTAACGGCCGAAAATCTAGGAGGGGGGGAGGGGTTCTACGCAAAAGAGGGAGATGGATTTGTATAGATGGACAAATGTATGGAAAAATACATTGCTGTATGCCCTTTGATCCCCGAGGTTATAGGCTATCACAGGTCAGCCTGTCACAGAAAACATTGGATTCCTGCTTTGAGCTAGGCCTATTATAAAACGCTGTACTCGAAAGACTACTTGCCTAAAATAATCCATGGGAAATTAATAGAGAGGTGCCTTGACCCATAACGGACACGGAGTCAGCAGGCTATACACTTCTTGGCAGAAATGGACCTTTGGGGACATTTGACAGTCGTTGTTGCGCAGACATATTGTGCCAATCAGCCAAAGTAGCCGACACAATATTTCCCAGACGTGATGTTCATTTAGTTTGAACAGCAATGGCCGTGGTTAAAAGTGAATAAGAATGGCTGGAAAGGTCAAAGATGTCAGTTTATGTCTTAACTTGATAGTGACAACCGTTGAATTAGTCCTGGGAACTGCAAAACATTTACTCAGAGGCGACCCAAAGCATGTCTTCATGGGAAAAATATGCACTGTATTGTCCAGTAAAATGCGCTGATGGAATCAGCCGGTGGAGCAGCACTCCTTGCAATAACACCACTCTATGATAAACGGCGACGAGTTTGTTATGGTCTTACGCCATTTGTGGCGGTCGGGCCCGGGGGGCCTCTCTTGATGCTCGTTTAAGTTTTTTTTTCTTTTTCGTGTGAATGCAGGGGCTTTTTATTTTAGTAGGCTATACACACACCACGGCAGAAACAGAGACGCAGGTCCAGGCGCAAGGGCTAGCCTACCTCTCGTCAGGGGCTACTCCCCTCTCCAGCGCGGGCTCGAGGAGAAGTGACGCATAAATATCTGTCCAAGCAATGTAAACACTCCCGGTCACAACCCCGTGGAATTAAACAACCAAGTCTGGGGCAGGATTAGCAGTCGCGCGCAGATTTACTGTTTTTAAAGAATCGACTGACCTTAAACAATGCGTGTGCAGACACACAGACGCACACACGTGCAGAGAGAGAGAGAGAGAGAGAGACGTGTGTATAACACGTTGGCACTGCAGTTCTTGTCAGGTATACTTGGCTTTTGGGGGGCGTTATTATTCCGGCGTCAAAGGATCTCTCTTGCTCTGGTCTAAAGCGATCTGTTTTATCTACTTAATGGTGGAAGTGATAGCGGTTATTTGTTTTACTAATTGCAAGCATATCGCCGCAGCGCCCCGAACGTGGGTTTACCTCTTGCCAGTAAGAAAACAAATGGGCCTTGCTCTTATCTCACAGTCGAGTGGACCGCTTTCTGCAAAGGGTCGCCTCGTCTTCGAGAAATTCGAACTAAAAGAAGACAAAAGAAAACAGCTGTGGATATAAAGGTCATAAGGTCGACCCAGAACGCATTAATCACACTAACCCCTGCTTCAAAGACTTATTGAATTAACTTCAAAGAGAAAAGCAAATCATTGCAAGATAACAATTGCCTTTTATTTGCAATATTTCTATTTGTAAATGGGAGACACTGTGAATGTCGTGTGCTTTTAAGCAGGTGACAGTAGCAGTCCGGCGTTGAGATGCTACTGTCTATATCATTTAAAAAAGCGTTCAGAAAACTCTTGTTTACAAATACAAAATGGGCAACATAAAAATCAAACAAGTCAAAATTGAGAGAAGAGTTATACAAAATTGCACATCCCGAACCAGCGGGACCATATAATAGCCTACGATTTTTTAAATATAAAATCATAAATTCTTCATACAGGAATGCGCGTGAGGTTAACCCCCAGTTATTCCCACTCGTGTCACTTTCAAAGGAGATGACATGCCGTTGCTGACGATGATGATAACAAATAGTAGAAGGGAGAGAATTTGAAAATTATGTCCCAGTCTTTGGAAAGTCCTTTTGAAAAGCTCAGGATGCCGTTGTACCACATAATCGAGGGGAGTTGAGCATCTCTTTCAGATCATTCTCCGGTTTCCCCGCCACCATGAAAGGCCAAGTCTGCAAGCATAATGGGATGGGATGTAAAATACTTCATCTGTGTGCATGTATGTCATAGATAAAACAGTTTTTAATTTGTTCATTTACTTTAAGACAAATACGTTATTATTGGGGGTAAAGTTAAAAAGAATATTTCTGCAATACATAGCGGACTAGGCCTCTGTGGCGGACAAGACACAGGAACACAGGCCTTCCTGAAGCAGGCCTAGAGCTATAAAGGTCCGTTACAGCATCATAATAAACACACAAGTGCACACAATTTCAGGCTACAATTCAGCCATCGATTACAATGTTTACATAATGTAAACACTTAGACATATCCTATAGATGAATCGCCTGTAGTTTTAGACAAAGGGTTGTGGTTTAAGGAAATGATGATGTTCTTACCAGATTAACAGGATGGATGTATCCATTATCATATTTGTCATTGGCCAGTATTTGTCGGAGATGTGCTATGTAGCTGGAGGCCAAACGTAATGTGTCCAGTTTGGAGAGTTTAGTGTCCGCTGGCACCCACGGTAAAGTTGTCTTCAGCCGCGAGAAGGCTTTGCTGAGCACGCGCATCCTCGCTCTTTCCCTGGCGTTGGCCGCATTTCTTTGGACCTGTTTGCCCTCATGAGCTACGCCGTTAGGTGCGGACTTCCGCGAATTTGAAGTTTTCCTTCGTTTTGCAGATGTGGCGGTTCCGGTATGTTCTGGGGCGCCCGCGCCCTCGCAATTGGAGCTTTCCTCTGCGCTCTCGTGCGATGTGGCAGAGCTATTCCCCGAGCCGAACTTCAGAAGACCATCCAAGAGCTCTGCATCCTGAAAGTCGTCAACGTCGCTAATAGAACCCGTGGACATGGCTGGCGGGACCGATCGGGCGCTTAGAACATGTGTGTCGATGGATGGGGACGTGTGTTTATCCAGTCATGAGCAGATGGAGGACGAGAGAAATCATGAGGCACGTACACTGTACAAGTCCCTTATTTATCCTGCGCGTTATGTGGGCGTGACCACGAGGCAAAGGAGGGTACCGTTATCTCCAGAAATTGTGTGAAGGGATACGTTGGCATGGATCCTGAAGCAGATCTAGATTTTGCATCATAAAATATAATCATATAAGACTTAGTAGGCCTAAGCATCTCTGATGGGCTCCTAACTTCGTGCGTACTGTGCGTTCTCTGACACCCGCCCTCAACGCTCAATACATTTTAGGCTGCAATGTGTAGGCTACTGCAAATAAGGGATTTCTTATGTCTTTATTAACAGACGCTAACGAAAATGTTGTGACATGTTGTGAAAATTAAATGTGACATATTCATTTTATTTATTTATGTTCAGAGGATAGGCAAATACCCTTTTCAACTTGTAGGTGGCCTAACTATTATAGGTAGCCTAAATATGACAAATATGCAATGCATTCAATTAGGTGGTTATTCGGTTGTAATAAAAAAAGGGAAACTTTTTTAATGGCTAAAATATAGTAAAAAAGGGGAAAAAATCCCTTCACTAAGGTGATGTCGGTGAAAAAAGAACAAAATAGGCTAGACTTTTGCTCTAATGTAAGATACATTTCAGCAACAGGTAGCCTTCACTATAAAAATACAATTATAACAGTAAATAATAGTCTATCTTCTACTCTTTGTGAAATACCATCTGGTGTGTTGTAGCCTAATAACGAAAACAAATTAGTACAGAAGACAATTAGACTAGCCTAGCTATTAGACTAATTGTTATTTATGATTATTGGCGACATTAATGCTTTCTGTAAGTGTGCATTTTTAAAAAAATCGAAACTCGTTAATATTAAATGTTATAGTTGGTGTGTAAGTCGAATCGTGTTCGTTTACAGTCAAACCACCTGTTCTGCAAAAACAGGTGGATTCGATTCGTAGAAGTCAGCGGCGCTTGCGGTGAATATGGTAGTTTACCGACCAACATTGTTAATTCATCGGTTTGTATCTTCAGTCTTACAAGCCCCCACCGACACCATGTAACCTAATTACGAGGGAGGCCTGGCCCCGACTTTCAGCACCAAAGCTCATTTAATGGGCTCCCACGAGAACAGACTCGGATGGCGCGCTGGCGCCTCTGGTAACGTGCGTGTAACGGATACCCCCGGCCCCCAAAGACACTGTTTGGCGTTTTCTATCATTCCACACCAGCCGTTGACCAATCCGCCCCCGGTCAAGCCAAAACATCAGGATCCCGAAAAGCCCCAAGGCAGGAGGTTAAGAGTCCGACAAGAGAAGCCTTTAACAAGGGCGATGACGGGTACGACTCACACGGGCTGCTTCAGGTGGCCCACTCCTGACTCTGAGCATTCTTTAACTTTAGTGCACGCGCTAATGGATATCACGCCGACATGTGCCTGATAGAGTTACGCCTTCAAACTAAATATCAGGTCTTTCCATCTGCCGCGCGGTTGAGGAAATGCTGAATTATTTTCAGTGGCGCTGCAGTGTAGAGGCTGCAACAATATGCGTCCAGCAAGAGTGAACTAATTCAAGGGCTTTCCGGTTTTCTGTCTTAAGGCGGCTTCGATCACTATCAAAATCATACATCTCATCACAAGATCACATCACACACGAAGTCATCTACAGAATATGAATGCAGAGTTTAGTTGCACATATGTAGGCCTAATGGCTGAAGCAAGTGGTGACAAAGCTATTTCATTATTTCATTTTGTTTTTTGGTTATAGGGGAGCGCTGGGCACTGATAACACTCTCCATGCCTGTGTGTGTGTGTGTCTTGCCAATAATATAATAATTGCCTATACCACTTTTTGTTAGTATGTTTTTTTATCAATATTATTATGCAATAAAAACACATATCATACACATGAGAGAGCCTACGGATGAGAATGGGTAAAAAAAGAAAGGATGGAAAAGAAAACACAGATAAACACAAACAAAGATAAACACATGACACTTTACAAATGCTGGCAGCAAACTCATATTGACTATATCATCTTCCCAGAAGCTCTTTAAGGCCAGGGGCTGCACTCATCCAGGCGATTAGACCTCTTTTGAGATCATCATGGCTTTAGAATGCACACCCTTACACAAATGCACCTCTGTCTCTCACACACACATACACACATGCACATACACACACACACACACACACGCACGCACAGAGAGAGAGAGAGAGAGAGAAAGAGAGAGAAAAAGAGAGAGAAAGAGAGAGAGGGGAGAGAGAGAGGAAAGAGAGAGGGAGAGAGGTGTTTGGCAAGAGATTGTGGGGCATGACAAATTGCTGCACTGAGGAGGCAGGTATGTGTTAAGTGGAATTGGGTTGGTGCAGGGGTATCTCTCTCTTTCTTTCTCTTATTCTAGCTCATATACACACACACACACACACACACATTTTGTGTCCTCTCTCAACGTGTCACTTTTATCAGTTTTCTCTCATTCCCTGTCCCTATCCTGTGTCTTCCTCCTTCCCTCCCTCTCTCTCTCTCTCTCTCTCTTTCTCTCTTTCCCTCTCATCCCTCTCTCTCTCCCTCTCACCCCTCTCTCTCTCCCTCTCATCCCTCTCTCTCTCCCTCTCTCTCTCTCTCTTTCTCTCTCTCCCTCTCATCCCTCTCTCTCTCCCTCTCACCCCTCTCTCTCTCTCCCTCTCATCCCTCTCTCTCTCCCTCTCACCCCTCTCTCCCTCTCATCCCTCTCTCTCTCCCTCTCATCCCTCTCTCTCTCTCTCTCCCTCTCTCTCTCCCTCTCATCCCTCTCTCTGCCCCATCTCTTGGGTGGGCTGCGAATCAAAGCACTCAGGAAAGGAAAATAAAAAAGGGGGGAGCAGAGGGAGGGGAGAGGAGGAGGGGGGGAGAGGAGGATGGTGGGACATGAGATGGATTGTCCCTCTGATGCACTGCACAGGGAGACCAAAATAGCAACAATGGTTCTCCAGCAGTTCAGTCCAGCTTTTAAACTCCCTCTGTCCTGCATCGCTGTGGGAACCCTCCCTGACCAGCGACTAACCCCGCAACCTCACACACACACACACCAACACATCAGAAATACAAGGAGGGAAATAGGCCTTTCTGACACACACATACATACGCACACACATAGCACACACACACACACACACACACACACACACACACATAGCACACACACACACACACGCACACACACACACACACACACACACATACACACAGACACAAGCAAACACACACCTATACACATAGCACACACACACACACACACACACACACACACACGCACACACACACACACACACACACACACACACACACACACGCACACACTCAAACTCATACTCATACTCATACACACATGCACAGTTTTTTAATATGCCATTATTATGACAGAGTACTTATGTTTGTTATACCTCTGATGAATAATGATAAGTCTCTGCTAACATCTGTTCTGTAAGTAATGAGTTATACTGCATTAAGCGTTTGCCATTCCAACATATAACAGGAGTTTATGTGCAGTCTGTAGAATATAAACAGAGATATACATAGAACAGTATGATTTCACTCCTCAATACACTTATTGCTGCCAACACGAGAGCTTCATTGTCATTTCTTAAGCACCAACTTTGAAAAATTATATTTGTTCTATTTTTTAAAAAAAAAGATAAATATAGACATTTTAACAAACTACATTTAACTAAACAGGATTTCCTTTTTTGTGAAATAATATAGTCTTTTTTTTATTAATAATTAATTTACACACTATAAAATACTAAAACACTGTTGAAGTTGTCCAGTGTTCACTTCACTCTCTCTGTTACCATTGATCTTAGACTCTTGTAGTAAAATGAAATATCAAAATGGATGACTACTGATAATTACATAGTCTCTCATTGACACCAACTGGATATAAATTGGAGAGTAATTAAAATGTGTTCTGCAACTTTGCATGTATATTATTACATAATCATTCATATTATGATTGACTGTTTAAGAACTACATCATTTTCTATTAATGGGTTTCAGTATGTGAATAAATACCAAAAAATGGTCTATTTTGCAGTGATGCTCAGTGAGTTGGGAATCTCTCACAGTGGGTGACATTTCTCATTTGTGGTATTTCCATCCATGCACAGGTGTGTGTGTGTACGTGTGTGTGAGTGTGTGTGTGCATGCGCATGTGAGTGAGTGTGTGTGTGTATATGTGTGTGTGTGAGATAGGTTATGAGAAGAGAGATAGGTTATGAGAAGTTGAAGAGGCTAAATGGCAGCATTATAATGAGGGACTATGACCACACTGAACACTGAAGTGGATAACGCTAATCAGTCGTCCTGGGTCAAAGGTCACTGTAACTAGAGCCTAACGGGTGCTGACCACCACCTCACCGGAGCAGGGTGACCGATAGCAACAACTGGACAAGTCTTCTTTCTCTCCCTCTCTCTCTCTATCTGCCTTTCACGCACATGCACACGCACACGTACATGTACACATACACGCACACACACAAAAACACACACACACACACACACACACACACACACACACACACACATACGCGCACACACACCTGACCTCACACACATGCACACACACACATACACACACACACACACCTGACCTCACACACATGAACACACACCCACACACACACACCTGACCTCACACACACACAGCTCACACACAGTGTGACATGCTCATGAGCGACAGGAGTGAGAGAGAGCTGGGAAGAGGTGAAGCTGAGGCCATCGGTTCATCCATCTCTGTCTTTGGGTTTGTTGTAAGAGTGGTGTGTGTATGTGTGTGTGTGTGTGTGTGTGTGTGTGTGAGTGTGTGAGTGTGACTGAGTGGGTGTGAGTGTTTTTGAATGAATGATAGTACAGTGTTGGTGTAGCAGATAGTTTCCGATAAGAGCTGATAAGAACAACTGTATTTCAGGCCTAGCAGCATCAATATGGTGAAGAGCTTTTTTACACACACACACACACACACACACACACGCAC
>NC_055962.1:25653830-25668830 GCF_018492685.1 Alosa sapidissima | reverse complement strand
GGGAGGGCCGAGACTGGACTCCGCGGGTCCAGAGCGCCGCGCGAGGGAGGGCCGAGACTGGACTCCGCGGGTCCGCTTCTGGTTCCACTCCAGCCTGGAGCTCAAAGCTCAGGGGGCCGATAAGAGCAGCAGAATCTCTGATAGGCCGGATGGGAAAACAAGCGGAGGCTTGTGATAGGCTGAGGGAGGAGGCAGATAGCGCTGATAGGCTGGGAGGTGATGAGAGGGTATGGGATGAAAAATAATACACTTCCTCTGGGATAAAGCAAGACATACCTCACTCACTCCTCCACTACCCTCTCTGTCCCTCATTCTCTCTCCTGCCTTTCATATCCCCCCTCTGCCCCCCCCCCCCCCTCTCTCTCATCTCTTCATACTCAAGCTTTTTACTTCTTTGTCTTGCCGTAGGTCATTTTCCCCTCACAAAGAATAAAGGGCCCTAATTTCAGTGGCAGGTGACAATGAACTATGAGCAGTGAACAACAATGAGCATGAACTAAAACAGTATTTCAACATTTGGGATTTTGGAAGTTAACGTTTCCAAACCATGTTCTTTTTTTTAAAAAAAAGAAAAGAATTCCCTGACCAGTTAATGTTTCATATAAGGCAGTGTGACATAACAACAGGTAGGCCTAACTTTAATCCTTTACAAATGTATATTAATACATATTTTACTCTAGTCTCTATCTCTTATGCCACTAAACTACATTTTTATCATAAGTATATATACTTATACTTATACTTAAGTGGATCACAGTATTTTTACAGGTCTACTTGCATTAACATTTTTTTCTGTATCCTGTGTGTGAATGTCAAACATCAGTTATGCCAAGTTGTTGATTGTCAAACAAAAAAACTGTCTCATGCTACTCACTCATAATAGCTAAATACCTTGTGTAAATAACAGAAATAGGGTACGGATAGCTGCCTAATTGTGTAAATAACAGAAATAGGGTACAGATAGCTGCCTAATTGTGTAAATATCAGAAATAGGGTACGGATGCTGCCTAATTGTCTAAATATCAGAAATAGGGTACGGATAGCTGCTTTGTGTAAATATCAGAAATAGGGTAGGGCTGCCACATTGACAACATCATATTTTACTTTTACTGCCTGCCACTGGTCAATTTCACTCCAGGCACTTAAAGATACAGATTAGGAAGACAGGAAGTGAACCTCACCAGGTTAATGCAAACAGAAATCTTTTTTCAAATTAAAATTCTATAACAGAACATTAAAAAAATAACCTTTTTGGTTCCATATTTGTTCCTAACTATATTTAAATTATTTACGGTTTAAATTTGTGTTCTGTGAACCGATTCAAAGTCTTACATTTAGTTGACCAATTTTTGGAACTAGCATCTTCCTCGTGGTATTAAACCAGTAAAGACATGTTAAGCTATAAATCATTTCTATTTACCTCATCTTCCATTGTATTTCATCTCTCTTTCTCTCTCTCTCCTTGTTCTGAATGAAAACATAAGGCAGGGTGACAGTTGGCGAGAGGTTCATCCAGACAGTCTTTATTCACACTCTACTACATCAAATCCCCACTTAATCCCATTCAAATAAACATCAGCTAAACAACACAACAGAACTGTCCACTCCATAAGCAATCATTTTCAAACTGCTTTATGCATAAGAGGAAGTCTTTTCAGACAGACAGAAACTAGGAGGTGAGAGCCAGTTCTTTTCTGGTGTATACAAATACAACACCAGGTCAAATCTGGGAGAGCAGCATAGCTGTTTGCAATTCCTAATCTTTATGGCTCTTAATTATAATAACTACACACAATTCATCATTTATTAAGAATTTCTAAACTATTAGTAAATGGTTTGTTCATCATTTCTTACATACTGCTCATTAGGGGTGTGAATCTCTCATGTAAAAGACGATACGATTTGCATCTAGATACATGGGCACGATTCGATACAAGAAAAGATACATGTTCATAAAAAACGATTCAGTACGATTCGATGCGATGCGATTCGATGCAATTCGATGCAGTTCAAGAATGGAAAGCATTCTGAAAGATTTTCTATCATTTGCTCAAGGTGCACATTGATTTTATATTATCAATTATCATGGTCATGGTTGTCAATTAGGCAAAAAAAAAAGTGTGAATATGATGATCATATACTGTATTGAAATGAAAAAAGAATAGTCTACATTTCAGTCAGACACTGCAGCCAAATACAACATAAAAATACATTTTTAAAGACTTTATAGATTTTATAGAGTTATGTGTATCTGATTGTTTTCAAGGAGCTGTAACCTATTGTTGAGGTAAGACAATACCGAAATAAAATAAAACAGTGCTTAAGACACTCTTGGCCTTTTCCTGTAGCCTACAAGAATAAAGGCCTACATATCAATGAACTCTCTGGGCCTATTTTGTTCCAACGGTAGACCTAATATGCAGAAACCACAAGTCTGAGTGAATATGAACAAAATAATAATAATTTGTGCATCGTTTTAGCAGCAAGGGACAAATTATTCTTTAACATTAAGGACATCCCTTCATCAAACGTAAAGTAGGCTACTCTACAGACTATCGTTGCTGTTTAGGAATGCTAAGTGTTTAATTTCGCGCTGGATTTTGAAAAACAAAAGAGTAAAAACTGTCAAACAGTTCGAGTGCGAGTTGTCACGTGCTTATGTTGCAGTAGATGTATGGGTAATGAGGTCCTTTGACAACTTTGGGCAATGAATGTAGCCCAAAACGAACTGCATTACCCACAAATCCGTGCCACGTGTAGTTTCAAAACCAGAAGTGGGATGAACGCGCTGCTTGCAACGTAAATGAGAGTCTAAGCGAGTAGAAAAGGTTGGGAACTGATTCGTAACAAGTAAATTGATATAACGACCGGTTCATTTCAGTTTTATTCCGATACGGTGCTTCGCGTATCGATGTAGCCATATCTCACACGTTAAAAACGGATACCGATACGTATCGGTTAATCTTTACACCCCTACTGCTCATACATTATTTAAATGAACAAATCATTTACTAATAGTTTACAAATGCTTAATAAAAGATTAATTGTGTGTAGTTATTATAAAGTATTACCAATATTTTTTTTGGTAGCTGTCACATGTTTAGAAGTCCACTGTAGCTCTTTCTGTTCCAAACTTTTAGTCTCTTCTCTTACCAATACAGTCTCTCTCTCTCTCTCTCTCTGTCTGTCTATCTGTGTACCCCTGACCCATGGTGCCCTCTCAGGGGACTGCGGCTCTATCTAGGCCCAGGGAGGGAGCCTCTTGCTGGGATACTCCACCCCAGTCACCCCCTGAACCCAGACTACCCTGGAGTATGAAACTAAAGGGGAGGCCCCGGAAAAGTTGATAATCCTCGCGAGTGTGTGTGTGTGTGTGGGGGGGGGGGGGGGGGGGTATTTTGGGGGGAGGGGGAGTTCTAGGGATGTCTGTGGGTGGATGTGTGTGTGTTTGTGTGTGTGAGTGTGTGTGTGTGTGTGTGTGTTACTGCAAGAGTGACCTTATCAGTACGTAGCCTCAGTGGGGGAGTCAAGAGAGGAGGGTCAGTTTGGATGTGTCAGATTAGACAGAGGTCTGACCCCTTGGGAGTTATTTTGAACTCTGTGTCTCTCTCAACCTGCGCTCGTGTGTGTGTGTGTGTGTGTGTGTGTGTGTGTGTGTGTGTGTGTATATACGTCTAGCTGTGTGTGTGTGTGTGTACAAGTGTGTATGTTAGTGAGTAGGGTGAATGTGATGTGATGAGATGGACACAAAGCTGTAAGCAGAATGTTATATAAATATGACTGTTTTATATAAATTTAAAATATTTTATCACAGCGACAAACTAGCGATGAGCACTGTTGGATAGTGCAGTTGCATGTGATATACATGTGTGATGAGAACTCTGCAATTCAGTCGAGACAAATTGGTGTGAATTTGGACACACTCTGCAAGGCTGGCCTACTACCTAGCAAAGCATCGCCGACTATCGCCCACAGGTAATACAGAGTGCACATATTTGTTCACATACATTTGACAGATGGATGCTTTGCTTACCACTTCCTTAAAACACCACTAATTTATCTCCTGCACGGAAACTAGGAGAACTCTATGTGCATGTCTGTTGGTATGTGAAGTGCTGAAGAAAAGGGCAGATATAATCAGAGTTTGATGTAGGATTTATTATGATACAATCAGAGTTTGATGTAGGATTTATTATGATACAATCAGAGTTTGTGGTAGGATTTATTATGATACAATCAGAGTTTGAGGTAGGATTTATTATGATATAATCAGATTTTGACTTTTTGAGGTAGGATTTATTATGATACAATCAGAGTTTGATGTAGGATTTATTATGATACAATCAGAGTTTGTGGTAGGATTTATTATGATACAATCAGAGTTTGAGGTAGGATTTATTATGATATAATCAGATTTTGACTTTTTGAGGTAGGATTTATTATGATACAATCAGAGTTTGAGGTAGGATTTATTATGATATAATCAGATTTTGACCTTTTGAGGTAGGATTTATTATGATATAATCAGAGTTTGAAGTAAGATTTATTATGATATAGTCAGAGATTGCAGCTTAATATACATTAACTATTATGAGAATAATAGTAATAATACTTCAAAAACTTTAAACCCAGGTGTGTTTGTGTGTGTGCTTGTGTGTGTGAGTGAGTGAGTAAATAGATTCAGAGTGTGTGTGTGTGTGTGTGTGTGTGTGTGTGTATGCGTGTAAACACGTCTAGCCATGTGTGTGACTGTGTGTGATTGTCTAAATGTGTGTCCGGTCGTGTCCTTCCTAAACAGGAAGAGACATGACACAGGAAGGCAAAGGATGATATCTAGTGTGTGTGTGCTTGTGTGTGTGTGTGTGTGTGTGTGTGTGTGTGTGTGTGTGTGTGTGTGTGTGAGAGAGAGAGAGGTAGTGTTTGATGATTCAAGGAGGTGTTGAGGAGAACACTCATGTGCATCAGTGGCTGACCTACACAACTCCCATGGGACTCACACACACACACACACGATCAGGGTCACAACGTAAGAAGATCCGGAGTCGGTGTGTGTGTGTGTGTGTGTGTGTGTGTGTGGGGGGGGGGGGGGTATTGGTAAATTGAACCACAGAGTAACTAAAAACTTTAACAGAGGAGGTTAAGTACTTGCAACTTCCAAGATAAACACACACACACGCAACACAAGCACACACACACACACACACACACACACACACACACAAGCACACACACACACACACACACACACACACACACACACACACACACATTCACACCCATCCATCTATCTATCCATCCATCTATCCATCCATCCATCCATCCATCTAATCACCTTTCACCTAATCACCTAATCATCTTTGCTTTCTTAATCCCTCTCATTCCTCCTGTGTCCCTCTATTCAGACTCTTTAGACTTTAAAGGTGCAGTCAGTCAGATTTTTAGGATTTCAGTAGTCAGGGATTTCACGTGATTTCAAGCCCATAACATTTCTTTTTGGCACTTTCAGCAATCATCTCCTCACCACCGCTAGCTGCCCACTCTGTGAGTATCACTGTAAAAAAACTGCATGGTCTCTGTAGGCAACCCAGGCTCTGAAAACTGGAAACAAGTAAAGTGGGGGAAGCCTGTCCCCCAAACAAAGACGAAACCCTGCGTGGAATTTCTCTGTGAATACTGAAGGTCGGGGGGAGCTACCTCTTTGGCATTTTTCGTTTGGTTTTTGGTTAAAATACAATGTACGCTTTTTTGGCGTCAAAAAAGCGTCTGCTAATAAATGTAGATATGAACATAAACACAAATAAAACACAGTTTCCTGCAAAATCCCTGACTGCTCACCTCTTTTGACCACAGTGATATATCCCAGTGATATATATACTGAATCTTCTAGAAACTAAACCCTAGAGATTTTCTATGGGGGTGTCATATCATAGAAGTAGAAACGGACGGTTGATCCCTGAACGTGCAGATACTGGCTTGAAAATGAAGAAGACACATTTTACAAAGAACAATGTTAAAGGAACGTTCTTCAGACAGATAAACAGTGTAATATATGAGAAACAAGCTGTCTTACTTTCATCTGGTCAACTTGCTGAGGTTCTGCATTGTGTGTGAAGTTTCATGATGTCAGAGCAACACACAGATTTAGAGTTTCAAAAATATCAATGTGGAATGACATCATCTTGTTCAATTACCTGTTTTTAAATCTGCCATCTTTTACAGAATCGTCTGAATGTTTTACTGCTTGAAGATGTTTTTGGTAAAAAACTGATGTTAGGGTGAGCGCTTGTGTTTGGTGTACACACACACACACACACACACACATACAGAGAGAGAGAGAGAGAGATAACTCTGTTGAAGTAACAGAGTTATCTATTAACAGAAGTAATATTAAAAATATGCATTTGCAGAAAAATAATATATTTCAGAAATGTAAAAAAAAAAGAAATACAACTGTACAGTTGTAAGTGTCTTGTATTAATCTCAGTGTGTCATGAGTTCATTGATATTCCTGCTTCTCCAGGTCCTCCATAAACACCCTCAGCTGCTCTGCCTCTAAGAATGGGACTAGATGATAAAGCACACACATGCTGAGTGTGTGTGAGTGGAGTGTTTAAGTTTGGTGTATGTGAGGGCGATGTGAGCAGCATGCAGGTGCAGGTGCACACACACACACACACACACACACACAAACAAACACATACACACACACACACACACACACACGCATACACTAGGGTGACCATTTCCATAACACCAAAAAGTAGGACATTATGCGGCATATCAATAAATTACTATGGTGTACATAGGACTCTGGTATACTCTCATTTACAATACAATTTTGTGTGGTTTAACTATTACGGATGGGCCATCTCTAGGCTTTTACCCCGAAATCGTACTGTTCTACTCTAGAAGCCACTGTTCTCACCCAATTTGGCCCACCATCAAATGCTTGACCTCTTTGGAAAGCTGAGACACAGTAGTTTCAGTAGAGACCATCAGAATAACTGATGTACTGACACAGGGCTACAGAGGCTAGAATATAGTTTTTTCTTCCTGCCGGATTGCAAGCATCTCTGAACTGACCACAATTCAGCCCTCTAGGTCACTTGAATGGACTTAGAAACACAACTGAGCCCTAGCACCAGATCTTGTAAAGCTTTGTGCAAAAGTAGATCAATATAGAATGAAAAATTTGTACTTTAGACCATTATTTACCAAGGTATGCCCATGCGTTTTGTAAAATACCCTATGTAAACTCCCCATAGGACTTTTGTTTACCCAAAATGCATACTGCCAATAAAAGCCTTACTGTGTAGCAACCTCTCTAGAAGCATAATCTTGGTCTCAAATGAAAGGTAACACTCTGAGGTTTCTTGTAGACTATTTGGATTGTATGTCAGGTGTAAGACACATTATGATCAATCTGACAATGTAAAGCACTATACAGACTGTACATAAAAAATGGTCATTTTTGGATTCCCAATAGTCCAAGCTTTCACATGGTGTATAATATTACTATGCTACATAGCAATATGGTGCATACAATTGATTTTGAATGTTGGGGGGAGGTGGGGATGGGGGTGGTGTCCATTAAAGTTTAGTTGTTAGACTAGATATGTTACTGCATTGGACATTGTGCTGCGTCCCAGCAAAGATTCTAGAACTCCGCTCTTCAAGCCTGTCTCAAAAAGCAGGACAAATACACGTCCTGCTTGATGTTGTGCAGGAAGCAGGACAGGGCAATGAAAAATCAGGACTGTCCTTCCTAAAGCAGGACGTCTGGCCACCCTAACATACACACACACTCACACACACTCAGAGCAAGAAGGAGAAGGTCCCTTTTTATCCCATTTTGTTGCTCTACACAACTCTCCAGTTGTAGTCTTTTCCTCTGCGGCCTCTAGTTGAATTGACCAGTGAAATAAAGGCTTTAGTGCTGTATACTTACTTAATAAGGAACCCATTTATCAAACCTTGCATGAAACAAACTACAAGGGTCAGGATTCATTTGAATCCACCCCTTAGTCCATCTTGTCCTAATATGTGTGTGTGTGTATGTGTGTGTTTGTGTGTGTGTGTGTGTGTGTGTGTGTTTGTAAAATCCAAACAGCATGGGGAAAGCCAGGCTGATGAATGAAGCGCACAGTCAAAGATCAGGTATAACACATGCACTGAGGAATTCCCAAACACACACACACACACACACACACACACACAAACACACACACACACACACACACACACACACTTTCTCTCTTGCTCCTGCCCTCTCTTTCCATCACAGAAACTCACACATTTACACCTTTGATATATGGAGCCTTAACGGTGATATGTTAAGTACTATTGGTCTCCATCACACATTCTCCCTAAACTGAACAGTCTGTGTGTGTGTGTGTGTGTGTGTGTGTGTTTGTGTTTGCACGTCCACATGTGTGTGTGTGTGTGTGAGTGTCAGTGTCAATGTGAATAAGTGAAAGAGAGGGAGAAAGGGAGAGAGAAAGAACAAGCAAGACAGACACACACACACACACGCACACAAACCTTTTAACCTTGGAGACCACTCAGTCTGTGTTTTCTTAAACATACAGTGTCCCCAAAAAGTGCAATGCGTTTGCCTCGTGTCCAAAAGTTCAGCCATTTGGCTGCGTTTCTGTTTGTTTGAGTACCCTACATCCTGTTCTCATCCACAGAGCAGCAAGCCATCTCAGCTCAGTTGTCTGTCTGTTACACACATACACACACACACACACACACACACACACACACACACACACACACACACACACAAACATAGAAGAATCAAGTCCTTTTTACACTGAGTAATGTGCCGCCTTTTTGTGCACCTTTCTGGCGGAACGCTGAGGCGGAATGGCGGGTTGATGTGGCCCATTTTAGGGAAAATCTCTGTGTGTAGTTACTCGTAGCTATTGCGCCGCCAATAATCCCCCCACCCTCCGAAATTTTGCCCGCTGGGAAATGGCAAATGCCCCGTCTGTCACTGCAGCCGGGTCTGCACCCGTCGTCCATGTCTGTGTGTTGTGCGGTGTGGGTTCAAACCCAGTTGACATTGTTCATGGTTTTTCAGTACCTGTTTATTGTAATTTAAACTCTCCTTTAACAACATACTCTAAAGCAGCCATTCAAAATTATATATAGTATAGGCCTACCGAAGCAAGGCTATATCTCTCCATTTCCTAGTCCCCAAGTTAGCATGAACTTATGAGTATTGTTTTTAGACACGAATGTGGCATGAAGATGTCTCCTCTTCCCGTGAATGTTGCACGATCTCTATCTAAAAACGGCTATAGAGGAACATACACATATACACAAAAACACACACACACAGACACATAGAAAAACACATAAATACAAACACACACACACACACACACACAGAAACATAGAAGCACTTTGGGCTCTATCTTGCACGCCAGCGCAATTGACTTTGTATACTCGCGCTTTTGTCTTTCCTATTTTGCAGTCAGCGCATACTGGAATTTTCCCTCCACAGGTACATGTGCGCACACGGGGGCGTTTCAGCGAAAAGAGGGGGCGTGTTCCGGCGCAAACGGTCCCTGTTGATATTTTGCAGTTTTAGAAAACAATTCCGCCACAGACCAGGAACCTCCTGGTCTAAAGTCAGTGGTGCAAATTCAGATGCTATTTTAAGGGCGCATGCATGGCCACAGGCCTGCAGGAATGAATGCTATGCACACCGATCTACAGACACCCTGTGCACAGATGGAAACATTCACAGCCTTGATAATATTTGTCCGTGTCCGGTTTTGTTCGTGCATTGGTCAACTAAAAATTTAGTAGCCTATATAGTACATCTACATGCAATATCTTTACAACAACAACACCTAATTACGACTTATTAATTTTGACAACTTTATACAGCCCTATAAAGGCTAAAGTTACCTTTAGTGTTGTTCCAATTTACCGTTGTGTATGGCTTTAAACATCGTGTGCGCTTTAACATCAGTATAAGCATTACTCCAGCTGCGCTAAGGTTTTGACAAGCACCACAATTTTGCCTACCTTGTTGTAGCCCATCTGAAATAACTCCAAGCTTTGCTATGTTCCCTCCATCCTTTAGTCAGGGGGCCTATGTGGTTTCTGTGGGATTGAAATGTTAATTTTTGGAGAGTGGTTGGACTGTCTTTAGAGGTCATTGAACATGGAGAAAAATGAATTTTTGTTTACCTGTTTTAACCCTATTTTTGTGAAATTGTATATTTCACTATAATTAACACCATAAATTTCGCCTAAATCACTGGCTATGTTGAATAAAGTTCACAAAACAGTTATTTTCTTATTTTCAACAGTATGATTGTATGTCAGTATTATGATTGTATGTCAAACAATTAGAGATAAGATCAATAACCAATCAGTTTCACCAAATACACATACTCCATTGCTGAAAGATAGCAAAATCACAGAATCACAGATGAGACCTCAAACAACATTTAATTCATTTACATATACACAACATATTAGATCTCACCTCCACAATTTCCTCATCAAAATCTACAACTAGTCTACTAAAACCTATTTGTGCTCACCTTCTTAAGACTGGTCTCCCCTTCCTGGATAATGTTTTGCTCTAGATTATAAATAATTCTATCAGGGCATGTACCGCAGTCGTTTAAGACATCTGTTATTAAGCCCTCCCTCAAAAAACCTAGCCTTGTATCGATAATGGTCCTCCTGGACCACAGCGCTGCCTTTGACACCATAGACCATGACATACTACTTAGGCTTGAAAATTTGATAGGCATCAAAGACTCAGCACTGGCTTGGTTTAGATCATACCTTCCTAACCGTCAACAATTTGTACAGGTCCATAATAAACCATCTACCCAGATTATGGTAAAATATGGAGTGCCTCAAGGCTCAGTACTGGGGCCCCTGTTGTTTAGCAGATGATACATAACTATACCTCTCCATAAAACCTGATGAATTAACCCCGTTAGCCAAACTTGACACATGTATAAGAGATATAAAGACATGGATGACATGATTTTGGTTTATACCAAAATCATGAACGTTTATACGTTACGTTACGTTATAAAACGTTTATATCCATGATGGCCTTGAAGTCTTGAGTTTGTGAATTCGCTTAAATAAGCTTATTATGTGCTTTTAACCAGCAACCATAGACAGTAAAAGAAAGCAGCAAATAGCCTTGGCTACAATTTCTGCAGTTGCTGCGTCCATTCATTGTTATTCTCTCTCCTACAAAAGTTGTGCGTGCATTAAGTTGATGATAACGTGTTTACAAACTCTACTTTACATAAAATATTGTAAATAGCCTACTGTCATGCAGTTAATGGGATACTGTGCAGAGTTGGAAAGTTGGGTCAACTTGGGAACTGTTTCTCGTTGTTGAGCTGCCTGATGGTAAGGTACAGCCTTAGCTTACACCAGTGATTCTTAAACTAGGGGTCGCCAAAAACTTCCGTGGGGTCGCCAATTATTTTCTGTATTCAGTCTGAAATTATTATTAGGTGAAACAAAGGAAAATAATATTGGCCTTTTTCTTATTTACACGCAGTTAAGAGAAGAGAGAGAAATGTTTTCGTCTTTCAACGAGATCTGGTTCAGTCTATGGGCTACTGGTCCGCTAATAGAAACAATGTAACTATCTGCTCCCACTATGCAAACTCAACTTTGTAACGTGACTAATCTGAATCTTTTATTTTTAAATTTAGAGATTCAATTGTCTCTGGGGTGCCAGGCAGTATTTGCTGCCAATTCAAATGTAGTCACAGTTAGAGCGAAACTATCACACAAATCAAACACAAACACGTTTATAAGTTTCAAATCATATATTGTGATAGTTTAAATTAAACCAAAAATATTCATACACAACTTAAATAATCGAGATCCCTCCATACAATCAAAAATAAAATGCTATTTAAACAAAAAGGGAAAGTATGAAAGAGTCTGAGTCACTGAAGGAAAGTGAGTTGTGGAATATGTTCAATTAGTTGTATACTGGTGGAAGGGAAACGTGAACTCGGAGATGAGTGTGGAGTTACCAGTGGGAGACTAGCCAGGGGAACTGCAGAGTAGGCCTACGACTTGAACCAGGGATCTTCGCAACACCTCGACAAGAGAAAAGAAAACATCTTGCCATGCTGCCGATCCATTTCGTTGTGTAAAACACAAAGTAGTTTGAGCCGGTCCTATTTTGTAACTATAATGTAACTATCCAGTGTGAAATCTCTCTTTAAAATGCTCCCGCCATGTCTCACATGCCCTCGGTAACAACTCTCTCCGATAGAGCTTCCTGGTAATTAGCGCTCTCTCCCCGCAGGTTAGGCCAATCAGCCTTTTATCGTCAGCTGACTGCGTGACGTTAACAAGCCCAATTGCGTTTAAGCAACCCGGTTGGATAAGCCTAAAGTAATATATAGGCTACATTTTTATTATAAAGAATATGGAGCGGTCCGCTACAACTTGTTCCCGCTATTTTAAGTAAAACAAAACAAAAGACAGGTAGCCTACTAGCCAAAATGGACAGGTGGCTGCTTAAAAAATGTAACAAAAGCTCATTAGTGCCATCTACCAGTGCGTCTACTCCTCCGTGATCCTCAGATGGGACAAGTCTACAGGCCAGTGAGAATAAAAAAGAACAAACGGTGCGTCGGCTTTATCAGAAAGAATTCACTTGCCAAGTTAAAGATAACCTCGACCACCCACAATGTGTGATTTGCGGCGATGTTCTGGCGAATGAGAGCTTAAAACCTGTCAAAATGAAACGACATCTCAAAATACAGATGTCGGCTCAGCACCGTGGAGGAAAATCTCTGTGTCGCCGTATGCAGCATTAATTAGCAAGAATTAACTTGCTATGTTCACGGAAGCATGCCCACCCTTTCCATTAAAATTGTTAAAGATAGTAAACCAGAAAAGGGAAATAAAAAAAAATATTGTTATTGTTATCGCCATAAATATAATTAATGTAACGTTGTAGGCCTAATGCTGCATCTGTGTATGTGTGTGCGTGCTTGTGTGTGCGCGCTACGCACATAGCGCTCTGATCTGATATGGCGGCAGCCTACACTTGTTTAATCGTGATTGTTTGGTTTTCTCGGTTCTTGTTCATATGGAGTAAATAAAACAAATGACTTTGCTTTCTAGTTTTTGCTTGATTTAGTTGTTAACGTTTGAGGCAGGGCTGTAGTCAAGACCACCTTTGTCGAGTCCAAGACAAGTCCAAGACCAGGACTAGTCGAGACCAAGTCAAGACCGAGTCCAAAGAGGTTAGAGTCCAAGACAAGACCGAGTCCAAAAAGGTTCGAGTCCGAGTCAAGACCGAGTCCAGGATAGGAAAAAAAGTCTTGTGCATGACAGTATCAAGACAATCATTTTGGGTTATTATTATTATTATCTAAAAGCAAAAACAGTGTGAACACACCCAGGATTTGTAAGTGTAGCCATTCCCCTTCTCCAATATTATTATAGGGCTGTCAAACGATTCAAAATATATATTTTGAAATGAATTCATCTCGATTAACCGCAATTATAAAGTTCCTAAAGACTAAAGCTTCAATATAAATCACAAAATTAATGAGTAACCACAAAGGTAAAAGTAAAACACTTTTATATTATTTAAATGATAATACTGACACAGTAATTGTGTTTTAAAGTATTCATTTCTTAAGAAATACTACACATATGATGCTGTTCAACTCATTTGTAAATGGTGCACTGTTACTTTAAGCCCATTGTGGCCACGTTCTCATAATGATCTTTTTTTTACCAGCTCCATTGAAATATAGCCTATAGCTAGTCCACAAGCTCTAATATTGTTTGTACCACATGTATTGTACAATATTAACAATGATAAGCATGATATTAAGTTGGTATAAACAGTTTTCATTCCTTTGGAAATAGAAGCATGTAATGACATGATGCTAGCTAGACATTTTCTGTTTGCAATTAAAAGTGAATGATGAGCCTGAGCCAGTCACCTAGCTATCTGAATGGAATGTGTTTCAATCGGCATAATATGTGCTTCATGTAAACAAATTATTGAAGACTTCAAGACTCACCAGTTCCATTACACAAAGGCAAAGACAACTCTTCATATTTTTGTCCATTTTTCAAATCACAGTGAGTGCAGCCTACATACATGTTTATAACTGGTCAGTAGTGGAAATCGGATAAATCCGCAATCTCCTCTAACCTCGTCTTTGTTGCCTTCCTTTTATAAGTTTCTTATATTAAAAAGGAGATATCAATTATCATCAACAACGACAAGCCAGCTGGAGCCTGCCAATTGTTTTCTCTCCTTCTCGTGTGCGTTCAGACGCGCTCTTAATTAAATGGAGTAGCATACGTTCAAGTTGGATCTTAATGGAGAGGAGCCGAAAAGTATCATCTTTATGTAACTGTTGCAGTTGGTGCATTTTGACATTGTAAACGTTATCTAACAAGAGTGAAAAGCAGTTTGCAGTAAAGCTACTATTTGGCAAAATGTTGGTTCCTCTTTATCTTCAGCTAACTCCACAGACAGTAAAATAAACTCTCAGGCTTGCGGTTTTAGGTTTTGCGGCTTCCGTTACGTGACATCAGCCCCCCACAAAGGTAAACACTATTGAGTTAATATTTTGTAACGCATTATGTATTTCAAAATGAATCGCGGCGATTAACACGTTAATTTTGATGGCCCTAAAGACACCTGGACTCGGTCGAGACCAAAAGCCATATTTGGCAAGACCAGTGGCCGAGACCGAGACAAGACCAAGTCCAAATACTAGCGAGTCCGAGACAAGTCCGAGACCATAGAAAAACGGTCTCGAGTCCAAGACCGGACTCGAGTACTACAGCCCTGGTTTGAGGGGGGTATTTGAGTAAGGACTTAGAATGGGTTTGGGGAAAGTGGGGTCGCCAGACCTCGCCATACTTTTTTGTGGGGTCGCCAGGCAAAAAAGTTTAAGAACCGCTGGCTTACACCTGCAGGAGTGCTTGCTTGGGCGCCTGTGTTGC
>NC_055962.1:25638830-25641330 GCF_018492685.1 Alosa sapidissima | reverse complement strand
ATAAGTCCAAACTCCCCATTGAGGAAACCAAGCTTGATAAACAAATGCAAATAGGCAACAATGACAAGGGCTCTGTAGTGTGAGCTCATTCACATTAGTGCATCTAGGAAGAGTCCTCGGCCCATTCATCGTCCGGCCGCACAGCTGGGATGTCTCACCGGTAATGACCTGCACTCTCACAGCCCACATGTCAGAGACGGCTACTTGGATTCCTCTGTCAGTTTTCCAACGGCCGCAAAACCACAAACAATGCACCAGGGGTCCCAGATGTGCGTTCAGCCCGCCACGCAAAGACAAAAGCTGCCTGCTCTGAGGACCTGACTGGACGTGAGACAAGAGAAAATAAACACCAGCTTTCACACTGATCTCACTGTAAACCCTGGAGAGGTCACACAGTCAGAGCTTTCCAAAGGAAAAGGGTGTCAAATGCAAATCCCATTAACCATGGTGTTGGATGGTTGCAGCTTGTTTGGCAGGATTCTGTTGAGGCTTTCATGGCCGGCTGAACTTCTGTGGTGATGAATCAGAACTCTGTTTCATTGCAAGTAAACAGTTTTCATTTGGCGGTTTCTGTTTTACAAATACTTTAATCCTATTAGCTTACAACGTAGTGCCATTTTAAGTTTACAATAGGAGGTTTGCTTCAAGCCAGTCTTGTTTCCCATCACACACGTACAGACATTTATGTCCACTAGATGTCGCAACAGTTTTTTTCAGCTAGAACTTCCTCCTCAAACATTTCTCTACACACAGAACCTGGAAACGTTGACGTCAGGAAGTCGACCACAACCAAAACAGTAACCTCAATCGTTACATGAAGTTTTCCCTTGTTTTAAAGCTAGTAAAGTGTAGCCTTCGGGGAAACCATCAGACACATGCGATATTTGCACCTATGACCATGCATCCCCTCACAATTACAGTGAGTGTGATTCACTAATGGTACCGGGCTCCAGCTAAAATAGCATACCGGTACGTTACCTAGCGAGTAGCTAGCATGTACGACTGACCGAGGGGGGCATGTGTAATTTAGGTGTCCGGTTAGCAACGCTATCTGGGTTGAATACTTTGTATCTTTGTGAACTACCCATACTGTAGTGCGGCTTGACAGACAACAAGTGCATGAGACGTTGTTTATAATTAGACTGTTAGTTGCTTCATTTTTCGACAGCAGTGAATTTTGACGGATTATGTACGTTATGCCAACTACCAAATTATATATGTCGCCGTTATTGTTTTGTGATGAACCCAAGTAAGGTGGCTAGCTAGCTACTAGCTTCCCTTGCATCCTGTTAGCCAGAACCGCACTCGCTAACAAGCTTGTTCTTTGTTTGTGGAAACAGCTAAGAGCTAACAGTCATGATATATTCCACTTTTAGCTTGTCAGATTCAGCAGAATCTTACCTGTTTCAACCATTCTTGCATTGCTAACTATTAATACACTTTTGTGACTACTATAGCATAGTTAGCTGTCCAGCTAAGACGACTGTACCATTTAGTTTTCAAGTAACGTTAGCGCTAAGGTTGATGGCTGATAAACGTCCCCATGCTTGTCAAATCATTTTTGCGAGAACACAGCTGTTGCTGTTGTTCAGCGGAGTGTCTAACATTAATGTTATCCATATTGTGTGCTTATGCGTTCTTAGAGTTCTGAATACAGGACCACACCTGCCCCCTGAGGAAACGGAGAAACTGACCCATGGTTGACTGTCGCAGACAGTTAGCTAGCTAGAAGCATCCATGGTACCTCGAGATAAGCCGTCAACAAGCCCTCACGAGAAGGCACCAGCTACATAAAAGTAATTCGAACCCTCTTGGTCGCAGGCGAACAGAAACATCTAAAGGAAAACTGTCCAAGTAAACACAAAGAAATAATACAGGTGGGTCGTGCTGTGCCCTTGTTATAACAAACATAAACTTAAATTCTAATGCATCAGGGCACGCGCTTGTACCAGTTAACGTTACAGTATCCAAGCCATTCGCTGATTTTTGTACACTGCTGTTACTAGGTAACAGGAGACCTGCTGTCATATCTACCTGCCGTTGAAGGCCATTGCTGTTTCGCATTCCAGTTGTCCATTTAGTTCCTGGCATGCACATCTGTCAACTCCGGCAAGTGTATCTTTAAGGCGCCCTCATGGATCCCGGCAACGATGTGGCGCTGGATATCATCATAACTAACGTCGTGGCCACCTTTAGGACCAGATGCCATCTGAATCTGCGGACCATTGCACTAGAGGGATTGAATGTCATTTACAAACCAGAATTCGGGGTGAGATTAATATTTGAACATGCATTGTGGATGTATGCGAGTGGATACTCTGCCAGTATAGTCTGGATTGCGATTGCATACCATTTAAAGGCTAAGTCACTGACCCACTAAGCAGTGATTGACAGCCATCCTACACTTTAGTTACTGCCATGCAATGTAAGCAGCCACAATTCCCTAGAAGCGTTCATCTAATACCTTGTCCAATCTTGGACTTGCTTTCCTTCTCTCTCT
>NC_055962.1:25503830-25636330 GCF_018492685.1 Alosa sapidissima | reverse complement strand
TCTTGGTGAATGATTGCTATTTGATCCAGTCCAAAACGCACCCCTCCACTCCTCAAGCAGCAGTGTAGTTGATTGGTCGGCATAGAGTATTAGTGGTGTAGTGCACCCTCAGATTGGAAGGCTGGAGGCACCTGACGACAATAAATGAATTGGTGTATTATTATATTGGTGTATTAGGACGTGCCTTCATGTTTCTCTTTGGTTGAAGGAACAGTCCAGAGGAGGAGGTTTAACAAACTAGTCTACAGTCTAACCTCGATTTCTGAGTTGATTTACCCTGAGATGAGATGGGGAAACTCTGAGACTAAGGTTTGATACAGCTGATCTGAGTTAGTTCAGTTTACACCTAAGACCAAGTTTGTTCCCTCTCGCATGCCAGACAACTATGAAAAGCTATCATTCCTTCTGTGCATGCAATAATTCAGACACCCCCAGCCTAACTTTGCATAATTCACTACAACCCCACCATTAGCCTAGCTTCGCATAATTCACTACAACCCCACCGTTAGCCTAGCTTCGCATAATTCACTACAACCCCACCATTAGCCTAGCTTCGCATAATTCACTACACCCCCACCGTTAGCCTAGCTTATACATCAGTTGGCCTATAGGTCCCAGAAGTGGCAAAATAGACTTCCTCCAACAAATCCTTTCTGGGCCTGGGCAATATAAATTAATTTGGCTGTGCATTGGATAGATCAGTGAGAAAATGTCACCTTACGTCCAATAGCTTCTCAGTAGGAAGGAGGAGATACAGAGTGGGTTTGAAGAAAATCTGCTTGTGAGCATGTTAGGTTCACAGGTTTGGTCTAAATTCCTTACAGGAACACAGAAAGCCTAGAAATTACCTTAACCCATTCGTGCTGGATGCTGCTTTGGTAGACGTTGACAATTCTTTTTTTTTTTCAGAAAACCCTTAGGAAATAAGGTTATTTAGTCTAGAATGCCATAGGATTCTATAGGCGTTTTTAGCAGGCATTTCAGGAGTAAATGGGTTAACAAACTCAAAACTGAAAAGGAGGAAGCAAATCAGGCATGGAGATGCAGTTATGCTGGTTAAATGGTGCGTGAACGCCCTCTGGTGGTAAAAGCAGGACAGTGCCAGGCAGGTCTGCAGGGTGTTCACCTCATCAACCCTATTTCTACACAAATGAGATTAAAGTGGTAAATGTAAAATATGCAGCCTTGATTTGGCCAACAAAGTACACCGAGTGGAAGAAGGTCTGTAGTACAAAGTTAAGCTGTACTAGAACCAAGTTTGTTTTTTTAAATGTAAAACACACAGGCTACGACTGTTTTCCTAATAGCATGTTTGATTGTAAACTCTACACAGTTAGGACTGAATTACAACAAAACTGAAGTTATAATATTTGGCTCCCCTAGCTCTGTTGTCAGTTTGACAAATGCACTTGGTCCTCTGTCTGCAAATTTGCAGTCTAGTAAGACATATTGGTGTCCTGCTGGATAGTTCATTGCATTTTGAAGTTCATGGATGCTTCTAGCTAGCTAAGACAGACAGTCTATTGCACATGGAAACATTATTGCACTGGTTGTAGATATTGCACGTGTGTTATTGTTATTGAGAAAGTATAGCATATGCTTTATCAGAGGGTCACTGGCTCGTGTGTGTAGGCCCGTGGCTCATGTGTGTGTAGGCCCATGGGTGTGTGTGTAGGCCCATGGCTCATATGTGTGTAGGCCCATGGCTCATGTGTGTGTAGCCCCATGGCGTGTGTGTAGGCCCATGGCTCATGTGTGTGTAGCCCCATGGCGTGTGTGTAGGCCCATGTGAGTGTAGGCCCATGTGTGTGTAGGCCCATGTGTGTGTATGCGATGCGTGTGTAGGCCTATGGCCCATGTGTGTGTAGGCTCGTGTGTGTAGGCCCATGGCTCATTGGTGTGTAGGCCCATGGGAAGAAGCTGTTTTTCAGTCTGTTTGTTCTGTCTTTATGCTTCTGCATGTCCTTCCAGAGGGCAGCAGGCAGAGCAGGTGCTGTGCAGGATGGAGGTGGTCTCTGATAATCCTTTGAGTTCTGGAGAGCCATCGAGAGCTGGCCATGTCACCCAGGGAGGGCAGGGGACAGCCGAGTGTTTTTCCGGCGGTGTTTATCACCCTATGTAGCTTCTTATCAGCCACGGTGCACCCGGCGTGCCACACAGTGACGGAGTGTGACATCACACTCTGGATGGTGGCATGGTAGAATGACACCAGCAGCCTCTCCTCTAGTTTATTCCTCCTCCTTCTCCTTATTTTTTTTTTTAAATATTTGTTTTGGGCTTTTTATACCTTTTAATCAGACAGGACAGTAGAGAGAGGGACAGGAAGCGAGTGGGAGAGAGACATGGGGCGGGAGGGACCAGGAAATTACATGGGTTGGACTCTCATGGGCACGTGGGCCCGAATATGGTATGGGCGCTGTAACCAGTTACCCCATAGCACCCCCATAGCCCCCTCACAGCACCCCCATAGCCCCCTCACAGCATCCCCATAGCCCCCTAACAGCACCCCCATAGCACCCCCATAGCCCCCTCACAGCACCCCCCTTAGCCCCCTCACAGCACCCCCATAGCGCCCCCACAGCTTGTTCCTTCTTAAGACTCTCAGGAAGTGAATTCGCTGCTGGGTCTGCAGGGCTACATACACCGGCGCCGCCATGACTGTGGCACACTCCGCTTACGACATTAATTATATTAGATTCCATTGTTTTCAGCACAACTCCACACACCAGCATCGCACTTTGCCGCCCTTTACTGTTCAGAGAACTTGCTAATGGCCAATCTAACGTTAGAACCCGGCTGTTTCTTTTAATCAGCATGTTACAGCTTCTCTGTTAGCTTCTACTAGTGCAAGAGGATAACATTAGACAAACACAAACGCTACCGTTTAATTATTAACACTGATTGTTTGCTCCTTCAGTCCCGATAGATTATGAACAGGGGCGTTATTAGGGGGTGGACATTGTCGCTGGCATTTGTCCATCTTTTTAGAAAACAAAAGACAAATCAGTTCTAACTACTGACCAATAATTCTAGCGGCGGACTACGCGAGCAAGTGTAACAGAGGTCGTAATTCGTCGGCCTTTCACGGCCCTCGAACCCGCCACCTCGACATACACTGGCATGGTAGTCGAACGCTCTAACCACTGAGCTAAAAGCCCAGGCTTCCAACTCAGCGGTTAGAAGCGTTCTTAAGGTTAGGGGTGTGAGGATTTACACGCGCAACTAGCATGCTAGCTCAGTTCGCCTCTGTTACACTAGATAGCCGAAACAAAAACTAGCATGCTAGCTCAGTTCGCCTCTGTTACAATAGATAACCTAAACAAAAACTAGCATGCTAGCTCAGTTTGCCTCTGTTACACTAGATAACCTAAACAAAAACGAGATTGCAAAAGGAAAGCAGATAGAAAGTACTGAAACAAATCTACAACACGTGTGCAGTTTTCATGCGCACAGGAGAGAGAGTATGGACAGGTCTGACGTGATCGTTGGTTTCTGGTGGTAACTTGCCAATCACTGAAGAAATACTTAAGGTTATGGATATAATGAACATTCTGAAAACAAAAGGAACTGCAGTCACACCGTGCAGGCTACTCGGAAGGTATAGCAAAGAAAAAATATTCAAACAGCAATGTCATGCTCTTTTTAGCTCAGTTTTAGCCCCAAAACGGCACCGGCCCACCGGGAATTTGTAAATTCTCCCGATTCTCCCAAATGAGGAGCAGGATAGCAGTGGATGACTCTCCTGTTGCTGTATCAGCAGATGAGAAGGGTCTCAGCGTTCCACTGACGTGACTGGCTAAGCTCATAGGTTGGTGAAGGAGAATGCTTAATTGTAACCAGCTACATGAGCAGTGATTCTATGCTTATTTGAGAAAGCACGGCATTTACGAAAGCAAAAATTTCCCTGCCAGACCTTTACAAAATATGACCGCTGTGTAAATCATCATAAATAATACCAACACCAAACACACCTGGCTCTTACTAATGTGTGTCTCTGTTTTATCTGTGTGTGTGTGTTTCAGTTATGAGCCTGAACTCCACCCTGCTGCATCATACCGCATTAAACAGCTCAGGGCTACAATACAGATCTTCTCCACCGGCAGCATCACTCTCACAGGTATACACACACACACACACACACACACACACACACTCTCTTACTTACTCATGCAAGTACAGAGTAATACACAAATACAGTAATACACTGGTACAACCTCATGCACATACACAGAAGTGCACACACACACATTCATGCAAGCTGACACTCAAACACATAAACACACACTAGGGTTTCTAATGAATAATCAATGATCCATTATTTGTCATTAAGAAATTAGTCGACTGATTTCAAAACTAAATGAATAATTGTTAAGGTCTCGCACACTTTTAGAACAGCACAAATTTCTCATGCAGAAGTGGAGAGTTACCTCAAAGATAGCCCATCTCTCCTAAATACAAATCCCACAGATTGCTGGAAAATCAACGCAACAAGATTCCCGAGGCTTGCTAATGTAGCACGGCGCTATGTACCCGCAACCTCTGTCCCACCTGAGCAAGTATTTTCAGCAGGCGGACTGACAGTAAACTGATTGTGCAGACGCCTCACCCCAGATATGTTCATTTTTCTGAATAAGAACATAGACTAACCAACCTGTGACTTTAGGAAGTCGCTGGTTCAGGAAGTTGTTTAAAGATCATGTTTTTTTGTTTTTTATTAGCCTACAGGTGTCCAGCCTATTTTTTAAAGTAGCCTGCAACAGGCCTACGGTCCGTGGCCTTAAGCCACGTAAAAGTGCCAATAAATTAATTGCTGCGACTAGCAAATACATTTCAAAAAGTTGAATGTAAAACAGCACGTTTTCATTATTGCTATTCATCTTTCTTTGTTTTCCTACAAGTGTCCTGCCTTATGCCTTGTAAAATTGGCAATAAATATGTTGCCCCGGCGATCATATATCTACTTTAAATTTGAATGTAAAATGGCTTTTTTCAATAAAGTAATTTATTGAGGAATTTTTCATAATGGGGGCGAGTGGACGACATCCGGGTTGAATGAATCATCAGTTATGTAAGGGATAATGTATAGAACGCCGGTCATTATGGGGAAAATAAGTCCCGACTTATTAGGGACTTATTTTCCCATAATAACTGGCGTTCTATACATTATCCCGCTTATTATACGGCTACTTGCCAAAACGAAAAAATAAACTCCATGATATGTCTCTTTACACTTATTTGTTACCGTTTCGTCGTGGCTTTTGTGGATTTTGCGAAACAAATAGTTCGCAACACACGCTGAACTTGAATCAAACATTCTTTAGAACACAGCTGATCAACCGTCTGCTTTCACTTTTGAATGAAGTTCCAAGCACAAACTCCGTTGCCATTGACAGCGGTCATTCTTGTTTTCAGAGGTCCTTTTCCAAGAAATAATGACCGCTAGAACTTTCGGAAATCCCATTCAAGTCAATGGAGCATTCTACTTGCATTGTGAAGAGCCGTATAATAATGTTCATTAACGTTAGTGAAAGTTCCTGTAAATGTTCAACCCACAATGCACACTCACACAACCTCATACTCACACGTTCTCTCTCTCTCTCTCTCTCCCATGTGTATACACACACACACAAAACAGTGGGCTTATCTGCCAGTAGGGTTACAGTAGCCCATGTTCTTTCCATCCTTATGTGTTATATAAGATCAGCTAGACCTCATTTAAAATAAAGTATCATAATATATGATTAGACTTCAGGTGTGTGTGAGAGAGAGGGGGGCTGTATAAGTGTGTGGTGGAATGTGGTCATGTAGAGCAGATTATGGATCAAAGCACTCCAACCAGGCCCTTTAAAGGAAGAAAACATTTGTTCCCCTATATAATGTGTGTGTGTGTGAGAGAGAATTGTGTTTGAGAACCCAAATATTTGAGATTAAAAGTTACAACATGCTTCAGAGCTTTAGATTATCCCACCTTATTTCATCAAAGGCTTTTGTGTAGGGCAAAATAAAGCTCTCTAGAATTAACCTCTAGACAAATACTATGGTGTAGAATCAACCTCTAGACCAGCGGTCCCCAACCACCGGGCCGCAGGACATTCCTAACCGGGCCGTAGCCTACGACATGAGTTTAAAAAAAAATGCATGCAAACTAAACTAAATTTAATTCGCAATAATGTCACGTTTTTACATGGCATAGGCCTATATGCAGTTGTTTGATTGCACGCATGTTTGCATTTTGCAAGGTCTATTTTCTTACGTCTGTCTGTCCCGCCTTCAACACTTTTACATATTGCCTTCAGCGCTGCGCAGCCTCAGGTCAGCTCACTTCACTTGATCAGTTCTTGGCGAACGGTAGTGTCACACGAAGTTAGCTAAACTGCTAGAATGAGCAACAAAAAACAAGCATCTTTAGCAGGTCACTGGCCAGAGTGTTTGAGTTGCGAGAGCCGCTGCAGAGATTTCTTACAGAAAAAAAGTCACCGTTAGCTGCACATTTTAGTGATGAGGACTGGGTGTCAAAACTCGCTTACCTGTGTGACATATTCGGGTTGCTTAATGACCTCAACCTGTCACTCCAGGGGAGAATGACGACTGGTCTTTAAACTGGCAGATAAAGTCGCTGCATTTAAAGCCAAGCTTGATTTGTAGGGACGACGAGTGGACCGGGGTGTATTTGATATGTTCCAAAAAGTAGTGGGGGTTTTGGGAGAGACTGAGGCAGGGCCCTTTCTCTCGCAGCTGGTGCGCGATCACCTTGTTGCGCTCTCAAATGAGTTTGAGCGTTTCCATCCTTCAAAGATTCACGGCAAACCAATGAGTGGGTCCGCAACCCATTTGTCAATATCCCGAATAGTCCTAACTTGTCAGCGCAGGAGGAAGAGCAGTTGATCGAAATTGCAAATGACGGTGGTCTTAAGAGTGTGTATAAGGAAACCTCTCTGGTGGGTTTTTGGATCAAAACCAAAGCAGAATATCCCGAGATAGCCGTAAAAGCGCTGAAAACGTTTCCCATCACGTATCTATGCGAGGCCGGGTTTTCGGCAATGACTGCAACTAGACAAATTGCGCAATCGACTGGACATTTCAAACACACTGAGGGTGTCACTGTCTTCCATCACCCCCAGATGGAAGCTTCTTGTTGCAGGGAAACAAGCAGGGCTCACACTGATTATATTCGTAATGCAGTTCCCATATTTTGTTAAGCATGTTCACACTTATAGATGTAGCTTCAAGTTGTTCAATATTCATAGTTCATATTGTTCAATTTTCACTTCTTCAAGTTCACGTTTTTCACAAGAGATCTTGCCTTCACTGTTCATACATAACTGGAGCTAGTTCTTTTCAAGTAATGCATGCACAACACATATGGAACATGGTACCACAGTAGTCTTCTACCGTGACCTCTCACAGTACTCATGATCACTTACCTGTGTGTGTGTGTGTGTGTGTGTGAGGCTGTTTGACCAAACTGCAACAATTTCATTCTGTAACAAACACTGTGATTATACTATTGATGTTATTACAATGTAAGCACATTGTTTGCGGTTATTGTTAAACATGTCTGGTCAGTAACCATAACCGAGTTAGGATTTGTTGTGCATAGCTGATGATGTGATCACTAGGCTTTAAGTTCTGAAGTTCCAATATTCTTAAACGTTGATGTTCCTCTTTCCCGTCCCCAGGACCAGATGTGCAGACTGTGGCCACTGCCGTGGAGCAGATATACCCGCTGCTGTTCGAATGTCGGAAGATAAAGCACTGAGATAACTCACACACACACACACATTGAAAAGCACCTTACAAAAGATGTTTTTAATTGATTTTAACTTTTTTGTTTGTTTGTTTGTTTGGTTGGTTGTAATGCGAGTGGCAGCTTTTGCCCCAGAGGGTCTCCGTCCTACCGTCAGTCCTCCCGGGTTTGAGTTGCAAGCGTTGGAGACACCGTTGCATGAGAACATTGTGAACTTGTGAAATTTAATCGAGCACCCCCAGCTAAAAAAAACCCTGAACATTCTGAGGACTCCTAGGGTGTAATGCTTAAAGCCAACATCAGACTGGCTGTTGTGTTCAAATCGTTGTGCTACAATCATTGAAACAAAGAGTGATAAACATGCAAGGCTCTGTTTTGTTTTCAATTGGCCGTAGCACAATGAACAGTAGGGAAAGACAGTCCTGAACAGTTCTTATCGCCAGTCCTTTTATGATCAGTAGGAGAGAGAGAGAGAATATGTGTGTGAAAGAGAGAATGTGTGCATGACTGAATGAATGTGTTTGTTAAAGAGAGAATGTGTGTGTGAAAGAGAGCGAGAGAACTGTGGGCTCTCAATGTAAAGATGTGATAGGATTTTTTTTTTTATTATTTGTTTATTTTTATCTTAACTATGTGAACTGACTGGCAAATCGTCTTTTACATCAACATCTGTGACTGCACATTACACTCCTACTGGTTGTTTCGGTCTTTCTTTTTCATTTTAATTAAAAATAATTGTATCTCTGTATTTTACTACACATACTGTTAGCCATGTTCTGTCAAAGACTGTCTTAACAGTAATAACACTCATAACACTTGAAGCCCTTCCATCGAGTGACCCCACATATGTAGACTGCCGTACCTGAGCATACCTGCCTACTCTGAAGCAAGCTTAAGCCCTCCTGCTATGAAAGAATAGTAATAACTCATCTCTGTGAAGGGCAAGTTTGGGTTCTGTAGTTATAACTCAAGTTCATCTCTGAAGGGCAAGTTTTGGGTTCTGTACAAAGTCTCACACAACGTCATGTTTCATTTTTTTTGTATTTTGTAAAAAAAATGTTTTCAAAAATTAAATAAAAAAAATTCTAAAAAGTGTATAACCTAAAACAAATGCTGTCATATTTGATTTATTCTTGTTCAAGGAATGAATAGGCACTCTTAACAGTTTTTTGTTAAGATTCAATAAAGTTCCCCCCCCCCATGCTACAGGAAGTGTTTTTCTACAGACTGCTGTCTAAATTGTATCGGAGTTATGTTCATACTTTGTTGCAAAAGACGCATATTTAGTTTGTTTTATTTATTGCGCCCGAGAGCAGATCTTGTTAAGTGTGCCTTTAAATTGTGAATTTGATGAAAACACCATCATTAGCTACAAGCTGTTGTCAAACATGCACAGTGTCTGATAATTACAGTTTGATGGCAGTATGATTTAATTCAAAGCAGCATTACGTGAGTTTTGGGGGGAAAAATGAGCGAGTTCGCTACCTATGGGGTACTACGAATCTCGATTAGTGGGTTAGTGAGGTATGTTGCGCTCAAAGCCAGGCTATGCTGTGACACGAAAGTGGATCTGTTTTAGTGTCGCTATATCACCATGGTATCTTATGCTGTCAACCAAACCTGGTCGGGAGGAGGTTATGTGCTAAGTTATAGCTCAAATCGTGTAATCTACCGCACACTGACCAATCAATTGTCTTAACTTCGTTTTTATCTCGTGTAGGATTCTGTCATATGTCTTACAGGTGGAGATCCGCCTCTACTAACATTTTGGATCTCGAATGCGCTTTAATAGTGCTGTGCGTACCATACAACAACTGATGACAATTGATTTATTTGATGTTATAGGTTAGACACAAAAAATCACCGCAGTGTAGATTAAGCTATCGCTCATGAATGCGGAAGTAATTGTTTTTAAATAGAGGCGGTCTTGTGCGTCTCCACGTTACACGATTGGCCAAAGTCATCCCAACACCGAGAACGCGCACAGATCTGAGCTGAAAGCCTAGTTTCACAAATATATCACATAACTGCAATCGTAGTATCACTTAACGTATACCCCTGAGTCAAGGCTTTGTCAAGCCTCGATATGTCTACATAGCCTAGATATGTCTAACGTGCTTTGTAGTATACCCCACTGGCTTGTAAAACCTTGCAAACACCAGAACATTGTTGGCATAGCAAAAATCTTGCTAAAGTACTTACTATTCCAGATGTGTTCCAGACCCAAACAGAACTACAAAGAGCATATCCTGGATGGCCTCAGGGAATGACATGTCACACTCGGAATGATTAACCTCACTTGCTTAGACCAAACAAGTAGTGCCTTGTTCCTCAGTCTTTTGAGATACTGAGTTTATCAGTATCTCTACAATCTAGAATACTGAGTTTATCCTTGTTTTCCCCTGTACTGTACAGACCCCCCCCCCCAAAAAAAAAAAAAAAACCAACAACAAAGAAACCATAAACAATACATGGAATTAATTTTTGTTGACGCTTTAGTTGTGACTCACAAATCTACAATTGGATGTTCACTGAGCTCTAAAACAAGTTGTGAATTATCAATGCTGGCACAGTTGGAACAGTCATGTCCCACACCTCACCCGTCATCGTCCCTTTTCTCCATGAGACAAGCGAGGCCTCTTGGGGTGTCTTTGAGACACAACGTCTTTGATGATCTGGATTTTCCAAACCTATTCCCAACCCTCATTACATAATAAAACACACAGGAACGTCTGTAAGGATCTGCTCCACACAGGCCCATGCATCAACAACAGCCATTTTTGTGCAAAAAAAAGATCCATCCATTTCTGCCTCGAAGGTTAAAGAGCTCTCAACTAGCAAGTACTGAAATAACTGGCACAAAAAGACCATCTGTGATTAAGTAAGAGAGCCAAGATTAAGTAATGAACAAAAGACCATCTGTGATTAAGAAAGAGAGCCAAGATTAAGTAATGAACAAAATAACCCTTTTTGGCCCTTAGCCACTTGCTGGTGATTAGTTCACGGTGTAAATAAAAGGTGCATTTAGGTCACTACAGCAGCAAACTCAGGAGGAACACACACACACACACACACACACACACACACACACACACACACACACACACACACACAATCTCAGTTAGCAATCTCAGGATGGGCAATTTTTACCTGATACAACCCTGACAGTACACCCTTATCACACACATAAAGATAAACACCTCAGGATGAAACTCCTGCACATACATACATTGTCCCAAAAAAAAGTCATTGTGTGGACACACACACACACACACACAGACATCACCTGAGCAGCAGCGTCTCCTTGTGATCCCCCCCCCCCCCCAAAACACAACAAACAAACAGAACTGGCTGTTGACTGTCCCAATCCAAGCCAGAACCATGTCAGGTTTAATCCATCAACCATCCAGGTCCCTCCTCCACACCTTGTTTAATGCAGAGGTGGAAAAGTCTGGCTCTCTGGAACTCTTCAGCCAGGTATCGTAAAACCACCAATTACCAACCCTTTCCTTCGAAAATGATAAAACAACAATGTTTTTTAATACTTCAAAATAACATTTGATAAATGAACCTTACAATTTTCAGTAGCCATAGGTATGTAGATTTGAACAAAATCTATGGTGCTTGCGTTTCTTTAGGAATCCGCCGTCTTGGTTGGTATAGAAATGAATATTGAGTGACACAAGTGGTTGGAAATACGTGATGGTTGGTAATAGGTGACGTTCCTATAAATCAGCTATTTAGTGAGAGCACCCGTAGAGCACAGGTAGAACCAATACATGGTAGGACTTTTACTTTCTGAAGCCGGACTTCTCCACCTCTGGTTTAATGACATCACATCACACCTGTCCTCTGATGACATTACATCACACCTGTGCTCTGACAACGGAGAGCATCTCCAACCACCCCACCACCCAAAAGTGTCCACTACAAATTAAAAGTCTCTGCTGTTTTGAGGTGAAAGGTTATACTGAGGTCAGCGTTTTCACTTCCTGAGGCCTTGAGGTGTCGGTCCTTCGCCATGGGCACAGCCTGTCCCGGAGGTTGTTCCTGGGAGAACAGTGAAAATGGAGAAAACAGGAATGTCTCCATAGCGACCACAACAGCGTAAGAGAACACTGGAGTGACGCAGCGCATTCTGCGTACTATATGTTGACCTTTGTTTCATGTGTACTTTTACGCATCTGTTTACATTACATTTAAGGCTAAAAGAAAATGTTTTAAATGAAAGGCTTATCACAAGTTAACAAAATGTAAAATGTTGACAAACTATCTGTAACATAAAGCAATACTAGGAGATAGTGTTAGGGCTGTCAAAATAACTGATTAATTTCAATTATTTAATGAATTTGAGAAAAAATAACTGATTAAAAAAATTTGTGCAGATTAATCGATTCCGTATGACTTTTGACCCCGAGCCGTTCTAGTCAGTAAAAATTAGACTGTAAAATGAAGGAGAGAGAAGAAAACGTGCTGCCTGGATCATTGATTGGAACATTTACTTTTAAAAAACGGCCTGATGGTGTTGATAAAAATAAAGTGTTAAAAATAAAGTCCTCTGCAATGTCTGCAGCAAGGAATTTGCATATCACCGGAGTTCATCAACTCTATAGTCGCACATCAATGCAAAGAAATATTTAAAATACTTTCACAGCAAAAATTATATATGCGATTAATTTAGATTAATTAATCACAGAGTATGTAATTAATTAGATTATAGCCCTAGTTTTTTTACTAATCAATTCAATATACTACATATGTGTATGCTCCATTTTTAAGAAGTAGGTAAATCCCATGGTTGTGTATAACGTCAGCGTGTTGATGAGTGTGATTGGTTTGGTGTCTCACTTCATGGTTGTGTATAATGTCAGCGTGTGGATGAGTGTGTTTGGTTTGGCGTCTCACTTCATGGCGAGCTCCTTGGAGATCTGCTCAAGCGACCTGCCCTTGGTCTCTGGGATGAAGAGGATGACGAAGATGAGAAGGACGAAGCTCATCACTGCGTAGCAGAAGATCACGTTGGGCAGGCCAATCTTCTCTGCAGGGCGAGAGCAATGGGGTCAGTAGGGGGCAGCAGTGACATCATCAGTGTGACCAGTTCTGCAGACTGACTAGGAAGACTAGCGTTACAGACACCGGGGATTACTGATATCAACAATAAGTGGGTGTAGCTAGGATTTGTGACATTACCAAGTGCATACAGCTGCTTGCTGTGCCGGCTACCGCTGCTCTATTTACTTTATATTTCCTTTGATGTAACACGCAACATGCATACGCTACATTTCCTACACCCAACACACGCCCGCACCTCACTACTGAGAACTGACTACTACCTGCTTATACATTAGTCTAGTGTTGTTATCGTTCATTTTCGTTGTGGTTTATAAAATAAACCCTCGTTATTGTTAAAACATTTCACGCCTCCGTCCTCTATCACTGTCTGGTTGCCCTAGGCCATGATAGTGTGTTTGTGTGTAGGGTGTGTGTGTAAGCAAAAATATCAGTAATAAATCTATAAATAGCCTGGCCTACTTCAATCAAACATCCACTAGAGCAACTAATCTGTTCCTTGTATGTGCTTTGAGGGAGTTTGGACCAGTCCTACTTGAAAAACCAGATTTAGAGACTCTGACTTTGCCAGAGCAGCCCACATTGTCTGCTATGGCTACACCTGTCTCATTCATATTCAGCTCAATGACTCCGGGCCTTTTTGGTTATCTTGGCATGCGTCATAATCCGCAAATGTACTTGCTTCTTTACATGTTTCTTTACTCCCTCTGGCTACACGCTACAACGCTACATGCCTAAACGGACCTGTTCAATGGCCGCGCTACCGTGCTTATCTTATGCCAGTTAGGCAACTGGATGTTCCATAAACCAGAGGCCATAAAACCACTTCCCATATCTTGGCACTCCAGACTCCTCTTCACAGACAGGAACCAAGTCCTGCTTCTGAAGTAGCCAGTCATGGTGATACTGCGTTTAGCGCACTGCGTTATTTGTGTGTTTCAGTGAGGTAGTGGATCAGCATACAAATGGATATGTAGGACATAAATAGTCTCTTCTCCCCCCCCTACGTCTAAAGCAGCTCTTGTAGGAATGCTAGCCAGTCTGATCTCGCCACAGTACTCATCGGCACCACAAGTTAATAGGGAAAAGGTCGAACTGATATATTGATTTAGCTAATCTATCTATTTATGAGACTTTCTGCTGAGAATGCAGAACTAGCCGAGTAACGTTAGCTTTTAGAGTTAGACTGACCCGCGGCTGATATCGTTACCTTAGAGGGAGATAAGGCCCTGAACACACACACACACACACACACACACACACAGAGGTGAGAAGCTCATAAAGGCTGGGGTCTGATTGCTTTCTACACAGTGTGTGTCTGTGTGCGTGTGTGTGTGTGTGTCTGCTGTTTGTATCATAACTATTCATTATGTAAGATGACGTATTACATTTGGCTCCCATAAAAAAATGCCAAAATCTTACATAATGAATAGCCACAGTCCTAAGTGCTACGTCAGGATATTGTGTGTGTGTGTGTGTGTGTGTGTGTGTACCTGTGATGGTGAGGAAGGTCATGGATATGATGAGGTTTGTTGTGTGTGTGTGTGTGTGTGTGTGTGTACCTGTGATGGTGAGGAAGGTCATGGATATGATGAGGTTTGTTGCCCAGTTGAAGGCGGACACCACGGATACAGCCTTCCCTCGGATCCCAGTCGGAAAAATCTCACTGAGTACCACGTATACCACTGCGGAACACACACACACACACACACACACACAGATTAGTAGGTGGTTCACGTGACATGGCCTTTTTGTGGTCCTGAGTGTCAAACATAAGTAAATAAATGTGGTTGTATTGTTTGTATTGTATTGTTTTCACAATATTTCTTTATCTTTGGGGATAAGAGGTCCTTCTTCATTCAGTAAGTATAATAACATCTCAAGGACACTGAAAGTTTACCAGGTGAGTTATCGCTCATATTTCTTTCAATAAATCAAGTATTTCCAGCACTCCTACTTCACTACCCCCTTTCACTGTCTTTTGGTGTGCCCCATTTTACTGGAAAATGTCAAAAGTAAAATACTTTTGTGTCTGATTACAATGCAGGATATGTTTTTAAATTATCTGAATACATTGTTGAATGTGTCTTAACAGATATGAAGAGAATAAACTCAAAGGGTGACTACAAGCTTTCAGATTGAAGCCCTCCATTGAGAAGAGAAAAGCTCAGGGAACCCAAGTGCTGTGCAATATTTGGTGGCATTCTGTTTTACACAGATGTGATTTAACAGTGAGCCTTTATGTGATATACCTGTCTTAAACTGTTTTTTGTTGTTTGTGAAATACATATCATACACATTTTTACATTTAACAGATTGTTATGCGGTGTGAAATTATGAAAATAAAAAGGCTTTTGGGGCCTAAATCATACAAATCTCAATGGAACAGATATGAAATAGGGTCAGCAAAAGCCACAAGCATTTTCTTTCTTTTATATGAAGGTATGTAAAAATGAATATGAAGTTTATTGAAAGATTGAAGACAAATGCCTTGCTTTGTGTATTGATTAAGAAATATACTGTAAAATGTAATAAATCTACAGAAGGAAATGTTACATCTTGATGAAGTAATGATAGAAGATTATGATGCATTGACTCACATAAAAAATATATACCCCATTGTAATTTTACACACTTACTTTCATGTTACTCCATATGATAATTTTGGTCACTACCACAACAAATGAGTAGCCTGGCCTCCGCCTGCCTACGTACTGTACTTCCGCTCGATTTCTTTTCCCTACAGTACTGCGTCTGGAATAGCTCTCATTCACTTCGGCAACTTGTCTCCGAACGAACCAGTGAACAGAGGGCGTTCCTGAGAGCGACTATGTTTAAGTTGCACGCCTATCAATATCGTTGTGTCCCCCGTGGTTAACATACGTCATTACCAAACGTTAGTGATTGAACTTCAATGATTTCAAACTTCAGACAAACGTCCACCAACCAGGAAATAAATGTTTGCCAATGGATCTAGGCCAGACTCTTTGCGACATTAGCTCCCTCCTCAACACCTAAAACACCATACACCTAAACTGGTAGGGGATCAACGGGCTTCTAGGGCAGCATGACAGCATTGGTTTGGTAAAATATGTTGACATTCAGAATGTGAATACACCATAGACTGTATGGAATGCGCACAGCACAGAAAATGTATCGACATTTATCGAAAATTAAGTAATCTTTGGGGTATGTCCATCGCAAGCGTTGATATCGCGATAACGATAGATTTTAGATATATCGTGCAGCACTAAATGACACACTTTCGTATGTGTGTCAAGCTCCTGTAATGTATAGTATGCTCAGAGCCAAGCGGTGAGGCTTCTATCTCCAGCCTTTCCCCTAATCTTAATCTTAATGTTAAGCATGTAGACTTTGTCTAAATGTTAGCTGTTTTTCACCTAAAGCATGCGTGTCGATAATCAGAAAGGACTATAGACCCTTTCAACAGCATGAACAAACATGTGCTTTCCAAAGGCATTTCCCGTGGCACAGAAAACAACATTGAGCTAATCATTACTTGGGGACAAACAAAAATTAAAAAACATCTTTTCGACATTCCGTCGACTTTTTGTAAAGCATTAAAGGAGAATTCCGTTGTGATATTGACCTAAAGTGTGTTGAAACATGATACCGAGTGTGAACGTATGTCTCATAGCTCATCTCGGCTTGTCCCCTGCCCTTCTGCGCTTCCAGTAGCAGCAACTGGAATCCATGCATCTCCACTGAATTCTTTTTGGAATCTGGTCCCTTATCATACCTGTTCATTCGTACTCGTCTCTCGTCTTATCGTGACTAAAATTAAGATGGCGGCGAACGGTAAACTTCATGAAGGTACTGTCTGTATAAATCGTCTTGTAAATAAACTACCAGTGCTTTTTCAAAGTTCTCAATGTCTCGTTTTAAATGTCAAGGCCCTTGGAAGTCTACCAATGAAGTATGGAGCTACGTTGAGCCTCGTAAATGGTGTAAAACAGTGATTTATTTGCATGGCTAGGCCGATGCCTGAGGCACCCCCATCGAAAAACTGTTGGTAGCATCGGCTAACTAGCGCCAGATTTCTTGGCAGGGGACAAGCTAAGATGAGCTATGACACATACGTTCACACTCGGTATCATGTTTCAACACACTTTAGGTCAATATCCCACCGGAATTCTCGCCAATTAATTTTGATTTCAAAGTAACGTCAGTTTTGATCTGTTTAAACCGGTTTAAACAGATTGAAAGGGTCTTTAGGATAACAAATCTTAGTACAGAGCTACAACACTTCTGCAGAGTAGCGCAAGGGTCTATAGGATCACATCTTCTACTACAAGTGCTACGACACTGTACTGCAGACTAGAGCAAGAGCTTTTTGTAGTTGAGGTGTCTGAAGTTGTCGCCTGTAAAATATTACGTAGAAAGTACAGCTGTGTGTGTGTGTGTGTGGGTGTGTCAGAGAGAGACAGAGAAAGAAAGGGAGTGTATGAGTGTGTGTATGTAAAACATGTGCCTATTAAAGGTGTTTTAGACACAGTTACTTACTTGGTCCAAGGCTGAAGGAGAAGCCTGCCACATACACCAGCAGGCTGACCAATGAGATCCACTTCAGAGATGAGGACACACCCATGTCTCCAGCACTCCGTCCCCCAGAATCCTCGGCAAGGCTCCAGTTTCCTTGACGCTGATCCGTCGCCTGTCTGCTGCTGTTGGTCCAAGCGGGGCTGTAGCTCCTACTGAGTTCACTGAGGTTTAGGGCGGTTTGGTACAGTCCCAGGGGCTCCCCCTTCCCCTGTCCCCAGTGGGAATGGTTTGGCCCGGGGTGGGGGGTGGGCGTCGGTGGCGAGCTCTGGCACAGGCTCTGCACCTGCGTGTGGCTCTGCGCGGTGGCGGCACCCAGCGCAGCCAGCGACAGCGTCATGACCCCGGAGCCCACGCACAGAAAGGCCTTGGGCCCCACGCGGTCAACCAGCAGGATGGCGGGCAGCGTGCCGCCCACCTTGACCACGCCCAGCCCCGTGGAGGCCAGTGTGGCGGCCTGGCCGCTCTGGAAGCCCACGTGGCGCAGCACGGTGGAGGCGTAGGACAGCAGGTTGGGCTGCCCGGTGGCCTGCTGCAGGAACACTAGCCCCACGCCCACCAGCAGCCGCTGACGCATGTTGTCGTGGGAACGGAAGAGGTCCAGGAAGCTGTGCTGCATCTCCCGGCACAGGGCGGCCCGGATGGTCCGAAGCTCCTCCTCCACGACGGTCAGCGCGGGAGACCCTGCAGCGCCCGGCAACAACCCGGCCGACGTCGTTGTTGTCGTCGACAACGTTGACGCCCCCCTAAGACGCTCCAGCACGGTGCGGGCTTCCTCCTCCTTGCCCCTGGCCAGCAGGAAGCGAGGGCTGCGCGGCAGGAAGTACATAGCAGCAGCCTGGGCCAGCGCAGGGGGGATGACGGCGGCGAAGGTGTAGCGCCAGCCCCCGGGCACCGCCACAAAGGCGTAGCTCAGGCCGAAGCCCAACAGCACACCCAGCACCACCATCAGCTCGTACAGGCACACCAGGCGCCCGCGCCATGCCTGAGGAGCCACCTGCAATAACACACACACACGCACACACACACACACACACACACACACACACACACACACACACACACACACAGAGTCATGTATCGTTACACAAACATGCAAACCCATACATCATCATCAGCTCGTACAGCCTGGTACTTGTAAACTATAGACAGCCATGTCGCCCCTGAGGGGCTACCTACACACACACACACACACACACACACACATAATCAGCTCGTACAGACAAATCAGACACACTGTACACTATACACTCTGTAAACACCTAGGCTCACATAAGCCATGAACAGGAGGCAAACATTTTAAATGAATAATAATGTATTAATACTTAAATTAAATAAATGTCTAGGGAATGTGTAGCCTGGGAATACCCATACAACACTTGGGGAAATTTGGGATTTGCTCTGCAGGTCCGTCTGGCCAAGAGGCCATTGAAGCCCGTTTCCAATGTCCCTAAAACACGGACACGCAAATACAATAAAAGCCTCTGCTGGAAGTTGTATGTCAATTAACCTTTTCCAGCAATATTGTACCGATTTTTGATACCGAAAATGTACCTGACCGCAACTTCAGCACCGAGGTGCTTACTGAATCGTGATTTTTGTGTACCATTACACCCCTACAGTATATCTATTACACAGATATACCCACACACACACACACACACACACACATACATACTACATATGTAGATTTTGTATAAGTTTGGTTTTAGTGTTTGTTAAGTACTTGTGTGCTTGCCTTCTGTGGTTTACTAACAGCTGAAGTATTCACAGCCCAGTTGAACTGAGTGACCAGTACCGATATCTACTGACCGTATCTACTGACAGTATCTACTGACAGTATCTACTGACCTCTGCGATGTAGAGGCAGGACGCCGTCCCCGACAGCGCCACGGCCATGCCCACCACCACCCGTCCAGCCACGAGGGCGGCCAGCGAGTTCATGCACACGATCAGCAGGGTGCCGCCCACGGCCATGGCGGCGGTGAGCATGATGGCGAAGCGGCGTCCCCAGCGGTCGAGCACGGCGCCGCCGGCCAGCGAGAAGAGAAGGGCGCCCAGCAGCAGGGAGCTGACCACCAGCTCCTGGCTCTGGCAGGACAGCGACAGGGCCTCACGCAGCTGCAGCAGCGCCCCAGAGATCAGACCCATCTCGTAGCCCAGGAGCAGCCCGCTGACCGACGCCACCAGGGCCGAGAGGACCAGCACCACACCACAACCTGGACATGAGGGGTGCAGGGGGGGGGGGGGGGGGGAAGAGAGAGAGAGAGAGAGAGAGAGAAGAAGTAAGGGGTGGAAGACAAAAAGATGGAAAGAGACATGGGAAAGGAGAAAGAATAAAGGTGGGGGAAAGAAAGACAGATGCTCAAAGGAGAAAGAGAGAGGGATACAGAGAGAGAGATGGAGAGAGGGATACAGAGAGAGAGATGGAGAGAGGGATACAGAGGAGTGGAGGAGAGAAGCAGAATCATAGAGGAAAAGAGTGAATATAGAATATAGTTAGTCGTGTTCAGGTGTGCTCTTCATGCTGGTATTGTATTAAAAAGAGTCAATATACTGTAGTTAGCGATGTTCAGTTGTATTCATCATGCTGCTATTGCATTAAAGGGTGAATATAGTTAGCGATGTTCAGTTGTGTTCATCATGCTGCTATTGCATTATGTAATTGTCTGCCAATTCAATTTCCTTAAAAAACAGTGTGTGTGTGTGTCGGGGGTGGGGGGGGGTGGGGGGAGTTACATCTCTCACCAGACGCACTCCCTTAGACATGTCTGCTAGCTTTAGCTCCCTCACCCTTAGGTTTGCATATTGGCATATTTCCTCTGTTAAGCACGTAAACATGCATAAACGGCCTACTTTCCACGCTAAATCCCTGACTCCTTATTTTCCAACCTTCAAAGCGTCTTTGCGGCTGCCATGCTGGGTGGAAATTTCTAGCATAGGTTTCAGGATTACGCACACATGCGCACACACACACACACACACACACACACACACACACACACACACAAACATTTTCGGTGATTGCATACTGTGCAAAGGACCACACAGGCTTGTGTGTGCGTGTGCGTGTGTGTATGTGAAAATTAACAAATAAGTGCTTGAATGTGTGAGGTTACATAATGTGTGTTACAGTAATAAGATAGTCATTAATGAGCAATATACACAAGATAGTGTAATCAGTGGTGCAAAGTGTGGCTGACACAGCACAGAGGTACTGTAAGGCTCTCTCATATCACAAATCCAAAACACAGGCTCTCTCTCTCTCTTTCTTTCTCTCCCTCCCTCTCTCTCTCTCTCTCTCTCTCTCTCTCTCGTGATATATTAATGAATTGTGCCCCTATAAATGAAGAGAGAGGGACGTAAATGGACTGAATTCTATCCAAAGTGTCAGACGCACTACCACGGGTATCAAAACCAGGTGCACCGTTTTTTTAGGTGGCGATGCTACCGCTTGAAAATAGTGGAGACAGTGTATTGCAGTATGGTTCTGTTCTACATTTTCCAACAGGTTTTTCCTTTTTGTTATGCCAATAATTGTGTATTAAAGTAAAATTCCACTGCCATATTTATTTATTAACCACAATGTAGGTGACCATACTACAGATTAGTGCATTTAAAGTTCAAAGTGTACATGATTCATAGCCCTTAACCCCTATGCATAAGATGTATGCACATCATTTATCTAGAGCTGGTTTCCAGGCCAACCACTTTGCAGAGTGTCTATTAGTTCTGGTTACCATGGTCACACTACCTGTGCTGGTCTGCAGGAGAGAGCTCCCTGTGGAGCTTGAGGGTTTGGGGTCATTTGAGGTGAGGGTTTCGGACTCATTTCTGCCATCCATGGCTCCTTATAGTTCAGATGTTATTTGTGCTGAGGGGGCAAATACAGCAAATCGGTGAGAAAGAAGTTGAGATGCCATCCCTAAGATTAAGAGAGCACAATGGCCCAGCAGAATAGCTCTTTGCAAGACAACCTCAGATGTAGTCCAGAAGACATACCTGCACACTAGCCTACTTATGAACAAAGAGGTGCCAGCAAATTCAGCAGATGACAGTGTGTTAACCAGATGGGAATTCATATTGATTGAACTGTCTAGTCCACTAGAAGAGCTAACAATAGTAGCCTAGAGGTGATAATGACAGCATTTTTTGTTTATTTGTATGTTTCAAGAAAACAATAGCTCAAACTACGAAAACCATGAACTTCCAAAGTGCCAGGGCTTGAAGCATGTTTTGGCAACTTGAAGAAGATTGCCAGTTGTAGGACAGTTACAGTCAGTTTCTAAAAAATAGCTAGCAAAGGAAACAGAAAATTGGCTGCTAATATGCACGTCTACTTACACCACAATTAACTGAGACGTCATCAACTGTGACTCCCCATACCAGTGAGTACAGTATGCCGACAACAGTAGATGGCCAAATGAATCTTTGAGCTTTGCAGCTGCAAAACAGCGCCGAGTAGAACTACTAGGTCCAAATATTTGCAAAACAAAGGAGCAAAACAGCTCCTCGTTTCCTTAAAATTACACATTTTAAATCATCAGAGTAGATTATATTCATGGCTAACAGCTGCCAACACTGCATACAATCTAGCCTAGATTTCGGGACAGCTGCTATTCAAAGTTAGCGTTTTAAAATCGCAACATTAAAGTTTATTTTCATACACATATATGCTTGCGAAAACGATGCGCCAAGGAAACGGCAGCATTCGTTTGGACCTTACCTTCATGGATCAGTTTCTTGGTTTGGTCGCAATCATTGTTGTCCCCTGACTTTCTAACTTCGGCAGGACCTATTCCAGACTGTAGCCTAGTCTACCCAAGCCTTGTTTTGGAGACGCCTCAAGTAGGGCCTATGACTAAACCACGCCCACTCCTCCACCAAACCAGAGGGATTGCCCTGCCCCTGGCAGCCCAATAATGCAAATTAGCTGCAAACACTCCAACCATGGGCATAGATTTAGGGTGGGACGCTAAGGACTAGTCCTAATCAAAATTTTGAGATGACAAAATTGTCCCCACCAATATTTTAGCGAACTTACAAGTACAAGAAACGTCATTGATTGGCTGAAAAGCATGAGGTCGCAAAAACAATGACTTCAGACTTGACTTACGACTCCACTCAAAAGACTTCAGACTTGACTCGAGCTTCGAGACTCCTGAACAAGCTCTATTTCATGCAATTATTCCTTTTTTAAAATCTAAATGTATTCATGTATTTCTATTTTATTTTATTGCTACATACAGAATACTTTGGAAAACGTATAACGAGCGGCATGGCCCCTTTGCCATAATGTGCAACGTAACGCATGTGCGCACACTCACAGATATACTGTATAAAAAATGCATTGACCATGGCGACAAGAAGCCCTCCCGGAGTTGTGCCTTTTATCATTATTTTCGGTTACAATAACTTCATGCACAGAGGAAATAAGCGAACAGCGACATGCAAGGTGTGTGGCACCAGGATAAATTAAGCCTATTCAACAACGTTCATGAGGCATCTCCAAACGCACCCACATAGGTCAGGCACTTAGGCCTAGCATATATCGTCACAGGTGACAAGCTAACCATCGCAGTGTTGTGCTAATGCTGGGAACAGACAGGGATGGACAAAAATACATCATAATGTATTTTAAAATAAAATACCTAATAGGCCTACCCTCATTTTTAATGTATCAAAATAAAATACTGTATTTTTGTATTTAGAAAATACTCAAAATACTATATTCAAGGAAGTTTGGAAGCACTGCAAAAAAGCTTTTTTATCCCAAACATTTAGCCTATTAAAACTATATAGTAAAAAACAATACAATTTGGCCCCTGTCATACCAAATAGTATACCGTATGCAAGTTCATGTAGCGTGATCAGAATTAAGAATAATTCAAGAATTTACATTTACATTTAGCTGATGCTTATCCCATACGACCTACTGGTTAGCGCTTCGGACTTGTAACCGGAGGGTTGTCGGTTCAAACGCCGACAAGTAGGCACAGCTGAAGTGCCCTTGAGCAAGGCACCTAACCCATCACTGTTCCCCGAGCGCTGCTGTTGTTGCAGGCAGCTCACTGCGCTGGGATGAGTGTGTGCTTCACCTCCCTGTGTGTACACTGTGTGCTGAGTGTGTTTCACTAATTCATGGATTGGGATAAATGCAGAGACCAAATTTCCCTCACGGGATCAAAAGTATATACTTATACTTACTTATACTTCAGACCAGAGCTGATGCTTCAGCAATAGCCGTCACTGAAAAGCTGGGAGTGTCGTTGAACACAGCTGTTCTCACATTAGCTGATTGCAGTAAACATAAACCATTGTTGCCTAATTATCAATTATTCATTACACCTGTGTGTAGTATCTACCATTTTAGTGTTTTTCACATATAGTATTTTGCAGTATTTATATAAAATGCAAAAATACACACCAATAAAGTATTTTGATACTAAATACAGAGCCATTTCCTTCAACTCAATAAAATACAAATGACAAAATACTATTTTGTATTTGAAATACATATTACATGTTTCAGAAATACTACCCATCCATGAGAACAGGCAGATTACATCCTTATAGTTGGCCATATGATGACATACTTAGGTTAATACAGTATTTCACCAGTTAGGGCACCAAAATGGCCAGCAGCGGCACTGTGTAGCCTATCTTGACATGTCTTTAAGTTTTGAGTTACAATATACAGGTAGTTGATTTTAATGAGTAGGCCTAAGCCTAAAGTTACAGCATTTCTATCACAATTGACCAGACTTCGACCTTTGGTCTGCTTTTAACAAAATTCTGGCTATGATTGTTCCTTGTATTGCATCATGAGACATCACTGCGCCTATTGCATTCTACTGTTGTTAGCCTTAAGCCTAGCTCAGTCATTATCTTATACCACATCGCCCTCCATTAGAAGTGCAATGAGCTGAATTGAGCATAATAAACTGCATTTAGAATTCCAAATCCATATTTCTAGATATTTTGGTAAAAGTAACTTAAAAGTAGGCTAATACAATAGTAGTGTAATGCCTTACAATTCAGATACATTAATATTATAATGTAAAAAATTACTTTGAAATGACAGTAATGAGTAATACATAATACATTACGATTTTGAAGTAACTTGCCCAACACTATGTGTGTGTGTGTGGAGGGTCAATCAAATTCCATGATTGCCACTGATGTGAATGATCTCACAAATCACACAAACCAAATCAGATTTTAAAAAATTGCAAAAGTATCGAGATTCTTCACTTAGTATTGGTATTGAAACAACTAGATGTACCGCAGAGCGGTACAAAATATGACCGCCGCCCAGTCCAGCACATTTTTTCCACAAAAATAAATCACACTGAAAGGCCTATATGATTCTAACTGTCTCACTAAATTGCATTATCCACACTCAATTCTCACTGGTATCTGCTAGACAACAAGTACCAAAACATGATTAGTTCATAGATTTCACATGTAAAATTCATTTTATACAACCCCACCCCTATCTTGCCTGTTCATAATTCTGAGAAATTCTTGTGTGCATGTGTGCGTGTACATGTTTATGTTTATGTATGTGTGTGTGTGTGTGTGTGTGTGTGTGCGTGCGTGCTTGTGTGTGTGCCTGTGTGTGTGTCTGCGTATGTGCCTGTGTTTGTGCATGTGCATGCATGCGTACATATGTCTACTGTGTGAGTATGTGTCATACGTATGATTACTGTGAATGTATGTGTGTGCGTGTGTATCTGTTTATGCACATGTGTGCACATGGAATGGGTTAAGATGACCCCTGGAGGCAAACATACGGAAACAATTGGTCATCCTAGGCCCTACGGTTCTCAAGATATTCACAGAAAACTTTGTCTGCCCTACCCTCCTTTCGGGGGGTCCAGTCCAGCGGGGGGGCTACAGATCAAAACGAAAAATGATGGTTCCATGCTATCCATGTGGGGTTACATGCCCACCAAGTTTCGTGTACCCCGGTCTTTCAGAGTCCCGGGAATCCTTGTTGGTGTACGGTCACTAAAGGTACACATAAATTATTTTATTGTAAGGCCCCCCATGAACGAAAGTTCACAAAACTTGGCATGCATTTGGAGGGTGTCATAATGATCCTACACTTTCAATTTCGTGCAGTTTTGACCATGTCAGTCAAAATCAAAGTCAAAGTCAGCTTTATTGTCAATTTCTTCACATGTTCCAGACATACAAAGAGATCGAAATTACGTTTCTCACTATCCCACGGTGAAGACAAGACATATTTTACCAATTTAAGTCTACAGACAAACATAACATTCAAGTAAACAAAAAAGTAAGTAAATAAGTAAATAAGAGGGCACATATAATGAAAAAATAAGAGCAGCAAAATTTGGTTGAAATTGTGCATAGACAGTCAATAAAATACTAGTGCAAAGTCAGGCCAATAAAAGGCTGGGGTAGTTCTGTTTGACCTAAGTAAGAAAGAAAGTGGCATAGTGGTGCAAGTTATGTAAGAGCAGCAGAAGTGTTGTGTTTTCAGGACAACAACAACAAGTTGCAAAGTGTACAGTGTGCAAGTGGAGTAGTGCAGGCGGCCATTGTGGGTCCAATGTCCAGGATGTTATGTAGCTGAGGGTGGAGGGGGGAGAGGAGGGAGAGAGTTCAGCATCCTTACAGCTTGGTGTATGAAGCTGTTGGTGAGTCTGGTAGTGCGGGAGCGCAGGCTTCTGTACCTCTTCCCAGCGGGCAGTAGATCAAACAGATTGTGAGCAGGGTGACTTGCATCACTCACAATTTTGGTCGCCTTGCGGGTGAGGTGGGTGGTGTAAATGTCCTTCAGGGAGGGGAGTGAAACACCAATAATCCTTCCAGCTGTGTTCACTATGCGCTGCAGGGCTTTCCTGTTGTATTCAGTGCAGCTTCCGCCCCACACAGCGATACAGCTGGAGAGGATGCTCTCAATGGTGCCTCGGTAGAATGTGGTCATGATGGCTGGTGGAGCACTTGCTCGCCTGAGTTTCCGCAGGAAGTACAGGCGGCGCTGAGCTCTCTTCGCCAGTGATGCAGTGTTGGTGGTCCAGGAGAGGTCTTCACTGATGTGCACCCCCAGGAATTTGGTGCTGCTCGCTCTCTCCACCACAGCACCGTCGATGGTCAGTGGCAGGTGTTGGGTGTGACCTCTCCGGAAGTCAACAACAATCTCTTTGGTCTTGCTGACGTTCAGCAGGAGGTTGTTGTCCCTGCACCACGTGGTCAGATGGTCGACCTCCAACCTGTATTGAGTCTCGTCGCCCTTGGTGATGAGACCCACCAGAGTTGTGTCATCAGCAAATTTCACTATGTGATTGTTGCTGTAGGTTGCAGTGCAGTCATGCGTCAGCAGGGTGAAGAGCAGAGGACTGAGCACGCAGCCTTGGGGGGCCCCTGTGCTCAGTGTGATGCTGCTTGAGGTATTGTTGCCAACACGTACTACTTGAGGCCTCTGACAGAGGAAGTCCAGTAGCCAGTTGCAGAGGTAGGTACTGAGTCCCAGTTTGTCAAGTTTGCAGATGAGTTGTTGTGGTATTATGGTGTTGAATGCAGAACTGAAGTCTATAAACAGCAATCTCACATATGAGTCTCTTTTTTCCAGGTGGGTGAGGGCTGGGTGGAGGGCAGAGCAGATTGCATCCTCTGTAGACCGTTTGGCTTGGTATGCAAACTGTCAGCCAGAGATATTGTGATGAAAACACCTAATTTTTTGCTTTTTAATTTTTAACTAGGTGGCGCTATACATGAAATAAGTGGTAATGGGATGGGTTGACATGTCCCCTTAAGACCAACATACAAAAAAAAGGTGGACCTCCTAGGTCCTACGGTTCTCGAGATATTCACAGAAAACTGTCTCCGGCCACCTACAGGCCTGTTGGTGTATAGTAACATAAATTAATTTATTGTGTGGCCCCCCATGAGCGGAATTCCACGAAACTTGGCATGCATTCAGAGGGTGTCATAATGATCCTACACTTCCAATTTCGTGCAGTTTTGACTATGTTAGGTCACAGATACCTGCGATTACAACACCTAATTTTTACTTTTTTGTGTTTAACTAGGTGGCGCTATACATGAAATGAGTGGTTATGGAATGGGTTGACAAAACTTGGCATGCATTTGGAGGGTGTCATAATGATCCTACACTTTCAATTTCGTGCAGTTTTGACCATGTCACCCAGAGATATTGTGATGAAAACACCTAATTTTTTGCTTTTTAATTTTGAACTAGGTGGCGCTATACATGAAATAAGTGGTAATGGGATGGGTTGACATGTCCTCTTAAGACCAACATACAAAAAAAAAAGGTGGACCTCCTAGGCCCTACGGTTCTCGAGATATTCACAGAAAACTGTCTCTGGCCACCTACAGGCCAGTTGGTGTATAGTAACAAAAAAAAAGAAGAAAAAAAAATCTGACTAAACCTATATGACCACTGCTTCGCTGCGCGGCGGTCATAATAATGTTGGTATTGTGACAACAGGAGTTGGGGATGTGTCCCCACCAAAGCTGAGACCAAACCTACGCCCTTGACACCAACCATGTCTTGTCACCAAAATATTGACAGAACGGTACTCTGTTCTCCCAAGGTTAATTATTGCCCATATGTTCCATATTTATGGAAAAATATTGCAGGCAGCTATTACCCCATGTTTCAAATGTGAACAGCTTCTTCATGGTAGCCTATCCTACATATTTTGTGTAGCCTACAAATGTGTCTATGAGGGAGGGTTGAGGGTGTGAGTGTACTTTGCTTTGTTGTGTAACCCATCATTGTGGTGGGTCTACACTGAGATGTTGAGTCGCGGTCAGGTTAAATGATGTTCAGGTAGCGCCCTCTTCTGGCATTGGTAGGAACAGAGGGAATAGGCCTATTACCAGATCGAATCTCGGCATTTCTAGAGTTGGATCCTTCAATAAACCTTAAATTCGCTTGTTATGTGTTTTCTTGTTTGTTTGTTTACTGAGACAACCAAAGTGTTCAGCCAATACACCCATATAGGCTACAACACATTAGTTTATTCAACACATTAGTTTATTTATTAGTAGGGGAGAGCGGGGTTAGATGTCACACTTTTTACTTAAAATTAGTTTCCACAAAAACCGTGTCCTGCACAAATTCCCTTTCAGGACACAAAGGAAGCCTCATGTGTCAGGTACAAATGGAGCGACCTTGATCTGCTTGAATCCAGTCTGTTAGAAGGATGTGGGCTGTCAAATGCACCTTGCGCAAATGTGACAACCATCCCCATCATGGGGTAGGTTGTCACACGCTATGGGGTTAGTTGTCCCAATGTTATTCCAATGGGATAAAAATGAAAAATGGATACATTCTTAAAAATAATGTAAAAAGTTTAATTTCATTGAAATGCAAAACTACATACATCTTATGCGTTGATAACATGAACAGGAAACATCAAGTATGTTCTTTTCATTAGTATTTTATGTTTTAAGTTAGACTATTTAGATTAAATCCCTATTGAAACCAAGGTAATATGATGATATAATGAAATACTGAAGAGTCCATAGGCCAACATGTGACAACTAACCCCACAAAAAATGACACAACCAACCCCAACTGACATTGCTAGCTCTTTTGATGGCCAGCAGCCACATGTTTTAGCGTGGCTATGATGAAAGGTAACTGAATTGTAGCTCTCTCTTTATACTTCTAAATGGTACTAATTATTTTATTGTCAACCCATTGTGTAATGAGTTAGAAGAAAAAGACTGAATGTCTCAAAATGTACTTTTAGACATGAAAAACAGTTAAAGTTGTCTCACATCAAGGTAATAAATCTTTCATTTTAAATTCCAACGTGGATGACCTCTGACACTAATTCTGATCATTTCTGTATTAACAGTTTTGACCAGTGCCCTTGAGTGGCTCTAGATATCCATATAGTCATTGAGCCTCATAGAGTACTGTCTAAGAAGGGGTGATAAATATAGCTGCAGATCAATTGTAATGCAATGAAATGAGATAGCATGTTTAGGAATAAGTTGACCTATGGGAAGCATGTACAGAGAGAAGAGAAGAGGGCCCAGGTCACGACACACCTGTTTTACTCCCATGTTGCTATGATATGGCTCCTCTTCCTGGTTCCTGGACGAGACTGTTAGAGCAGTGTTTTTTGCAATATTGAACCAATGTAAATCCAAACGGTTCTGCAACACTGCCTGTAAGCTACGCCAGTTTAAATCATATGAATCCTCTGACACAATAAGCAAGGTGCAAAGACAATAAGCAAGGTGGTCCAGTGAGTAGGCCTAGGCCTACTGTGTAATATACTGTTGAAGTTGATACTGTTGACTGTTGATAGGTGGTCCGTGAAGTTTTTTTTATTGGTTAAGTGGTCCTTGGTCTGAAAAAGTTTGAGAAACACTGTGTTAGAGGGAAACAACCATGTGTGTGTGTGTGTGTGTGTGTGCATGATATACTGAAGTTTAATCAAGAGATAAGCAGTAAGCAGTAATTTTTGCAATAAATTACCACTTGGAAACGTACATTTCTTAACATGTACTTAATTAAATACTGTATGACTAAAAATGCAATTGCTCTATATGTGAATTAAGAAGCCCTTCATCCAGCCCCAGCCGTGGCGTGACTGGCTGGGGCACCTTCACCGTACGCCGGCGACCCGGTTTTGATTTCCCGTCCTGTGGTCCTTTCCGGATCCAATTCCTGACTCTCTCTCCCACTTGCTTCCTGTCATAAAAAGGCCAAAAAAATAATAAAAGAAGCATTCATCCTTCCTAAACATGTGTATGTAAAGTCCTTGCATGCAGGCTATTCGTGTTGTTTTTAGTCAGTAGCATTCCATGCAAATCTGTTGCATGAGAACTGGTGAAACACAGCTCTTTTCAATATAATTTTTTTAAATTTGACCAGTGGTTGTGACCATCAGCAGACCTCTTCAGATACTGCTTCAGCCTTTTCTTTTCCTCTTTTACTTCTTTTAGCATTTCCTGCCATCTCTTTTTCCTCCGCATTGAGATGGGACACCATGCATGATTTCACTGAGCGTACAGGCGCTACCAGAAGACAAAGTGCGCCCTAGATGTCTAATTGGTTTACAGCTTGTTGTTGCATGCTTTCATTCTAGCTCATTTTGCTCATTGATGTCATTTGTGTTCTGACAATACATCCTTACAAAGTCTTCTCTTTCATATCATGTTAACAATTTAAGTATGCAATGCCATCACAATGGATGAAAGTGAGCTGTTTGCTACTGTCTGTGGTTCAGGCCCAGTGGTTGTGACCATCAGCAGACCTCTTCAGATACTGCTTTAGCCTCTCCTTTTCCTCTTTTACTTCTTTTAGCATTTCCTGCCATCTCCTTTTTTTCCTCCGCATTGAGATTGGACACCATGCATGATTTCACTGAGCGTACAGGCGCTACCAGAAGACAAAGTGCTCCCTTGATGACGTGTGAGAGACCAGCACATACCATAACCACTGTATCCACCAGATGAATTCCTGCTTCATTCAACCCCCCCCTGATTCAAACCTCCTGGACATGCAGGGGTGTGAATATTGGGTTGGTTAAGGTCCTCACAAGACAATGCCAAAAAGCATGGCGAATGGACATGAAGCACAGGCCAACGTGACCACATGCCTGTAAGAGTTTGTGAGCCATCTGGCACAGCTCATGTAGTCCTTGCTGTGGGGATGTGAGTGAGCATAGAAAACAAGCACAGTGAACAATCATTGATCAGGCTCAGTGGTCTACCATAATTACACATTGTGATGTGCATTGTGCCCATTACACAAATACAAAGCCAGTATGCCAGTGAAGCCATATTCCTATGTATTTCTGCACTTACTCTATCTTATTCCTGCTGTCCTTATATCAATTGGTCTGTCTTTTATGTGCTATTTGGCATTGGTTTGTTCCTCATTTGTAAAGTATTGTTCCTACATTAAATCTCTTCAGTAAAGCATTTGTACACACACTTATTTCTTATCTTGTTCTTATGATCGTATCACTTCTCTTTAAAATCCTCTTCCAGTTAAGCCTTTGTAGGAGCAATGCATGTCTAAAGAAGACAGGGACACACAGCACCCCTTTCCCCAGGTCAAAAGGATGAGTACAAACTCTCTGTTATCTTAGCGAGAGAAAATGCAAATCAAATTTATTAAAATTATATCCACTGTGTGTTCAAAGTCTCTTTTCAGCTTTCACTATGCTCAGTGTTTGTTTTGTGAATGAAGTCTTGTAGTGGCACAGCACTACACAGCACACCTGCTCCACTCCCATGTGACTATGACCCTGCCCCTTTTCCTGGTATACTACCGTGTGCAGAGGCGTACCTTGTCAACAGGCAAGGCAGGCAACTGCTTTGAGCCCCGAGCTGCTAGTGGGCCCCCGAGACCTGGTCTCAGCGGGTTTGCCGGTGGGACAAGTGAGAATTTTGTCCATATAGATTGATTTTGAAGGCTCCTGTCCTGTTGTACAAACAGTGCCTCTGTGCATCTATGGCCTTATAAACAGAAGATCTGTGTTCAAAAGAGTTCAAAGAATCCATACATATTTAGGCTACTGTGGTAAACGTCAATCGAGGGTGCAAAGTGATGACAGATCAACATCAGAGTTTGACATTGACTCAATGAAGTTATGGTAGGCTAATGTTAATTGGCATGGGTTGGCAACAGGCGGCCAATGGTGGCCCGTCTCTGAAATTATTCCAAATTATTCTGGCAGTCCAATTTGTTTTTAATCTTTTATTTTACAATATTGATTTACATAGCCTAGGCCCTACAGTAGGCTATTCACCAATCAGACTGCGAGTGGGTGCTTAAACAAATATGAGAAAGAATACCAGAATGCACTGGATCCTGCTAGCTGTGCATAGCCCTCGGCCAGCACTTCAATGTAGCGCTTTTGTGGTTCTGTTTGGCACAGATAGGCCACCTTGAAGGTGCCGCTGTGTGTGGTATGATATTCTTTTCAAACAGCGACAGTGTTGTTGCATATCAGATACATAAGCTTTGTATTTGTGAAACCGGGTAAGATGAATGCAAAATTCTCTTTCCATTTCTCTTTATAGGCCAACCTATTTTTCTCCCAGCTTCAACTCCTGTACGCTTCTCGCTCTGCATGCTAATATTTGTTTGTTGTCAGGAGATGGGTCAACCAAGTAGCCTATTTAGGAATAAAAGTAAGATAGACTTTATCCAAAGAAGTAATTACAATAAGTCAGGCTCTGTGATAAACTGTCCATCAATGCAACAATTATTGTAGCCTAGTGCCTCGTGTTGTAGTGCCCACATTTACTATTCACAATATTGAAAGGGGAGATAAAACAGAGTTCATCAAGATAAATTAATTACTCATTTTGGGTATAGGACCCCAATAAAACTATTTCACTTCTATACTTTATATTTTGTAAAAAGTTTTTATTGGGTTTTAAAGTAATTTATTTATTATTGTTATTATTTGACCGTGTGTATGTGTGTGTGTGTGTGTGTGTGTGTGTGTGTGAATGATATGATATGATGAAGATTCATCAAGAGATAAGTAGTAATATTTTTGCAATAAATTACCACTTGGAATCAAATCAATTCCTTTAAATATATACATAATCATAAATACTGTATGACTTCAAATGTACTTCCCTGGAAATCATGTAATTGCTCTATATGTGAATTAAGAAGCCCTTCATCCTTACCATACATTCAGAATAGATTCTCATGATACCTTTAATCAGTTTTATTGGGTGGCCTAACCACATTTGTATGTAAATCTCAATTCCTTGCATGCAGGTTTTTTGTGTCGTTTTTCTATGTCAGTAGCATTCTATGCAAATCTGTTGCACGGAAACTTGTCAAGATCCTGCCATGACTAACTGCCTTTGTGTCACCCTGGTGGCCATTTTGTATATTGTTTTGTGTTTTGTGCTTGTTGCTGTTTCCCAGAGATGGGACCAAGTCTCAAGTCTTAACCTGCAAGTCTCAAGTAAGTCAAGTCACATGCTATGTCAAGTCAAATCAAGTCCTGTAGTAGGTCAAGTCAAGTCACCTTATTATTGTACTTTTACCTGCAGAATCTGATCTTAAAAAAAGTGAAAAGACATCCTCCAGACTTGGCCCTTCTACACTGATTCTTATTAGTGAATGACACTACTTGTGCCTGATGTTAATGGCTACAGCTATTATTACTAGGGCTGTCAATCGATTAAAAAATGTAATCTAATTAATTACATACTCTGTGATTAATTCATCTAAATGAATCGCATGCATCCATTTTTGCTATGAACATATCTTTAAAAAAAATTTGGCAGATTAATGAATCAATGAAGAGCCAAACCAACATTATAGACTTTAAAGCTCAACGTCTCTCTCTTTTATTATAATTTTCCCTTTGGCTCAGGCATCAGGTAGTAGAAGTAGTAGTAGGTAGTAGAAGTTACCACTCACTGTCAATGACGTGCAGAGTAGGCTACCATAACACCAAAGTAAAATGTGATATACCCCCCCTGATTTATCCTTTTTATGGCCATTCAAACATATAGGATAAGCAATGGAACAGTTCAAGTTTGAGTAGAAAAAATGAACAGTAGGAAAACGAGACAAAGAAAAGCAGCCTACAAGTGCAAACGGAAATGTAATGTGTAAAGTTATTGGAATGGAAATAAATGTAACCACCTTCAACATACTTTTGAAGACATTTTGTTTCAAGTGTGCAACAAATGTAGTCAATTTAGTAAGGGAGTTTGTGGGTTAGTTAGTTAGTCGGTCATAGGGTCGGCTAAGCAAATAATAGGCTACACTGTAAAAAGTGCTATTGTCCATATAACATTTTAAAAACTATATTTATTCCAATAAATTAATTTATTTTTCTTTCTTTGTTTTTTTTTTAGTTATCAATAAGTAAAAAGTGTGGATATTTTCGCAACTAAATATTTTCTATGAGAAAATTAATTTCATTGGACTTCACCACAAACTTAAAACCATTAGAACAGCTGTATCTGTTCAACTGTGAATGAAATTAAAGAGCAGGCCCAGAGCCCTATAGGCCTAGACTATTTAGGTGTTCAGCTGCATCGTCAATTACAGCCTGATCAGAGGCTTGGTCGCTGGTCTCATTTCAATTAGTGTTAATTGAGTAGGCCTATATATAGGGTACTGAAAGAGTTGTGAGAGCAAGGCTAGTACAGCTCCCTGGTTGTAGGCTACCACTTTTATAGAAATGAGGCTTAAACCAAACCAGGGTGTTTTATTTTTGTGTCTCTTATGGCTTTACATTGGCCAAACATGTGGTATAAGCCTTGAAATAGTGCAAAAAGACGAGACATATCATGAGGAAAGGTCTGAGAATATTCAAACTGGGACAATTACTTTCGGCACAGGGAATATTTCACTGGGTCGAAATCTGGAATATGAGAGACGATATGTTGGAGAAAACACTACAGACGATGGCTCCGTTAACGTTCAAGCCGACGATCCAGGCCTGGTGGGTGGACAAAGCGGCACTCATGACTTTAGGGCCTGGGATCGTATGCGACCAAAGTTATTATGTACTAATGACCTCATGAAGTTCTCTGCACAAGGCCCTGGATGTTCTTCACTCCAGTTAGACAGCGGTAAGAAAAGTATTGGATAACTTGTTTTTGTTTTACAGTGTACAGAATAACTCTGTCGACATTAGTGGCCTAATTCAGCCGATTCCTTGCAGCCCTTTCACTTGCAGTGTTTGCATCAATAGCTTGAGACCAGACATTCTTTTCTTTTTTTCTATTCAACAGGTGGCACACCTCTCTCACTACACCAGCTACGTCGAGAGTGTGGCTACTCTGTGAAAAGGACTGCGGTGGGCCTCGTGCTTCTCGCCACTTTTGATGGTTGTGATGTTATAAAACAGGTAGGCTATGGTTTTCCTGTCACATCAGAGGATTTTTTATTTTATTTTTTTTTATTTTAATTTTTGTCAGAGTAGGAGTAACATTAGCCCATAGAGATGCCATCATCACTACAAAACAAAACTCCATATTTTCACACCTTATTAATGCCTTAATTCTTGCATTAAATTTCATAGTGAATCAACAACAAAACCAAGAGAATGCAAAGTTTAAATAAAATAAAGAAATGTCTTTCAGCCACTTGAACGTGACAAATTTGTGAAAGCAGGCCTGTTAAAATAATCCTTAGTTTGCTTGTTTATGATATCTATTTTAACAGAAGGTATTGTTGAATAAAGTTTCCATTGCTATAGCAGGAAGTTTTAGCATTGTCTGCATGGAGCAAGCTCATTTAACAGTCTCTTGATGTGTCCTGTTTTAGTATTGGTCTGTTATCCTCTTCAGGCTTTTCTGTTGGCGTACATTTCATGAATTGATTTCAGTAGCTTGAATTTACAGTTAAGCTTTCCTGGGTGACGTCCCATCAACTCACCAGAGGAATGGAGGCTAATCGTGAACATAGTAACAATTACATACAATTTGAATACCATTTGGTCCCTTGCAAACCGATATGTGAGCATAGGAGTGGCCATACTGGTTGTATATGTAAGGCGGTTCAAGAGCCTTACATATACAACCGGTATGGCCACTCCTATGTGAAGTGTTCCTGTAGTCGGGCGAAAGGACCCCCAAGCAATTATGTAGCATTTAAATTCATGTGGGACATGTTTCAGTTTTGAGCTAGTTGTATGACTGCATTATTTTATATCTTCCTCCAGGGCAATAGCCACTTGCTGCAGATGTTGTGGCACGGCAATCCAGTAACCCTCTCCTGCCCTGCATCAAGCTCAGACCAAGCCTCTCTAGTTGTATCCACTACTCCAGCTCCAACTACCGAAGCACCTTCTACAGCTGCTGAGCTTCCTCCACAGAATCAACAGTGGATGAATCCCCTCTTTGGAGGCTACTACCCTGTAATGCCTGTGAATATTCCCCCTCAAACTACAGAAGCGCCTACCACAGCGGCTGAGCCTCCTCCACAGAATCAACAGTGGATGAATCCCCTCTTTGGAGGCTACTACCCTGTAATGCCTGTGAATATTCCCCCTCAAACTACAGAAGCGCCTACCACAGCGGCTGAGCCTCCTCCACAGAATCAACAGTGGATGAATTCCCTCTTTGGAGGCTACTACCCTGTAATGCCTGTGAATATTCCCCCTCAAACTACAGAAGCGCCTACCACAGCGGCTGAGCCTCCTCCACAGAATCAACAGTGGATGAATCCCCTCTTTGGAGGCTACTACCCTGTAATGCCTGTGAATATTCCCCCTCAAACTACAGAAGCGCCTACCACAGCGGCTGAGCCTCCTCCACAGAATCAACAGTGGATGAATCCCCTCTTTGGAGGCTACTACCCTGTAATGCCTGTGAATATTCCCCCTCAAACTACAGAAGCGCCTACCACAGCGGCTGAGCCTCCTCCACAGAATCAACAGTGGATGAATCCCCTCTTTGGAGGCTACTACCCTGTAATGCCTGTGAATATTCCCCCTCAAACTACAGAAGCGCCTACCACAGCGGCTGAGCCTCCTCCACAGAATCAACAGTGGATGAATCCCCTCTTTGGAGGCTACTACCCTGTAATGCCTGTGAATATTCCCCCTCAAACTACAGAAGCGCCTACCACAGCGGCTGAGCCTCCTCCACAGAATCAACAGTGGATGAATCCCCTCTTTGGAGGCTACTACCCTGTAATGCCTGTGAATATTCCCCCTCAAACTACAGAAGCACCTACCACAGCGGCTGAGCCTCCTCCACAGAATCAACAGTGGATGAATCCCCTCTTTGGAGGCTACTACCCTGTAATGCCTGTGAATATTCCCCCTCAAACTACAGAAGCGCCTACCACAGCGGCTGAGCTTCCTCCACAGAATCAACAGTGGATGCATCGTCGGTCTAGAGGCCACTGGGGTCATGGGTCTAAAGGCTGCTGGAGGCATCCTTAAGGTCGGTGAAGAATCCCTCAAACTACTACTGCTCCAACTACAGAAGCACCTTCTACAGCTCCCCAACTTCAAAAACAATGAACCACTTATTACAGGTACTATCAGTACCTTTTTCAACTGCACCCTAAAACAGTAGATGCCCTACTCCAAACCTTTTATTTTCCAACTCCGTCTTTATTCCAATGTGTCATTTAATGCGTGTATTAAAAAGTGTATTTGGAATTTAAGTTGTCAGATCATTTGTTCAAGCTGCTTGTCATGAGTGGTTTTGCTGAAGATTTGTCTTGATTTAGCCAGAACTGGAAGTTTAAAATTCTACTGCCATATTGCTGATATGAGCACAATAATAGAGGCCAAGTGTTTAACACAATCCAAGTGGAAGTCTTTGTTTCTACTATATGTAAATAAACTAGATGTACCGCATAGCGGTACAAAATATAACCGCCGCTCAGTCCTGTACATCCATTCCGCGAAAATAAATCACATTAATGTATTTGTCCATCTTCCACTCCATCCCCCACTCTTGAAACTTTTGTGTATGTTTGTTTGGAATGTGTGTGTGCAGGCCACACAAAGTCGCCTACTGGAGCTGCAAAGGTGAATAGATTTGTAGCACTTGCCAAAAAATTTGTAGTATTGTTATAAAACTTTTAAAATCTCTAAATCACAAGTAGGGCAGTTCATCACAGTCCATCCATTGCAACTGGACTGATGAAGGGTACACCTGTAGGCTACATTGTATTTGGGAAAAGCAGAAGGTAGCAGCATAATTTATTTATTATTAAACAAAACAATCCCTGTCAGTTCCATGCAGTTTTTTCAACAGCCATCAAGAGAGGTCATGGATTTTTGTGACTGTTTCTTCTTCTACATATGCATAAGTTTAGTCATCTAGTTCATATGATATTCAGCTTTATTGTCAATGCACAAAAGGGCCTTCATGAAATGCGTTGCTAGACTGTTCATACACATTTTAACGGGCCAAGTTGAGCTACCGTCCGTTATTGTTCGTGCAAATAATAGGCAGATTCATGTTCCCTTGCATTTTGCAACTATGAGGTCCATGGTTAGTCTGGCTTTCGCCAGACCAAGCTCAATCTTTTAAGATATCGAAAAAGAAATTGCCGGCAGATCAGGCTGAGTTCACCCAGCCTATAGTCCATGGTAGACACCCGATAGAAATATTGTTTAATTTTGCGATTCCCCCCCCTGCGACGTGTTCGCCCCCCGGTTTCAGAGCTATTCTAAATGCAAAAATGCATAGAGGAGTTATGACATAACCGTGACTGTTAAACTATATAAGGTAGGCCCTATGCTAGGCCTATTACACAACATAAATGGTCACTAGGCTATGCTGGCGACCCAAATAAAATCTCCTTTGGGAACCAATGGCTTACAGTATCAAGCGGACTTAAGCTGCCACCTCTTGGCGAAAAGTTAATAGTTTTGCATATCAGTAGTAATACATTTCACGCAGCGGTGTTAATCACGGAAAGCGCAAATGAAGTGGACACTTCTAAATGGAACCCAACCCACTGTACAGTAGCTCAAGGTCTGTGGCTAAAGCAGCCATAATGAAAACGTTATCATTGTTTGGATACTTCACACACACGTGTTTTTTAATCGCATAGACTACAACTACCAAGCTGGAATCAAAGCACATCGACTCCCCTCTCACACCCTAAACACGCACTTCGAACAAACAAAAAGCATCTCAGTCTCACGGTAGCCATAGGCAAAACTGTATCGGACCGGTGTAACGTTGGTACTAAATCATCCATCGCAAAGAATGATTTTTGTAGCACGTTCAACAAATGTAGGTACAGCCCTGCCCTGGATACATCTCTCAACGTGCGCTCTAAAACATTTGGTTTAAATGGAGATGTAGATCATCACGGGTGCGTTAATAAATCTACATTGCGGCGAGTTGACACAAATTATTCACTTTGACGAATTTATATAGTTTCAGTCCTAGTTACTTTACTTTGGGCCATGCTCTTCCTTACTTGAATCACCTTTGAAAATAGAGGATTGAAGTAGCCTATATGGGTGTTTGGGAATGAATGTTGACTCAGATGCTTTTTGAGACTTTGAGCAGAAATGTCCCAGCCCGGTGTTTAGGATGCATCATAGACAGGTTATCTTTCAGGTAGCCTATATATTTTCCATTAAAAAACCATCACGTAGCGAACGTGTTGTGGCTAACTCACTTAGCTCCTGTTAGTAGCCTAGGTTATTGTCATAAGCAAATGAGATGACAGTCGAAAGATACAATTAGTGCTGCTATCAATTTGCTTGGTATAACCGCGTAGTTTTCTACAAATGCAATCAAATTGGCCTCCATCACTCAACCAATGCTAACGGTAACATTATTGTACCTAGGTCCTATAGCTATTGACATTATAAGATTAACGTACCTGCAGTAAAAAACAAGAATGTCCGATAAACATTCTCAGATTTATTTCGGCTTCAAGAAGAAATGGGAATTACATTTCATGTGAAAATCGTCCTATCCTTATTAGACTTTCTCTGCGGTAAACTACAGTCCTTGTAGGAAGCGTCCATTGTTTTTCCAACCCACTTTAGATTAACTTCCAACAAAATTACGTCTCACTGCAACGATGCGCCATCTGGTGGACAAACGACTACGTATCGCCAATACTGGAAATGCAGCCATGATGATGATGAATATTTGGTTTTCCTTTAATCCTACTGAATTTGTAATTATGTATCGGCCGTTCTAATTGCCGATACCGATAGTATGTGCGTGCCTGTGTGTGTGTGTGCGTGTGTGCACCACCATCTACAGGCCAATGAGTGTACAGTCACTAAATGTACACATAACTTAAATGATTTTTTTAGACCCCCCCATGGATGAAATTCTACGAAACTTGGCATACCCCCAGAGAATGCCAGGTTAATCATACACATAAAATTTGGTGCAGTTCTGAACATCTTAACTGAAGAGAGGGGCGATTAAAGCAGAATGATATTGCATTTTCATTTTTACCGGGGGGGTGCAAATCACAAATGAGTGATTATGGGCTAGGTTGTTTGGGCCCTTGAGACCAACATACCATAAAAATGTCTTCATCCTCGGTGCCACGGTTCAGGTAGTTATTTAGGAAAAACTGCATTTTTGGGGTTTCGGGGGACCCAGCGCGGAGGGGGAGTGGCTCCCGGGGACCAAACGAAATTTTTCCGTAAAAGTCTAGTGGGGCTACATACCCACCAAATTTCATGTGCCCCGGTGTTTCGGTGTCCCGGGTATCGTTGACCAAAAATTCAGGAAGTAGATGACGGTGTGGGTGTGGGGGGGGGAACAAAACAAAACAAAACAAAAATTGACAATCAGCGGTCATAATAATAAACAAATTGACCTAGTTTAAATTAAAATGTACATGGAACTAGGAGCCTTTGAGTGTCTTAGGTCAGTTTGGGGGTTAAGGGATACTCTACAGAGTTTAAACATAATCCCCACAGAATGCATTAAGCCTGCTGGATGTCCTTTGGCCTTAAGTAAGCATGGGTGACGTGTACCAACCACTATCGCTAATCACCAATCCCTCAGCCCTCTCAGGGATATACCTCTGTGGTATTATCGGTTGGATGTCAGTGGTTCCGAGTTCACATTATCAATATATTTGTTAAACCGATCCATGTGCTTAATGTAGTTGCATGGGGAGAGGTCTGACAAAATACTTAAAAATAGCTCACTCTGCCTTTGCGTGCTGGGCCCTTGATAAAGAACAGGCCGCTGCAAGCCTCACCACAATGTGAAATATAGCCACACTGTAAAACATCACATATGTAATTAGCCATACCTGAATATGTACTGTAGGTTTTCCAGTGTTCTCTGAAATACACCATGAAGACATGAATAGTGTTGACTTTGCACACAGCAAAAATAATGCTATTTGTTTTCTACAGGATAAATTAGATACAACCAGATGCGCCTGTGTCTTTGTGTCATGCCCCTCTGTGTTACTTTATGGCAAAAAGTGGCATTGTTCTTTTACTAGTATACTTAGTAGGGCTGTCAAAATAACTGATTAATTTTGATTAATTAATTTGAGAAAAAAAATGGACCCCGAGCCGTTCTAGTCAGTAACCATTAGACTGTAAAACGAAGGAGAGAGAAGAATGTGCTGCCTAGATCACTGATTGGAACATTTACTTTTAAAAAAACGGCCTGATGGTGTTGACAACAATAAAGTATTGATTAAAATAAAGTCCTCTGCAAAGTCTGCAGCAAGGAATTTGCATATCACCGGAGTTCGTCAACTCTGAAGTCACACATCAATGCAAAGAAATAGTGTTGACATTGATTTTTATCGTGTCCCCTAGGTTATATCTGTGGCCTGAAATGCCTTGTATGTGAAAAAAACTTCTTCCCGAAGCATTGAATGAATTTGAATTATAGGTACATATTAGGTCATATCATAGATCAAGGGTCTCAAACTCTGGCCCCCGGGCCAAATCCGGCCCGTGCCCGGCCCAATTCCAGCCCGCGGCCTAATGTCAAAATAATAACGTAATTCGGCCCTTGAGGGTATTTTTAATTGCGACAAACAACTGTCGTGGCAGATATTCAGACTCGGGCCAGAAATTAAGTCCAAACATCTTGCCTACAACGTAACAAAAATACACCATTATAAATGTTGAAGCCAAAAAGAAGGCGCAAAAGTCCGGCAGAGTTCCGTGCAAAAATTCAATATCGCACGATCGCACTTCCGAACAAAGGTAGAACTCTCACACAGGGCAGCAAAAAGAGACATCGGGATACAGAGTGCACATTCTGGTAGGATGGCTTCGTTATGTTATTAGTAATAGTTAAACTTGATATTTAAAATGTTATAAAAGTATGTTAGCTAGGAATAACTTCAGTGTATTACTTGATTATGATTGAGGTTATATGAATACATGCTTTACAGTTTCAAACTCGTTCTCTCATCATGATGTCTACAAACCATAGTGATAATTTTATACAACACAACAACACTGATTAAAATAGACGATAGATCCAAGTACGGTGACAAATCCCATTTGTACTCTTCTCCACCAGTTGCTAGACATCCAGAGCTTCGATTCAAGCCCAAATTTGCTGCACAAGGTTTTCAGGAAATAGGCCTACTTGTATTACACGCGTGAAACATGAAGACGTGCATTTGTTTGTAATGACGCGGAAGCGATGCAGGCCATAGTTTTGCACAAATTGAAGCAGAAATAGACCTACACCAAATGTTGAAAAAACGTTCACGTGTGATGAAGTCTTGGGTAGGCTATGTTATTCACCTAGATTCTGATTCTGAAGGAGAATATCTGCCTTTTGGAGATTATGATCGATCGTCTATTGACAGTGATAGTCACGGTGCGTCTGTGAATGGAGAGGAGTCTTTGCGTGTATACGACAGTGTCCACTAAGCATAGGCCCTACCATGCTTATTTCGACCCTCTGCCCAACATAGCCGGAGGTGGCAGTGGTAATCGTGATGATAGTGTCCGTGATGGACGTGGTACAGACAGCAGGGGTAGTAAAAATAGGGCTCTGAAGAACAAAGTCACCCACGATAGGAACCGATTTGACCAGGCTACTTTATTGTAGGCCTATAATAACAGTTTGTGGTTATAGGCTAGTAATAGTTTACTATTGTTGGTTTACATCTTAGGCCTACTGTTTTCCTGTTAATTTGATACAGTATATGGGTAATATGACAAAACCTGTAAACCTGCTCAAATATGTTCAGCATCCAGTATTTACTGAAAGGTGCATAATTTGAGGTGCTTGCCATCCAGTGGCAAATTAGATACATTTACCCCATTCATAAACTTTTTTTTATACTCAAAGATTCAGGTTTAAATAAGATATGAGAAGAATTTTTTTTATTTGGAGTGAAACACACACATACCTGTTTTTATGCTTATTGTTTTTTATCATTTGTATTAATATCTTATCATTATTTTATTTATAAGCTAAGGTTGTTAGCACAGGTGTCTAAAAAGAGATAAAAAGATTTGCACTTTCTCTTTGCAGTTTTGTGTAGTATTTAAAAAAAAAACATTGCATTTTCAGAAATAGCCGTTCTTTTTTGTATTATTCTTTAAGACTGACGTGGCCCTCCAATCAGATGACGTTGGCCGAAGTGGCCCCCAGCTCATTTGAGTTTGAGACCCCTGTCATAGATTATTATGGCCATTATTTGAACAGTGAAAATAATAATAAAAGAGCTTTTGAACTTTAGTGTCACTAATGCTGATTATTCAATGATTCATTTGAATGTAAATATTTAAAATACTTTCACAGCAAAAAATATATTAGATTAATTAATCACAGAGTATATAATTAAATCAATTACATGTTTTCAACAACATTGACAGCCCTAATACTTAGCCTGCTTTTTAGAAATTCTGTTGTCAGTTGCAAATGGATGTAAAGAGCCCTCTGTTGGTAGTTTCATGTATTTCATGTTAGATCCAGTAAGATTTTAAGATCAATAGCCTCCTACTCAAACTCTTTGAAATGAATAGGACTTCTTAGCTTCTAGTATGCAGACTTGTTACATCTAGACACACACACTCACACATACAGATGCCTAAACACACACACAGATATTCACACAGACACACATACTGGCACACAAGTACGTGCACACACACAGATGCACAAGAACATGCACACATACATGCACTCACACACAAACAACTCTGCATGAAGTAAGCCCGGATTGACCATTGAGAGGCCATATAAGGCGCCTATACCCATTCACAGTTACACAGCCTGATCAAACCATATCAAAATTTAGCATATGCTCCTTAACAAAAAATTTACTGAGACAGCTTGTCCACTTGTCCAGCGTAATTGATGTAGCCTTCCTAAAACCATTAGGCCAGCTGTATCTGTTCAACTGTTAATGAAATTAAAGAGTAGGCCCAGAGCCCTATAGGCCTAGACTATTTAGGTGTTCAGCTGCATCGTCAATTACAGCCTGATCAGGTCGCTGGTCTCATTTCAATTAGTGTTAATTGAGTAGGCCTATATATAGGGTACTGAAAGAGTTGTGAGAGCAAGGCTAGTACAGCGCCCTGCTTGTAGGCTACCACTTTTATAGATATGAGGCTTAAACCAAACCAGGGTGTTTTATTTTTGTGTCTCTTATGGCTTTACATTGGCCAAACATGTGGTGTAAGCCTTGAAATAGTGCAAAAAGATGAGACACATCATGAGGCAAGGTCTGAGAATATTCAAACTGGGACAATTACTTTCGGCACAGGGAATATTTCACTGGGTCGAAATCTGGACTATGAGAGACGATATGTTGGAGAAAACACTACAGACGATGGCTCCGTTAACGTTCAAGCCGACGATCCAGGCCTGGTGGGTGGACAAAGCGGCACTCATGACTTTAGGGCCTGGGATCGTATGCGACCAAAGTTATTATGTACTAATGACCTCATGAAGTTCTCTGCACAAGGCCCTGGATGTTCTTCACTCCAGTTAGACAGCGGTAAGAAAAGTATTGGATAACTTGTTTTTGTTTTACAGTGTACACAATAACTCTGTCGACATTAGTGGCCTAATTCAGCCGATTCCTTGCAGCCCTTTCACTTGCAGTGTTTGCATCAATAGCTTGAGACCAGACATTCTTTTCTTTTTTTCTATTCAACAGGTGGCACACCTCTCTCACTACACCAGCTACGTCGAGAGTGTGGCTACTCTGTGAAAAGGACTGCGGTGGGCCTCGTGCTTCTCGCCACTTTTGATGGTTGTGATGTTATAAAACAGGTAGGCTATGGTTTTCCTGTCACATCAGAGGATTTTTTATTTTATTTTTTTTTATTTTAATTTTTGTCAGAGTAGGAGTAACATTAGCCCATAGAGATGCCATCAATCACTACAAAACAAAACTCCATATTTTCACACCTTATTAATGCCTTAATTCTGGCATTAAATTTCATAGTGAATCAACAACAAAACCAAGAGAATGCAAAGTTTAAATAGAATAAAGAAATGTCTTTCAGCCACTTGAACGTGACAAATTTGTGAAAGCAGGCCTGTTAAAATAATCCTTAGTTTGCTTGTTTATGATATCTATTTTAACAGAAGGTATTGTTGAATAAAGTTTCCATTGCTATAGCAGGAAGTTTTAGCATTGTCTGCATGGAGCAAGCTCATTTAACAGTCTCTTGATGTGTCCTGTTTTAGTATTGGTCTGTTATCCTCTTCAGGCTTTTCTGTTGGCGTACATTTCATGAATTGATTTCAGTAGCTTGAATTTACAGTTAAGCTTTCCTGGGTGACGTCCCATCAACTCACCAGAGGAATGGAGGCTAATCGTGAACATAGTAACAATTACATACAATTTGAATACCATTTGGTCCCTTGCAAACCGATATGTGAGCATAGGAGTGGCCATACTGGTTGTATATGTAAGGCGGTTCAAGAGCCTTACATATACAACCGGTATGGCCACTCCTATGTGAAGTGTTCCTGTAGTCGGGCGAAAGGACCCCCAAGCAATTATGTAGCATTTAAATTCATGTGGGACATGTTTCAGTTTTGAGCTAGTTGTATGACTGCATTATTTTATATCTTCCTCCAGGGCAATAGCCACTTGCTGCAGATGTTGTGGCACGGCAATCCAGTAACCCTCTCCTGCCCTGCATCAAGCTCAGACCAAGCCTCTCTAGTTGTATCCACTACTCCAGCTCCAACTACCGAAGCACCTTCTACAGCTGCTGAGCTTCCTCCACAGAATCAACAGTGGATGAATCCCCTCTTTGGAGGCTACTACCCTGTAATGCCTGTGAATATTCCCCCTCAAACTACAGAAGCACCTACCACAGCGGCTGAGCCTCCTCCACAGAATCAACAGTGGATGAATCCCCTCTTTGGAGGCTACTACCCTGTAATGCCTGTGAATATTCCCCCTCAAACTACAGAAGCGCCTACCACAGCGGCTGAGCCTCCTCCACAGAATCAACAGTGGATGAATCCCCTCTTTGGAGGCTACTACCCTGTAATGCCTGTGAATATTCCCCCTCAAACTACAGAAGCGCCTACCACAGCGGCTGAGCCTCCTCCACAGAATCAACAGTGGATGAATCCCTTCTTTGGAGGCTACTACCCTGTAATGCCTGTGAATATTCCCCCTCAAACTACAGAAGCGCCTACCACAGCGGCTGAGCCTCCTCCCCAGAATCAACAGTGGATGAATCCCCTCTTTGGAGGCTACTACCCTGTAATGCCTGTGAATATTCCCCCTCAAACTACAGAAGCGCCTACCACAGCGGCTGAGCCTCCTCCCCAGAATCAACAGTGGATGAATTCCCTCTTTGGAGGCTACTACCCTGTAATGCCTGTGAATATTCCCCCTCAAACTACAGAAGCGCCTACCACAGCGGCTGAGCCTCCTCCACAGAATCAACAGTGGATGAATCCCCTCTTTGGAGGCTACTACCCTGTAATGCCTGTGAATATTCCCCCTCAAACTACAGAAGCGCCTACCACAGCGGCTGAGCCTCCTCCACAGAATCAACAGTGGATGAATCCCCTCTTTGGAGGCTACTACCCTGTAATGCCTGTGAATATTCCCCCTCAAACTACAGAAGCGCCTACCACAGCGGCTGAGCTTCCTCCACAGAATCAACAGTGGATGCATCGTCGGTCTAGAGGCCACTGGGGTCATGGGTCTAAAGGCTGCTGGAGGCATCCTTAAGGTCGGTGAAGAATCCCTCAAACTACTACTGCTCCAACTACAGAAGCACCTTCTACAGCTCCCCAACTTCAAAAACAATGAACCACTTATTACAGGTACTATCAGTACCTTTTTCAACTGCACCCTAAAACAGTAGATGCCCTACTCCAAACCTTTTATTTTCCAACTCCGTCTTTATTCCAATGTGTCATTTAATGCGTGTATTAAAAAGTGTATTTGGAATTTAAGTTGTCAGATCATTTGTTCAAGCTGCTTGTCATGAGTGGTTTTGCTGAAGATTTGTCTTGATTTAGCCAGAACTGGAAGTTTAAAATTCTACTGCCATATTGCTGATATGAGCACAATAATAGAGGCCAAGTGTTTAACACAATCCAAGTGGAAGTCTTTGTTTCTACTATATGTAAATAAACTAGATGTACCGCATAGCGGTACAAAATATAACCGCCGCTCAGTCCTGTACATCCATTCCGCGAAAATAAATCACATTAATGTATTTGTCCATCTTCCACTCCATCCCCCACTCTTGAAACTTTTGTGTATGTTTGTTTGGAATGTGTGTGTGCAGGCCACACAAAGTCGCCTACTGGAGCTGCAAAGGTGAATAGATTTGTAGCACTTGCCAAAAAATTTGTAGTATTGTTATAAAACTTTTAAAATCTCTAAATCACAAGTAGGGCAGTTCATCACAGTCCATCCATTGCAACTGGACTGATGAAGGGTACACCTGTAGGCTACATTGTATTTGGGAAAAGCAGAAGGTAGCAGCATAATTTATTTATTATTAAACAAAACAATCCCTGTCAGTTCCATGCAGTTTTTTCAACAGCCATCAAGAGAGGTCATGGATTTTTGTGACTGTTTCTTCTTCTACATATGCATAAGTTTAGTCATCTAGTTCATATGATATTCAGCTTTATTGTCAATGCACAAAAGGGCCTTCATGAAATGCGTTGCTAGACTGTTCATACACATTTTAACGGGCCAAGTTGAGCTACCGTCCGTTATTGTTCGTGCAAATAATAGGCAGATTCATGTTCCCTTGCATTTTGCAACTATGAGGTCCATGGTTAGTCTGGCTTTCGCCAGACCAAGCTCAATCTTTTAAGATATCGAAAAAGAAATTGCCGGCAGATCAGGCTGAGTTCACCCAGCCTATAGTCCATGGTAGACACCCGATAGAAATATTGTTTAATTTTGCGATTCCCCCCCCTGCGACGTGTTCGCCCCCCGGTTTCAGAGCTATTCTAAATGCAAAAATGCATAGAGGAGTTATGACATAACCGTGACTGTTAAACTATATAAGGTAGGCCCTATGCTAGGCCTATTACACAACATAAATGGTCACTAGGCTATGCTGGCGACCCAAATAAAATCTCCTTTGGGAACCAATGGCTTACAGTATCAAGCGGACTTAAGCTGCCACCTCTTGGCGAAAAGTTAATAGTTTTGCATATCAGTAGTAATACATTTCACGCAGCGGTGTTAATCACGGAAAGCGCAAATGAAGTGGACACTTCTAAATGGAACCCAACCCACTGTACAGTAGCTCAAGGTCTGTGGCTAAAGCAGCCATAATGAAAACGTTATCATTGTTTGGATACTTCACACACACGTGTTTTTTAATCGCATAGACTACAACTACCAAGCTGGAATCAAAGCACATCGACTCCCCTCTCACACCCTAAACACGCACTTCGAACAAACAAAAAGCATCTCAGTCTCACGGTAGCCATAGGCAAAACTGTATCGGACCGGTGTAACGTTGGTACTAAATCATCCATCGCAAAGAATGATTTTTGTAGCACGTTCAACAAATGTAGGTACAGCCCTGCCCTGGATACATCTCTCAACGTGCGCTCTAAAACATTTGGTTTAAATGGAGATGTAGATCATCACGGGTGCGTTAATAAATCTACATTGCGGCGAGTTGACACAAATTATTCACTTTGACGAATTTATATAGTTTCAGTCCTAGTTACTTTACTTTGGGCCATGCTCTTCCTTACTTGAATCACCTTTGAAAATAGAGGATTGAAGTAGCCTATATGGGTGTTTGGGAATGAATGTTGACTCAGATGCTTTTTGAGACTTTGAGCAGAAATGTCCCAGCCCGGTGTTTAGGATGCATCATAGACAGGTTATCTTTCAGGTAGCCTATATATTTTCCATTAAAAAACCATCACGTAGCGAACGTGTTGTGGCTAACTCACTTAGCTCCTGTTAGTAGCCTAGGTTATTGTCATAAGCAAATGAGATGACAGTCGAAAGATACAATTAGTGCTGCTATCAATTTGCTTGGTATAACCGCGTAGTTTTCTACAAATGCAATCAAATTGGCCTCCATCACTCAACCAATGCTAACGGTAACATTATTGTACCTAGGTCCTATAGCTATTGACATTATAAGATTAACGTACCTGCAGTAAAAAACAAGCATGTCCGATAAACATTCTCAGATTTATTTCGGCTTCAAGAAGAAATGGGAATTACATTTCATGTGAAAATCGTCCTATCCTTATTAGACGTTCTCTGCGGTAAACTACAGTCCTTGTAGGAAGCGTCCATTGTTTTTCCAACCCACTTTAGATTAACTTCCAACAAAATGACGTCTCACTGCAACGATGCGCCATCTGGTGGACAAACGACTACGTATCGCCAATACTGGAAATGCAGCCATGATGATGATGAATATTTGGTTTTCCTTTAATCCTACTGAATTTGTAATTATGTATCGGCCGTTCTAATTGCCGATACCGATAGTATGTGTGTGCCTGTGTGTGTGTGTAATTGTGTGCACCACCATCTACAGGCCAATGAGTGTACAGTCACTAAATGTACACATAACTTAAATTATTTTTTTAGACCCCCCCCATGGATGAAATTCTACGAAACTTGGCATACCCCCAGAGAATGCCAGGTTAATCATACACATAAAATTTGGTGCAGTTCTGAACATCTTAACTGAAGAGAGGGGCGATTAAAGCAGAATGATATTGCATTTTCATTTTTACCGGGGGGGGGGGGGGGTGCAAATCACAAATGAGTGATTATGGGCTAGGTTGTTTGGGCCCTTGAGACCAACATACCATAAAAATTTCTTCATCCTCGGTGCCACGGTTCAGGTAGTTATTTAGGAAAAACTGCATTTTTGGGGTTTCGGGGGACCCAGCGCGGAGGGGGAGTGGCCCCCGGGGACCAAACGAAATTTTTCCGTAAAAGTCTAGTGGGGCTACATACCCACCAAATTTCATGCAGTGTTTCCCCTAGAAATTTTTCCAGCAGCGGTGCTATTACTGGGGGGGGGGGGGGTTAATTTATTTATTTATTTCTTTTGTGGACATTTTCAGCTTTCTTTTACATTATTGGTTAAAAATGATGGCACAACCCAGGCACAATTTATGGCACAATTCATAAAAATGAAATGGCACAACCCAGAAAAAGATTATTTACAATTTATTTAAATTTGTCTTAATGGCAAAGGCCACACCCAATCTGCGAGCACTTAATTTGTCTGGGCTTTTCAAAGAACATCTCTAAGGCTCTTTGGTAATTGAATTGAATTGTTGGGGGGCCATTAATGCTGACACGCATGCACGTAGCCAGATGCTCTCCTTGTAGTCTATTTCTCAGTCCCAAAACAACAAACACACGTATAAAAAAGTAAATACTCACTTTTCTTCTACATCACTCCCACAGTTACCATACAACTCACTCACAATTAACTCGAAAAGGACCTAGGCTACTTGATTGAAGTGCGACCGTTCGTCTCACCGTCAAGAGAACGCTGAAGTTATGAGAACACGTCTTTCTGATAAGAGAATGTAGGCTCCTATGTCTAATGCCGCAAACGTAGAAAAGGTCTGTTTGTGATAGCCTATTATAGCTAAGTGGACAGAATTTAGGCTATACGTATATGCCAACATATGCTCATATTTCCTTTAACTATCAGAAAGTTTAAACAGGCATAGACTGTGTTCGCCTAGCTTTCCCATGCAAACATTACATGTAGCCCTACGCTAACGTTACAAGTCTAGGCTACAACTAACGTTAAGACCATACACCTTGTAGCACATTGGTTTACTCTATTGCATTACTTACGTTTTAATAATTTGTCGTTGAATGTTGATGGAGGCTCATCTTTGGGAAATCAGCTCTCTGGATAAAATTGTCAGCCGGAGCAAGAGTTCTCAGAGTTGACGACACCGGACGTAAATCCAATCAGCAGAAAGAGCCGCATCACAACAGTAGGCTAAATCGCAACAAACTTTGTTCCCCCCATGTTAAATTCATTTCGGTAATCATGAATTGGTTTCTTTTATTTGATGTAGGCTAGGAGAGGAGGATGCATGTTTCACATTAGTGTCAATGTGTCAAAGCAGGCTTTGGATCAGAGGAATTGCTCAAGCTTAACATATGGCATAGGCTACAAGCGAATTCACGGCATACAAACAGCTTCGTGATGAAATATAACTAATATCATTTTTTATTGTCACCAGGTCTATAAGTAGGCTATTTATTGTGTAACCTACAAGTGAACGATGACACCATAGGCTACACTGTGGCGGAGCAAGACCCCATCAGTCGGATAGCTAAACAATGTAACCGTGTTCAGAACGTAGGCTATCCATATGGGCTGCAGACTTGTCTTTGGGCTTGTAATCACCTGACACATCATGCCGCATATATGTCCTGAATAATGAGAGGCTAAGTGCGGATTTGATGCACTTAACTTACTCAAGACTTTCAGAAAACAATTTCGAGATGACGTTGGCCGTTGTGCTTTTACAGTGTGTTAAGTGAATCTCTGATATTATGTTGCAGCGGCGCTGCGCCGCTGTTAAATACACTGTAGGGGAAACACTGTCATGTGCCCCGGTGTTTCGGTGTCCCGGGTATCGTTGACCAAAAATTCAGGAAGTAGATGACGGACGGTGTGGGTGTGGGGGGGGGAACAAAACAAAACAAAAAAAAAATTGACAATCAGCGGTCATAATAATAAACAAATTGACCTAGTTTAAATTAAAATGTACATGGAACTAGGAGCCTTTGAGTGTCTTAGGTCAGTTTGGGGGTTAAGGGATACTCTACAGAGTTTAAACATAATCCCCACAGAATGCATTAAGCCTGCTGGATGTCCTTTGGCCTTAAGTAAGCATGGGTGACGTGTACCAACCACTATCGCTAATCACCAATCCCTCAGCCCTCTCAGGGATATACCTCTGTGGTATTATCGGTTGGATGTCAGTGGTTCCGAGTTCACATTATCAATATATTTGTTAAACCGATCCATGTGCTTAATGTAGTTGCATTGGGAGAGGTCTGACAAAATACTTAAAAATAGCTCACTCTGCCTTTGCGTGCTGGGCCCTTGATAAAGAACAGGCCGCTGCAAGCCTCACCACAATGTGAAATATAGCCACACTGTAAAACATCACATATGTAATTAGCCATACCTGAATATGTACTGTAGGTTTTCCAGTGTTCTCTGAAATACACCATGAAGACATGAATAGTGTTGACTTTGCACACAGCAAAAATAATGCTATTTGTTTTCTACAGGATAAATTAGATACAACCAGATGCGCCTGTGTCTTTGTGTCATGCCCCTCTGTGTTACTTTATGGCAAAAAGTGGCATTGTTCTTTTACTAGTATACTTAGTAGGGCTGTCAAAATAACTGATTAATTTTGATTAATTAATTTGAGAAAAAAAATGGACCCCGAGCCGTTCTAGTCAGTAACCACTAGACTGTAAAACGAAGGAGAGAGAAGAATGTGCTGCCTAGATCACTGATTTGGAACATTTACTTTTAAAAAACGGCCTGATGGTGTTGACAACAATAAAGTATTGATTAAAATAAAGTCCTCTGCAAAGTCTGCAGCAAGGAATTTGCATATCACCGGAGTTCGTCAACTCTGAAGTCACACATCAATGCAAAGAAATAGTGTTGACATTGATTTTTATCGTGTCCCCTAGGTTATATCTGTGGCCTGAAATGCCTTGTATGTGAAAAAAACTTCTTCCCGAAGCATTGAATGAATTTGAATTATAGGTACATATTAGGTCATATCATAGATCAGGGGTCTCAAACTCTGGCCCCCGGGCCAAATCCGGCCCGTGCCCGGCCCAATTCCAGCCCGCGGCCTAATGTCAAAATAATAACGTAATTCGGCCCTTGAGGGTATTTTTAATTGCGACAAACAACTGTCGTGGCAGATATTCAGACTCGGGCCAGAAATTAAGTCCAAACATCTTGCCTACAACGTAACAAAAATACACCATTATAAATGTTGAAGCCAAAAAGAAGGCGCAAAAGTCCGGCAGAGTTCCGTGCAAAAATTCAATATCGCACGATCGCACTTCCGAACAAAGGTAGAACTCTCACACAGGGCAGCAAAAAGAGACATCGGGATACAGAGTGCACATTCTGGTAGGATGGCTTCGTTATGTTATTAGTAATAGTTAAACTTGATATTTAAAATGTTATAAAAGTATGTTAGCTAGGAATAACTTCAGTGTATTACTTGATTATGATTGAGGTTATATGAATACATGCTTTACAGTTTCAAACTCGTTCTCTCATCATGATGTCTACAAACCATAGTGATAATTTTATACAACACAACAACACTGATTAAAATAGACGATAGATCCAAGTACGGTGACAAATCCCATTTGTACTCTTCTCCACCAGTTGCTAGACATCCAGAGCTTCGATTCAAGCCCAAATTTGCTGCACAAGGTTTTCAGGAAATAGGCCTACTTGTATTACACGCGTGAAACATGAAGACGTGCATTTGTTTGTAATGACGCGGAAGCGATGCAGGCCATAGTTTTGCACAAATTGAAGCAGAAATAGACCTACACCAAATGTTGAAAAAACGTTCACGTGTGATGAAGTCTTGGGTAGGCTATGTTATTCACCTAGATTCTGATTCTGAAGGAGAATATCTGCCTTTTGGAGATTATGATCGATCGTCTATTGACAGTGATAGTCACGGTGCGTCTGTGAATGGAGAGGAGTCTTTGCGTGTATACGACAGTGTCCACTAAGCATAGGCCCTACCATGCTTATTTCGACCCTCTGCCCAACATAGCCGGAGGTGGCAGTGGTAATCGTGATGATAGTGTCCGTGATGGACGTGGTACAGACAGCAGGGGTAGTAAAAATAGGGCTCTGAAGAACAAAGTCACCCACGATAGGAACCGATTTGACCAGGCTACTTTATTGTAGGCCTATAATAACAGTTTGTGGTTATAGGCTAGTAATAGTTTACTATTGTTGGTTTACATCTTAGGCCTACTGTTTTCCTGTTAATTTGATACAGTATATGGGTAATATGACAAAACCTGTAAACCTGCTCAAATATGTTCAGCATCCAGTATTTACTGAAAGGTGCATAATTTGAGGTGCTTGCCATCCAGTGGCAAATTAGATAAATTTACCCCATTCATAAACTTTTTTTTATACTCAAAGATTCAGGTTTAAATAAGATATGAGAAGAATTTTTTTTATTTGGAGTGAAACACACACATACCTGTTTTTATGCTTATTGTTTTTTATCATTTGTATTAATATCTTATCATTATTTTATTTATAAGCTAAGGTTGTTAGCACAGGTGTCTAAAAAGAGATAAAAAGATTTGCACTTTCTCTTTGCAGTTTTGTGTAGTATTTAAAAAAAAAACATTGCATTTTCAGAAATAGCCGTTCTTTTTTGTATTATTCTTTAAGACTGACGTGGCCCTCCAATCAGATGACGTTGGCCGAAGTGGCCCCCAGCTCATTTGAGTTTGAGACCCCTGTCATAGATTATTATGGCCATTATTTGAACAGTGAAAATAATAATAAAAGAGCTTTTGAACTTTAGTGTCACTAATGCTGATTATTCAATGATTCATTTGAATGTAAATATTTAAAATACTTTCACAGCAAAAAATATATTAGATTAATTAATCACAGAGTATATAATTAAATCAATTACATGTTTTCAACAACATTGACAGCCCTAATACTTAGCCTGCTTTTTAGAAATTCTGTTGTCAGTTGCAAATGGATGTAAAGAGCCCTCTGTTGGTCGTTTCATGTATTTCATGTTAGATCCAGTAAGATTTTAAGATCAGTAGCCTCCTACTCAAACTCTTTGAAATGAATAGGACTTCTTAGCTTCTAGTATGCAGACTTGTTACATCTAGACACACACACTCACACATACAGATGCCTAAACACACACACAGATATTCACACAGACACACATACTGGCACACAAGTACGTGCACACACACAGATGCACAAGAACATGCACACATACATGCACTCACACACAAACAACTCTGCATGAAGTAAGCCCGGATTGACCATTGAGAGGCCATATAAGGCGCCTATACCCATTCACAGTTACACAGCCTGATCAAACCATATCAAAATTTAGCATATGCTCCTTAACAAAAAATTTACTGAGACAGCTTGTCCACTTGTCCAGCGTAATTGATGTAGCCTTCCTAAAACCATTAGGCCAGCTGTATCTGTTCAACTGTTAATGAAATTAAAGAGTAGGCCCAGAGCCCTATAGGCCTAGACTATTTAGGTGTTCAGCTGCATCGTCAATTACAGCCTGATCAGACGCTTGGTCGCTGGTCTCATTTCAATTAGTGTTAATTGAGTAGGCCTATATATAGGGTACTGAAAGAGTTGTGAGAGCAAGGCTAGTACAGCGCCCTGCTTGTAGGCTACCACTTTTATAGATATGAGGCTTAAACCAAACCAGGGTGTTTTATTTTTGTGTCTCTTATGGCTTTACATTGGCCAAACATGCGGTGTAAGCCTTGAAATAGTGCAAAAAGATGAGACACATCATGAGGCAAGGTCTGAGAATATTCAAACTGGGACAATTACTTTCGGCACAGGGAATATTTCACTGGGTCGAAATCTGGACTATGAGAGACGATATGTTGGAGAAAACACTACAGACGATGGCTCCGTTAACGTTCAAGCCGACGATCCAGGCCTGGTGGGTGGACAAAGCGGCACTCATGACTTTAGGGCCTGGGATCGTATGCGACCAAAGTTATTATGTACTAATGACCTCATGAAGTTCTCTGCACAAGGCCCTGGATGTTCTTCACTCCAGTTAGACAGCGGTAAGAAAAGTATTGGATAACTTGTTTTTGTTTTACAGTGTACACAATAACTCTGTCGACATTAGTGGCCTAATTCAGCCGATTCCTTGCAGCCCTTTCACTTGCAGTGTTTGCATCAATAGCTTGAGACCAGACATTCTTTTCTTTTTTTCTATTCAACAGGTGGCACACCTCTCTCACTACACCAGCTACGTCGAGAGTGTGGCTACTCTGTGAAAAGGACTGCGGTGGGCCTCGTGCTTCTCGCCACTTTTGATGGTTGTGATGTTATAAAACAGGTAGGCTATGGTTTTCCTGTCACATCAGAGGATTTTTTATTTTATTTTTTTTTATTTTAATTTTTGTCAGAGTAGGAGTAACATTAGCCCATAGAGATGCCATCAATCACTACAAAACAAAACTCCATATTTTCACACCTTATTAATGCCTTAATTCTGGCATTAAATTTCATAGTGAATCAACAACAAAACCAAGAGAATGCAAAGTTTAAATAGAATAAAGAAATGTCTTTCAGCCACTTGAACGTGACAAATTTGTGAAAGCAGGCCTGTTAAAATAATCCTTAGTTTGCTTGTTTATGATATCTATTTTAACAGAAGGTATTGTTGAATAAAGTTTCCATTGCTATAGCAGGAAGTTTTAGCATTGTCTGCATGGAGCAAGCTCATTTAACAGTCTCTTGATGTGTCCTGTTTTAGTATTGGTCTGTTATCCTCTTCAGGCTTTTCTGTTGGCGTACATTTCATGAATTGATTTCAGTAGCTTGAATTTACAGTTAAGCTTTCCTGGGTGACGTCCCATCAACTCACCAGAGGAATGGAGGCTAATCGTGAACATAGTAACAATTACATACAATTTGAATACCATTTGGTCCCTTGCAAACCGATATGTGAGCATAGGAGTGGCCATACTGGTTGTATATGTAAGGCGGTTCAAGAGCCTTACATATACAACCGGTATGGCCACTCCTATGTGAAGTGTTCCTGTAGTCGGGCGAAAGGACCCCCAAGCAATTATGTAGCATTTAAATTCATGTGGGACATGTTTCAGTTTTGAGCTAGTTGTATGACTGCATTATTTTATATCTTCCTCCAGGGCAATAGCCACTTGCTGCAGATGTTGTGGCACGGCAATCCAGTAACCCTCTCCTGCCCTGCATCAAGCTCAGACCAAGCCTCTCTAGTTGTATCCACTACTCCAGCTCCAACTACCGAAGCACCTTCTACAGCTGCTGAGCTTCCTCCACAGAATCAACAGTGGATGAATCCCCTCTTTGGAGGCTACTACCCTGTAATGCCTGTGAATATTCCCCCTCAAACTACAGAAGCACCTACCACAGCGGCTGAGCCTCCTCCACAGAATCAACAGTGGATGAATCCCCTCTTTGGAGGCTACTACCCTGTAATGCCTGTGAATATTCCCCCTCAAACTACAGAAGCGCCTACCACAGCGGCTGAGCCTCCTCCACAGAATCAACAGTGGATGAATCCCCTCTTTGGAGGCTACTACCCTGTAATGCCTGTGAATATTCCCCCTCAAACTACAGAAGCGCCTACCACAGCGGCTGAGCCTCCTCCACAGAATCAACAGTGGATGAATCCCCTCTTTGGAGGCTACTACCCTGTAATGCCTGTGAATATTCCCCCTCAAACTACAGAAGCGCCTACCACAGCGGCTGAGCCTCCTCCACAGAATCAACAGTGGATGAATCCCTTCTTTGGAGGCTACTACCCTGTAATGCCTGTGAATATTCCCCCTCAAACTACAGAAGCGCCTACCACAGCGGCTGAGCCTCCTCCCCAGAATCAACAGTGGATGAATCCCCTCTTTGGAGGCTACTACCCTGTAATGCCTGTGAATATTCCCCCTCAAACTACAGAAGCGCCTACCACAGCGGCTGAGCCTCCTCCCCAGAATCAACAGTGGATGAATTCCCTCTTTGGAGGCTACTACCCTGTAATGCCTGTGAATATTCCCCCTCAAACTACAGAAGCGCCTACCACAGCGGCTGAGCCTCCTCCACAGAATCAACAGTGGATGAATCCCCTCTTTGGAGGCTACTACCCTGTAATGCCTGTGAATATTCCCCCTCAAACTACAGAAGCGCCTACCACAGCGGCTGAGCCTCCTCCACAGAATCAACAGTGGATGAATCCCCTCTTTGGAGGCTACTACCCTGTAATGCCTGTGAATATTCCCCCTCAAACTACAGAAGCGCCTACCACAGCGGCTGAGCTTCCTCCACAGAATCAACAGTGGATGCATCGTCGGTCTAGAGGCCACTGGGGTCATGGGTCTAAAGGCTGCTGGAGGCATCCTTAAGGTCGGTGAAGAATCCCTCAAACTACTACTGCTCCAACTACTACTGCTCCAACTACAGAAGCACCTTCTACAGCTCCCCAACTTCAAAAACAATGAACCACTTATTACAGGTACTATCAGTACCTTTTTCAACTGCACCCTAAAACAGTAGATGCCCTACTCCAAACCTTTTATTTTCCAACTCCGTCTTTATTCCAATGTGTCATTTAATGCGTGTATTAAAAAGTGTATTTGGAATTTAAGTTGTCAGATCATTTGTTCAAGCTGCTGGTCATGAGTGGTTTTGCTGAAGATTTGTCTTGATTTAGCCAGAACTGGAAGTTTAAAATTCTACTGCCATATTGCTGATATGAGCACAATAATAGAGGCCAAGTGTTTAACACAATCCAAGTGGAAGTCTTTGTTTCTACTATATGTAAATAAACTAGATGTACCGCATAGCGGTACAAAATATAACCGCCGCTCAGTCCTGTACATCCATTCCGCGAAAATAAATCACATTAATGTATTTGTCCATCTTCCACTCCATCCCCCACTCTTGAAACTTTTGTGTATGTTTGTTTGGAATGTGTGTGTGCAGGCCACACAAAGTCGCCTACTGGAGCTGCAAAGGTGAATAGATTTGTAGCACTTGCCAAAAAATGTGTAGTATTGTTATAAAACTTTTAAAATCTCAACAATCACAAGTAGGGCAGTTCATCACAGTCCATCCATTGCAACTGGACTGATGAAGGGTACACCCGTAGGCTACATTGTATTTGGGAAAAGCAGAAGGTAGCAGAATAATGTATTTATTATTAAACAAAACAATCCCTGTCAGTTCCATGCAGTTTTTTCAACAGCTATCAAGAAGAGAGGTCATGGATTTTTGTGACTAAACTTATGCATATGTAGAAGAAGAAACAGTCATCTAGTTCATATGACATTCAGCTTTATTGTCAATGCACAAAAGGGCCTTCATGAAATGCGTTGCTAGACTGTTCATACACATTTTAACGGGCCAAGTTGAAGAGCTACCGTCCGTTATTGTTCGTGCAAATAATAGGCAGATTCATGTTCCCTTGCATTTTCCAACTATGAGGTCCATGGTTAGTCCGGCTTTCGCCAGACCAAGCTCAATCTTTTAAGATATCGAAAAAGAAATTGCCGGCAGATCAGGCTGAGTTCACCCAGCCTATAGTCCATGGTAGACACCCGATAGAAATATTGTTTAATTTTGCGATTGCCCCCCCTGCGACGTGTTCGCCCCCCGGTTTCAGAGCTATTCTAAATGCAAAAATGCATAGAGGAGTTATGACATAACCGTGACTGTTAAACTATATAAGGTAGGCCCTATGCTAGGCCTATTACACAACATAAATGGTCACTAGGCTATGCTGGCGACCCAAATAAAATCTCCTTTGGGAACCAATGGCTTACAGTATCAAGCGGACTTAAGCTGCCACCTCTTGGCGAAAAGTTAATAGTTTTGCATATCAGTAGTAATACATTTCACGCAGCGGTGTTAATCACGGAAAGCGCAAATGAAGTGGACACTTCTAAATGGAACCCAACCCACTGTACAGTAGCTCAAGGTCTGTGGCTAAAGCAGCCATAATGAAAACGTTATGATTGTTTGGATACTTCACACACACGTGTTTTTTAATCGCATAGACTACAACTACCAAGCTGGAATCAAAGCACATCGACTCCCCTCTCACACCCTAAACACGCACTTCGAACAAACAAAAAGCATCTCAGTCTCACGGTAGCCATAGGCAAAACTGTATCGGACCGGTGTAACGTTGGTACTAAATCATCCATCGCAAAGAATGATTTTTGTAGCACGTTCAACAAATGTAGGTACAGCCCTGCCCTGGATACATCTCTCAACGTGCGCTCTAAAACATTTGGTTTAAATGGAGATGTAGATCATCACGGGTGCGTTAATAAATCTACATTGCGGCGAGTTGACACAAATTATTCACTTTGACGAATTTATATAGTTTCAGTCCTAGTTACTTTACTTTGGGCCATGCTCTTCCTTACTTGAATCACCTTTGAAAATAGAGGATTGAAGTAGCCTACTGTATATGGGTGTTTGGGAATGAATTTTGACTCAGATGCTTTTTGAGACTTTGAGCAGAAATGTCCCAGCCCGGTGTTTAGGATGCATCATAGACAGGTTATCTTTCAGGTAGCCTATATATTTTCCATTAAAAAACCATCACGTAGCGAACGTGTTGTGGCTAACTCACTTAGCTCCTGTTAGTAGCCTAGGTTATTGTCATAAGCAAATGAGATGACAGTCGAAAGATACAATTAGTGCTGCTATCAATTTGCTTGGTATAACCGCGTAGTTTTCTACAAATGCAATCAAATTGGCCTCCATCACTCAACCAATGCTAACGGTAACATTATTGTACCTAGGTCCTATAGCTATTGACATTATAAGATTAACGTACCTGCAGTAAAAAACAAGCATGTCCGATAAACATTCTCAGATTTATTTCGGCTTCAAGAAGAAATGGGAATTACATTTCATGTGAAAATCGTCCTATCCTTATTAGACGTTCTCTGCGGTAAACTACAGTCCTTGTAGGAAGCATCCATTGTTTTTCCAACTCACTTTAGATTAACCCTTTAGGCGCCAGAGGTTTTTTTCCGAAACGATCAATTTTGACATCTTCATTTCAAAAGGCTATATCTTAAAAGTGATAAGAGATAGAGACTTTCTGTAAATTAGAGAAATATTAAGGATGACCCAAAGTTTATGTAGAGATTAAATGTTCATATCTAATTTGCATATTATGACGTCATATGGTGGCGGCCATCTTGGATTATAGAATTTTCATGAAAAGTCGCATGTTTGAATGATAAAATGCACCACTTCTTTCCCCCCAAAATGTCCCTCACCTTCTGTATGCTATATTGCACAATACTGAATGCTCAGGTAAATAGTAAGCAGTGAACAAACTGTGTAAATCATTACTAATAAATGGCCGAAACAAACCAAATGCATGTAGCAGTAGACTGGCCTTTTGCTGTAGAGATTTTCCATTTACTACATACAGTAGGCACTCTGATTCCATGTATGGGGCACATATAGATTATTCAGATGACACACAAACACAAGTAGACAAGACCTGTTTAGTTCAAAAGCTCATTTGCCACGGCAAGGCACAGATCAGGAGTGAGATGACGAGACAATTCAAGAGACAATGTTAGTATTTTTTTTCTTTTTGTTGTTTTTGTTGATGTTTTTTTTTCTTAGCTGACAAAGACACACACATCACAAGGACATGAACACACAAAAAGGAACACATAGTGTATGTCCTAAATGATCAGGGAAATAGATAGCAAATCAACAGTGTAAATCATTACTAATAAATGGCTGACATTTTTTTTTTTTTTTTTTATGTAGCAGGCCTTTTGTTGTAGAGATAATGACTCCCTATCCCTATCCATACAGGGCCGGCATTCCCATCATCTTGTGATAGACTATGCATGACCTAATGTGTGTGTGTGTGTGTGTGGGGGAGAGGGAGAGGGAGAGAGCGTGTCACCGCGTGTCACCACCTCCACCATGCGAGCAGCATGGCCAGATCTGCCTCGCGCGCGTCGAGTGGAGAGAATTTGCGCAGCTCGGACTAGGCCTACTGTCATTCTCATTGCGACTCCCCACACTGCCACTACGTTTCCCCCTAACTCTCCTATGAGCACTTCGACCTCGTCTAACATACCCAGTCGCATGAAGGCAGGGACGCATCTGAAGCCTCACTAAACGAATCACCGTCATTTCCTGAAGGCAGATATTCCCCTTCAGAATCAGGGTCCGCGAATAGAAGACCCAACACTTCATTTCAGGTAAACTTTTTTGATGCCATTAGACGATAATCTAATGCAAATACTCGCTAACGTTGACAATATCGCTCTGACTAAGTGGCTCACACGCACACTAGCTCCGGTATTGCACGCACTGATTCAATGCGCTGTAGCTCAAAACTTTTGTTTAAACCATTACCTTTTTCGGACTCGGGGATGACGTATGACATGTCTGCCACCTAGTGGAGTGGATGTCGAACGAAATATGACACCCTATTTGACTAAATCGGCCGTTTTATTCAGTACCGCATCTTGTCGAGTAAACTCGACAGTGGCGCCTAGAGGGTTAACTTCCAACAAAATTACGTCACACTGCAACGATGCGCCATCTGGTGGACAAACGACTACGTATCGCCAATACTGGAAATGCAGCCATGATGATGATGAATATTTGGTTTTCCTTTAATCCTACTGAATTTGTAATTATGTATCGGCCGTTCTAATTGCCGATACCGATAGTATGTGTGTGCCTGTGTGTGTGTGTAATTGTGTGCACCACCATCTACAGGCCAATGAGTGTACAGTCACTAAATGTACACATAACTTAAATTATTTTTTTAGACCCCCCCCATGGATGAAATTCTACGAAACTTGGCATACCCCCAGAGAATGCCAGGTTAATCATACACATAAAATTTGGTGCAGTTCTGAACATCTTAACTGAAGAGAGGGGCGATTAAAGCAGAATGATATTGCATTTTCATTTTTACCGGGGGGGGGGGGGGGGTGCAAATCACAAATGAGTGATTATGGGCTAGGTTGTTTGGGCCCTTGAGACCAACATACCATAAAAATTTCTTCATCCTCGGTGCCACGGTTCAGGTAGTTATTTAGGAAAAACTGCATTTTTGGGGTTTCGGGGGACCCAGCGCGGAGGGGGAGTGGCCCCCGGGGACCAAACGAAATTTTTCCGTAAAAGTCTAGTGGGGCTACATACCCACCAAATTTCATGCAGTGTTTCCCCTAGAAATTTTTCCAGCAGCGGTGCTATTACTGGGGGGGGGGGGGGTTAATTTATTTATTTATTTCTTTTGTGGACATTTTCAGCTTTCTTTTACATTATTGGTTAAAAATGATGGCACAACCCAGGCACAATTTATGGCACAATTCATAAAAATGAAATGGCACAACCCAGAAAAAGATTATTTACAATTTATTTAAATTTGTCTTAATGGCAAAGGCCACACCCAATCTGCGAGCACTTAATTTGTCTGGGCTTTTCAAAGAACATCTCTAAGGCTCTTTGGTAATTGAATTGAATTGTTGGGGGGCCATTAATGCTGACACGCATGCACGTAGCCAGATGCTCTCCTTGTAGTCTATTTCTCAGTCCCAAAACAACAAACACACGTATAAAAAAGTAAATACTCACTTTTCTTCTACATCACTCCCACAGTTACCATACAACTCACTCACAATTAACTCGAAAAGGACCTAGGCTACTTGATTGAAGTGCGACCGTTCGTCTCACCGTCAAGAGAACGCTGAAGTTATGAGAACACGTCTTTCTGATAAGAGAATGTAGGCTCCTATGTCTAATGCCGCAAACGTAGAAAAGGTCTGTTTGTGATAGCCTATTATAGCTAAGTGGACAGAATTTAGGCTATACGTATATGCCAACATATGCTCATATTTCCTTTAACTATCAGAAAGTTTAAACAGGCATAGACTGTGTTCGCCTAGCTTTCCCATGCAAACATTACATGTAGCCCTACGCTAACGTTACAAGTCTAGGCTACAACTAACGTTAAGACCATACACCTTGTAGCACATTGGTTTACTCTATTGCATTACTTACGTTTTAATAATTTGTCGTTGAATGTTGATGGAGGCTCATCTTTGGGAAATCAGCTCTCTGGATAAAATTGTCAGCCGGAGCAAGAGTTCTCAGAGTTGACGACACCGGACGTAAATCCAATCAGCAGAAAGAGCCGCATCACAACAGTAGGCTAAATCGCAACAAACTTTGTTCCCCCCATGTTAAATTCATTTCGGTAATCATGAATTGGTTTCTTTTATTTGATGTAGGCTAGGAGAGGAGGATGCATGTTTCACATTAGTGTCAATGTGTCAAAGCAGGCTTTGGATCAGAGGAATTGCTCAAGCTTAACATATGGCATAGGCTACAAGCGAATTCACGGCATACAAACAGCTTCGTGATGAAATATAACTAATATCATTTTTTATTGTCACCAGGTCTATAAGTAGGCTATTTATTGTGTAACCTACAAGTGAACGATGACACCATAGGCTACACTGTGGCGGAGCAAGACCCCATCAGTCGGATAGCTAAACAATGTAACCGTGTTCAGAACGTAGGCTATCCATATGGGCTGCAGACTTGTCTTTGGGCTTGTAATCACCTGACACATCATGCCGCATATATGTCCTGAATAATGAGAGGCTAAGTGCGGATTTGATGCACTTAACTTACTCAAGACTTTCAGAAAACAATTTCGAGATGACGTTGGCCGTTGTGCTTTTACAGTGTGTTAAGTGAATCTCTGATATTATGTTGCAGCGGCGCTGCGCCGCTGTTAAATACACTGTAGGGGAAACACTGTCATGTGCCCCGGTGTTTCGGTGTCCCGGGTATCGTTGACCAAAAATTCAGGAAGTAGATGAAGGACGGTGTGGGTGTGGGGGGGGGAACAAAACAAAACAAAAAAAAAATTGACAATCAGCGGTCATAATAATAAACAAATTGACCTAGTTTAAATTAAAATGTACATGGAACTAGGAGCCTTTGAGTGTCTTAGGTCAGTTTGGGGGTTAAGGGATACTCTACAGAGTTTAAACATAATCCCCACAGAATGCATTAAGCCTGCTGGATGTCCTTTGGCCTTAAGTAAGCATGGGTGACGTGTACCAACCACTATCGCTAATCACCAATCCCTCAGCCCTCTCAGGGATATACCTCTGTGGTATTATCGGTTGGATGTCAGTGGTTCCGAGTTCACATTATCAATATATTTGTTAAACCGATCCATGTGCTTAATGTAGTTGCATTGGGAGAGGTCTGACAAAATACTTAAAAATAGCTCACTCTGCCTTTGCGTGCTGGGCCCTTGATAAAGAACAGGCCGCTGCAAGCCTCACCACAATGTGAAATATAGCCACACTGTAAAACATCACATATGTAATTAGCCATACCTGAATATGTACTGTAGGTTTTCCAGTGTTCTCTGAAATACACCATGAAGACATGAATAGTGTTGACTTTGCACACAGCAAAAATAATGCTATTTGTTTTCTACAGGATAAATTAGATACAACCAGATGCGCCTGTGTCTTTGCGTCATGCCCCTCTGTGTTACTTTATGGCAAAAAGTGGCATTGTTCTTTTACTAGTATACTTAGTAGGGCTGTCAAAATAACTGATTAATTTTGATTAATTAATTTGAGAAAAAAAATGGACCCCGAGCCGTTCTAGTCAGTAACCACTAGACTGTAAAACGAAGGAGAGAGAAGAATGTGCTGCCTAGATCACTGATTTGGAACATTTACTTTTAAAAAACGGCCTGATGGTGTTGACAACAATAAAGTATTGATTAAAATAAAGTCCTCTGCAAAGTCTGCAGCAAGGAATTTGCATATCACCGGAGTTCGTCAACTCTGAAGTCACACATCAATGCAAAGAAATAGTGTTGACATTGATTTTTATCGTGTCCCCTAGGTTATATCTGTGGCCTGAAATGCCTTGTATGTGAAAAAAACTTCTTCCCGAAGCATTGAATGAATTTGAATTATAGGTACATATTAGGTCATATCATAGATCAGGGGTCTCAAACTCTGGCCCCCGGGCCAAATCCGGCCCGTGCCCGGCCCAATTCCAGCCCGCGGCCTAATGTCAAAATAATAACGTAATTCGGCCCTTGAGGGTATTTTTAATTGCGACAAACAACTGTCGTGGCAGATATTCAGACTCGGGCCAGAAATTAAGTCCAAACATCTTGCCTACAACGTAACAAAAATACACCATTATAAATGTTGAAGCCAAAAAGAAGGCGCAAAAGTCCGGCAGAGTTCCGTGCAAAAATTCAATATCGCACGATCGCACTTCCGAACAAAGGTAGAACTCTCACACAGGGCAGCAAAAAGAGACATCGGGATACAGAGTGCACATTCTGGTAGGATGGCTTCGTTATGTTATTAGTAATAGTTAAACTTGATATTTAAAATGTTATAAAAGTATGTTAGCTAGGAATAACTTCAGTGTATTACTTGATTATGATTGAGGTTATATGAATACATGCTTTACAGTTTCAAACTCGTTCTCTCATCATGATGTCTACAAACCATAGTGATAATTTTATACAACACAACAACACTGATTAAAATAGACGATAGATCCAAGTACGGTGACAAATCCCATTTGTACTCTTCTCCACCAGTTGCTAGACATCCAGAGCTTCGATTCAAGCCCAAATTTGCTGCACAAGGTTTTCAGGAAATAGGCCTACTTGTATTACACGCGTGAAACATGAAGACGTGCATTTGTTTGTAATGACGCGGAAGCGATGCAGGCCATAGTTTTGCACAAATTGAAGCAGAAATAGACCTACACCAAATGTTGAAAAAACGTTCACGTGTGATGAAGTCTTGGGTAGGCTATGTTATTCACCTAGATTCTGATTCTGAAGGAGAATATCTGCCTTTTGGAGATTATGATCGATCGTCTATTGACAGTGATAGTCACGGTGCGTCTGTGAATGGAGAGGAGTCTTTGCGTGTATACGACAGTGTCCACTAAGCATAGGCCCTACCATGCTTATTTCGACCCTCTGCCCAACATAGCCGGAGGTGGCAGTGGTAATCGTGATGATAGTGTCCGTGATGGACGTGGTACAGACAGCAGGGGTAGTAAAAATAGGGCTCTGAAGAACAAAGTCACCCACGATAGGAACCGATTTGACCAGGCTACTTTATTGTAGGCCTATAATAACAGTTTGTGGTTATAGGCTAGTAATAGTTTACTATTGTTGGTTTACATCTTAGGCCTACTGTTTTCCTGTTAATTTGATACAGTATATGGGTAATATGACAAAACCTGTAAACCTGCTCAAATATGTTCAGCATCCAGTATTTACTGAAAGGTGCATAATTTGAGGTGCTTGCCATCCAGTGGCAAATTAGATAAATTTACCCCATTCATAAACTTTTTTTTATACTCAAAGATTCAGGTTTAAATAAGATATGAGAAGAATTTTTTTTATTTGGAGTGAAACACACACATACCTGTTTTTATGCTTATTGTTTTTTATCATTTGTATTAATATCTTATCATTATTTTATTTATAAGCTAAGGTTGTTAGCACAGGTGTCTAAAAAGAGATAAAAAGATTTGCACTTTCTCTTTGCAGTTTTGTGTAGTATTTAAAAAAAAAACATTGCATTTTCAGAAATAGCCGTTCTTTTTTGTATTATTCTTTAAGACTGACGTGGCCCTCCAATCAGATGACGTTGGCCGAAGTGGCCCCCAGCTCATTTGAGTTTGAGACCCCTGTCATAGATTATTATGGCCATTATTTGAACAGTGAAAATAATAATAAAAGAGCTTTTGAACTTTAGTGTCACTAATGCTGATTATTCAATGATTCATTTGAATGTAAATATTTAAAATACTTTCACAGCAAAAAATATATTAGATTAATTAATCACAGAGTATATAATTAAATCAATTACATGTTTTCAACAACATTGACAGCCCTAATACTTAGCCTGCTTTTTAGAAATTCTGTTGTCAGTTGCAAATGGATGTAAAGAGCCCTCTGTTGGTCGTTTCATGTATTTCATGTTAGATCCAGTAAGATTTTAAGATCAGTAGCCTCCTACTCAAACTCTTTGAAATGAATAGGACTTCTTAGCTTCTAGTATGCAGACTTGTTACATCTAGACACACACACTCACACATACAGATGCCTAAACACACACACAGATATTCACACAGACACACATACTGGCACACAAGTACGTGCACACACACAGATGCACAAGAACATGCACACATACATGCACTCACACACAAACAACTCTGCATGAAGTAAGCCCGGATTGACCATTGAGAGGCCATATAAGGCGCCTATACCCATTCACAGTTACACAGCCTGATCAAACCATATCAAAATTTAGCATATGCTCCTTAACAAAAAATTTACTGAGACAGCTTGTCCACTTGTCCAGCGTAATTGATGTAGCCTTCCTAAAACCATTAGGCCAGCTGTATCTGTTCAACTGTTAATGAAATTAAAGAGTAGGCCCAGAGCCCTATAGGCCTAGACTATTTAGGTGTTCAGCTGCATCGTCAATTACAGCCTGATCAGACGCTTGGTCGCTGGTCTCATTTCAATTAGTGTTAATTGAGTAGGCCTATATATAGGGTACTGAAAGAGTTGTGAGAGCAAGGCTAGTACAGCGCCCTGCTTGTAGGCTACCACTTTTATAGCTATGAGGCTTAAACCAAACCAGGGTGTTTTATTTTTGTGTCTCTTATGGCTTTACATTGGCCAAACATGTGGTGTAAGCCTTGAAATAGTGCAAAAAGATGAGACACATCATGAGGCAAGGTCTGAGAATATTCAAACTGGGACAATTACTTTCGGCACAGGGAATATTTCACTGGGTCGAAATCTGGACTATGAGAGACGATATGTTGGAGAAAACACTACAGACGATGGCTCCGTTAACGTTCAAGCCGACGATCCAGGCCTGGTGGGTGGACAAAGCGGCACTCATGACTTTAGGGCCTGGGATCGTATGCGACCAAAGTTATTATGTACTAATGACCTCATGAAGTTCTCTGCACAAGGCCCTGGATGTTCTTCACTCCAGTTAGACAGCGGTAAGAAAAGTATTGGATAACTTGTTTTTGTTTTACAGTGTACACAATAACTCTGTCGACATTAGTGGCCTAATTCAGCCGATTCCTTGCAGCCCTTTCACTTGCAGTGTTTGCATCAATAGCTTGAGACCAGACATTCTTTTCTTTTTTTCTATTCAACAGGTGGCACACCTCTCTCACTACACCAGCTACGTCGAGAGTGTGGCTACTCTGTGAAAAGGACTGCGGTGGGCCTCGTGCTTCTCGCCACTTTTGATGGTTGTGATGTTATAAAACAGGTAGGCTATGGTTTTCCTGTCACATCAGAGGATTTTTTATTTTATTTTTTTTTATTTTAATTTTTGTCAGAGTAGGAGTAACATTAGCCCATAGAGATGCCATCAATCACTACAAAACAAAACTCCATATTTTCACACCTTATTAATGCCTTAATTCTGGCATTAAATTTCATAGTGAATCAACAACAAAACCAAGAGAATGCAAAGTTTAAATAGAATAAAGAAATGTCTTTCAGCCACTTGAACGTGACAAATTTGTGAAAGCAGGCCTGTTAAAATAATCCTTAGTTTGCTTGTTTATGATATCTATTTTAACAGAAGGTATTGTTGAATAAAGTTTCCATTGCTATAGCAGGAAGTTTTAGCATTGTCTGCATGGAGCAAGCTCATTTAACAGTCTCTTGATGTGTCCTGTTTTAGTATTGGTCTGTTATCCTCTTCAGGCTTTTCTGTTGGCGTACATTTCATGAATTGATTTCAGTAGCTTGAATTTACAGTTAAGCTTTCCTGGGTGACGTCCCATCAACTCACCAGAGGAATGGAGGCTAATCGTGAACATAGTAACAATTACATACAATTTGAATACCATTTGGTCCCTTGCAAACCGATATGTGAGCATAGGAGTGGCCATACTGGTTGTATATGTAAGGCGGTTCAAGAGCCTTACATATACAACCGGTATGGCCACTCCTATGTGAAGTGTTCCTGTAGTCGGGCGAAAGGACCCCCAAGCAATTATGTAGCATTTAAATTCATGTGGGACATGTTTCAGTTTTGAGCTAGTTGTATGACTGCATTATTTTATATCTTCCTCCAGGGCAATAGCCACTTGCTGCAGATGTTGTGGCACGGCAATCCAGTAACCCTCTCCTGCCCTGCATCAAGCTCAGACCAAGCCTCTCTAGTTGTATCCACTACTCCAGCTCCAACTACCGAAGCACCTTCTACAGCTGCTGAGCTTCCTCCACAGAATCAACAGTGGATGAATCCCCTCTTTGGAGGCTACTACCCTGTAATGCCTGTGAATATTCCCCCTCAAACTACAGAAGCACCTACCACAGCGGCTGAGCCTCCTCCACAGAATCAACAGTGGATGAATCCCCTCTTTGGAGGCTACTACCCTGTAATGCCTGTGAATATTCCCCCTCAAACTACAGAAGCGCCTACCACAGCGGCTGAGCCTCCTCCACAGAATCAACAGTGGATGAATCCCCTCTTTGGAGGCTACTACCCTGTAATGCCTGTGAATATTCCCCCTCAAACTACAGAAGCGCCTACCACAGCGGCTGAGCCTCCTCCACAGAATCAACAGTGGATGAATCCCCTCTTTGGAGGCTACTACCCTGTAATGCCTGTGAATATTCCCCCTCAAACTACAGAAGCGCCTACCACAGCGGCTGAGCCTCCTCCACAGAATCAACAGTGGATGAATCCCTTCTTTGGAGGCTACTACCCTGTAATGCCTGTGAATATTCCCCCTCAAACTACAGAAGCGCCTACCACAGCGGCTGAGCTTCCTCCACAGAATCAACAGTGGATGCATCGTCGGTCTAGAGGCCACTGGGGTCATGGGTCTAAAGGCTGCTGGAGGCATCCTTAAGGTCGGTGAAGAATCCCTCAAACTACTACTGCTCCAACTACTACTGCTCCAACTACAGAAGCACCTTCTACAGCTCCCCAACTTCAAAAACAATGAACCACTTATTACAGGTACTATCAGTACCTTTTTCAACTGCACCCTAAAACAGTAGATGCCCTACTCCAAACCTTTTATTTTCCAACTCCGTCTTTATTCCAATGTGTCATTTAATGCGTGTATTAAAAAGTGTATTTGGAATTTAAGTTGTCAGATCATTTGTTCAAGCTGCTGGTCATGAGTGGTTTTGCTGAAGATTTGTCTTGATTTAGCCAGAACTGGAAGTTTAAAATTCTACTGCCATATTGCTGATATGAGCACAATAATAGAGGCCAAGTGTTTAACACAATCCAAGTGGAAGTCTTTGTTTCTACTATATGTAAATAAACTAGATGTACCGCATAGCGGTACAAAATATAACCGCCGCTCAGTCCTGTACATCCATTCCGCGAAAATAAATCACATTAATGTATTTGTCCATCTTCCACTCCATCCCCCACTCTTGAAACTTTTGTGTATGTTTGTTTGGAATGTGTGTGTGCAGGCCACACAAAGTCGCCTACTGGAGCTGCAAAGGTGAATAGATTTGTAGCACTTGCCAAAAAATGTGTAGTATTGTTATAAAACTTTTAAAATCTCAACAATCACAAGTAGGGCAGTTCATCACAGTCCATCCATTGCAACTGGACTGATGAAGGGTACACCCGTAGGCTACATTGTATTTGGGAAAAGCAGAAGGTAGCAGAATAATGTATTTATTATTAAACAAAACAATCCCTGTCAGTTCCATGCAGTTTTTTCAACAGCTATCAAGAAGAGAGGTCATGGATTTTTGTGACTAAACTTATGCATATGTAGAAGAAGAAACAGTCATCTAGTTCATATGACATTCAGCTTTATTGTCAATGCACAAAAGGGCCTTCATGAAATGCGTTGCTAGACTGTTCATACACATTTTAACGGGCCAAGTTGAAGAGCTACCGTCCGTTATTGTTCGTGCAAATAATAGGCAGATTCATGTTCCCTTGCATTTTCCAACTATGAGGTCCATGGTTAGTCCGGCTTTCGCCAGACCAAGCTCAATCTTTTAAGATATCGAAAAAGAAATTGCCGGCAGATCAGGCTGAGTTCACCCAGCCTATAGTCCATGGTAGACACCCGATAGAAATATTGTTTAATTTTGCGATTGCCCCCCCTGCGACGTGTTCGCCCCCCGGTTTCAGAGCTATTCTAAATGCAAAAATGCATAGAGGAGTTATGACATAACCGTGACTGTTAAACTATATAAGGTAGGCCCTATGCTAGGCCTATTACACAACATAAATGGTCACTAGGCTATGCTGGCGACCCAAATAAAATCTCCTTTGGGAACCAATGGCTTACAGTATCAAGCGGACTTAAGCTGCCACCTCTTGGCGAAAAGTTAATAGTTTTGCATATCAGTAGTAATACATTTCACGCAGCGGTGTTAATCACGGAAAGCGCAAATGAAGTGGACACTTCTAAATGGAACCCAACCCACTGTACAGTAGCTCAAGGTCTGTGGCTAAAGCAGCCATAATGAAAACGTTATGATTGTTTGGATACTTCACACACACGTGTTTTTTAATCGCATAGACTACAACTACCAAGCTGGAATCAAAGCACATCGACTCCCCTCTCACACCCTAAACACGCACTTCGAACAAACAAAAAGCATCTCAGTCTCACGGTAGCCATAGGCAAAACTGTATCGGACCGGTGTAACGTTGGTACTAAATCATCCATCGCAAAGAATGATTTTTGTAGCACGTTCAACAAATGTAGGTACAGCCCTGCCCTGGATACATCTCTCAACGTGCGCTCTAAAACATTTGGTTTAAATGGAGATGTAGATCATCACGGGTGCGTTAATAAATCTACATTGCGGCGAGTTGACACAAATTATTCACTTTGATGAATTTATATAGTTTCAGTCCTAGTTACTTTACTTTGGGCCATGCTCTTCCTTACTTGAATCACCTTTGAAAATAGAGGATTGAAGTAGCCTACTGTATATGGGTGTTTGGGAATGAATTTTGACTCAGATGCTTTTTGAGACTTTGAGCAGAAATGTCCCAGCCCGGTGTTTAGGATGCATCATAGACAGGTTATCTTTCAGGTAGCCTATATATTTTCCATTAAAAAACCATCACGTAGCGAACGTGTTGTGGCTAACTCACTTAGCTCCTGTTAGTAGCCTAGGTTATTGTCATAAGCAAATGAGATGACAGTCGAAAGATACAATTAGTGCTGCTATCAATTTGCTTGGTATAACCGCGTAGTTTTCTACAAATGCAATCAAATTGGCCTCCATCACTCAACCAATGCTAACGGTAACATTATTGTACCTAGGTCCTATAGCTATTGACATTATAAGATTAACGTACCTGCAGTAAAAAACAAGCATGTCCGATAAACATTCTCAGATTTATTTCGGCTTCAAGAAGAAATGGGAATTACATTTCATGTGAAAATCGTCCTATCCTTATTAGACGTTCTCTGCGGTAAACTACAGTCCTTGTAGGAAGCATCCATTGTTTTTCCAACTCACTTTAGATTAACCCTTTAGGCGCCAGAGGTTTTTTTCCGAAACGATCAATTTTGACATCTTCATTTCAAAAGGCTATATCTTAAAAGTGATAAGAGATAGAGACTTTCTGTAAATTAGAGAAATATTAAGGATGACCCAAAGTTTATGTAGAGATTAAATGTTCATATCTAATTTGCATATTATGACGTCATATGGTGGCGGCCATCTTGGATTATAGAATTTTCATGAAAAGTCGCATGTTTGAATGATAAAATGCACCACTTCTTTCCCCCCAAAATGTCCCTCACCTTCTGTATGCTATATTGCACAATACTGAATGCTCAGGTAAATAGTAAGCAGTGAACAAACTGTGTAAATCATTACTAATAAATGGCCGAAACAAACCAAATGCATGTAGCAGTAGACTGGCCTTTTGCTGTAGAGATTTTCCATTTACTACATACAGTAGGCACTCTGATTCCATGTATGGGGCACATATAGATTATTCAGATGACACACAAACACAAGTAGACAAGACCTGTTTAGTTCAAAAGCTCATTTGCCACGGCAAGGCACAGATCAGGAGTGAGATGACGAGACAATTCAAGAGACAATGTTAGTATTTTTTTTCTTTTTGTTGTTTTTGTTGATGTTTTTTTTTCTTAGCTGACAAAGACACACACATCACAAGGACATGAACACACAAAAAGGAACACATAGTGTATGTCCTAAATGATCAGGGAAATAGATAGCAAATCAACAGTGTAAATCATTACTAATAAATGGCTGACATTTTTTTTTTTTTTTTTTATGTAGCAGGCCTTTTGTTGTAGAGATAATGACTCCCTATCCCTATCCATACAGGGCCGGCATTCCCATCATCTTGTGATAGACTATGCATGACCTAATGTGTGTGTGTGTGTGTGTGGGGGAGAGGGAGAGGGAGAGAGCGTGTCACCACCTCCACCATGCGAGCAGCATGGCCAGATCTGCCTCGCGCGCGTCGAGTGGAGAGAATTTGCGCAGCTCGGACTAGGCCTACTGTCATTCTCATTGCGACTCCCCACACTGCCACTACGTTTCCCCCTAACTCTCCTATGAGCACTTCGACCTCGTCTAACATACCCAGTCGCATGAAGGCAGGGACGCATCTGAAGCCTCACTAAACGAATCACCGTCATTTCCTGAAGGCAGATATTCCCCTTCAGAATCAGGGTCCGCGAATAGAAGACCCAACACTTCATTTCAGGTAAACTTTTTTGATGCCATTAGACGATAATCTAATGCAAATACTCGCTAACGTTGACAATATCGCTCTGACTAAGTGGCTCACACGCACACTAGCTCCGGTATTGCACGCACTGATTCAATGCGCTGTAGCTCAAAACTTTTGTTTAAACCATTACCTTTTTCGGACTCGGGGATGACGTATGACATGTCTGCCACCTAGTGGAGTGGATGTCGAACGAAATATGACACCCTATTTGACTAAATCGGCCGTTTTATTCAGTACCGCATCTTGTCGAGTAAACTCGACAGTGGCGCCTAGAGGGTTAACTTCCAACAAAATTACGTCACACTGCAACGATGCGCCATCTGGTGGACAAACGACTACGTATCGCCAATACTGGAAATGCAGCCATGATGATGATGAATATTTGGTTTTCCTTTAATCCTACTGAATTTGTAATTATGTATCGGCCGTTCTAATTGCCGATACCGATAGTATGTGTGTGCCTGTGTGTGTGTGTAATTGTGTGCACCACCATCTACAGGCCAATGAGTGTACAGTCACTAAATGTACACATAACTTAAATTATTTTTTTAGACCCCCCCCATGGATGAAATTCTACGAAACTTGGCATACCCCCAGAGAATGCCAGGTTAATCATACACATAAAATTTGGTGCAGTTCTGAACATCTTAACTGAAGAGAGGGGCGATTAAAGCAGAATGATATTGCATTTTCATTTTTACCGGGGGGGGTGCAAATCACAAATGAGTGATTATGGGCTAGGTTTTTTGGGCCCTTGAGACCAACATACCATAAAAATTTCTTCATCCTCGGTGCCACGGTTCAGGTAGTTATTTAGGAAAAACTGCATTTTTGGGGTTTCGGGGGACCCAGCGCAGAGGGGGAGTGGCCCCCGGGGACCAAACGAAATTTTTCCGTAAAAGTCTAGTGGGGCTACATACCCACCAAATTTCATGTGCCCCGGTGTTTCGGTGTCCCGGGTATCGTTGACCAAAAATTCAGGAAGTAGATGACGGACGGTTTGGGTGTGGGGGGGGGGAACAAAACAAAACAAAAAAAAATTGACAATCAGCGGTCATAATAATAAACAAATTGACCTAGTTTAAATTAAAATGTACATGGAACTAGGAGCCTTTGAGTGTCTTAGGTCAGTTTGGGGGTTAAGGGATACTCTACAGAGTTTAAACATAATCCCCACAGAATGCATTAAGCCTGCTGGATGTCCTTTGGCCTTAAGTAAGCATGGGTGACGTGTACCAACCACTATCGCTAATCACCAATCCCTCAGCCCTCTCAGGGATATACCTCTGTGGTATTATCGGTTGGATGTCAGTGGCTCCGAGTTCACATTATCAATATATTTGTTAAACCGATCCATGTGCTTAATGTAGTTGCATGGGGAGAGGTCTGACAAAATACTTAAAAATAGCTCACTCTGCCTTTGCGTGCTGGGCCCTTGATAAAGAACAGGCTGCTGCAAGCCTCACCACAATGTGAATATAGCCACACTGTAAAACATCGCATATGTAATTAGCCATACCTGAATATGTACTGTAGGTTTTCCAGTGTTCTCTGAAATACACCATGAAGACATGAATAGTGTTGACTTTGCACACAGCAAAAATAATGCTATTTGTTTTCTACAGGATAAATTAGATACAACCAGATGCGCCTGTGTCTTTGTGTCATGCCCCTCTGTGTTACTTTATGGCAAAAAGTGGCATTGTTCTTTTACTAGTATACTTAGTAGGGCTGTCAAAATAACTGATTAATTTTGATTAATTAATTTGAGAAAAGAATTGACCCCGAGCCGTTCTAGTCAGTAACCATTAGACTGTAAAACGAAGGAGAGAGAAGAATGTGCTGCCTAGATCACTGATTGGAACATTTACTTTTAAAAAACGGCCTGATGGTGTTGACAACAATAAAGTATTGATTAAAATAAAGTCCTCTGCAAAGTCTGCAGCAAGGAATTTGCATATCACCGGAGTTCGTCAACTCTGAAGTCACACATCAATGCAAAGAAATAGTGTTGACATTGATTTTTATCGTGTCCCCTAGGTTATATCTGTGGCCTGAAATGCCTTGTATGTGAAAAAAACTTCTTCCCGAAGCATTGAATGAATTTGAATTATAGGTACATATTAGGTCATGTCATAGATCAGGGGTCTCAAACTCTGGCCCCCGGGCCAAATCCGGCCCGTGCCCGGCCCAATTCCAGCCCGCGGCCTAATGTCAAAATAATAACGTAATTCGGCCCTTGAGGGTATTTTTAATTGCGACAAACAACTGTCGTGGCAGATATTCAGACTCGGGCCAGAAATTAAGTCCAAACATCTTGCCTACAACGTAACAAAAATACACCATTATAAATGTTGAAGCCAAAAAGAAGGCGCAAAAGTCCGGCAGAGTTCCGTGCAAAAATTCAATATCGCACGATCGCACTCCCGAACAAAGGTAGAACTCTCACACAGGGAAGCAAAAAGAGACATCGGGATACAGAGTGCACATTCTGGTAGGATGGCTTCGTTATGTTATTAGTAATAGTTAAACTTGATATTTAAAATGTTATAAAAGTATGTTAGCTAGGAATAACTTCAGTGTATTACTTGATTATGATTGAGGTTATATGAATACATGCTTTACAGTTTCAAACTCGTTCTCTCATCATGATGTCTACAAACCATAGTGATAATTTTATACAACACAACAACACTGATTAAAATAGACGATAGATCCAAGTAAGGTGACAAATCCCATTTGTACTCTTCTCCACCAGTTGCTAGACATCCAGAGCTTCGATTCAAGCCCAAATTTGCTGCACAAGGTTTTCAGGAAATAGGCCTACTTGTATTACACGCGTGAAACATGAAGACGTGCATTTGTTTGTAATGACGCGGAAGCGATGCAGGCCATAGTTTTGCACAAATTGAAGCAGAAATAGACCTACACCAAATGTTGAAAAAACGTTCACGTGTGATGAAGTCTTGGGTAGGCTATGTTATTCACCTAGATTCTGATTCTGAAGGAGAATATCTGCCTTTTGGAGATTATGATCGATCGTCTATTGACAGTGATAGTCACGGTGCGTCTGTGAATGGAGAGGAGTCTTTGCGTGTATACGACAGTGTCCACTAAGCATAGGCCCTACCATGCTTATTTCGACCCTCTGCCCAACATAGCCGGAGGTGGCAGTGGTAATCGGGATGATAGTGTCCGTGATGGACGTGGTACAGACAGCAGGGGTAGTAAAAATAGGGCTCTGAAGAACAAAGTCACCCACGATAGGAACCGATTTGACCAGGCTACTTTATTGTAGGCCTATAATAACAGTTTGTGGTTATAGGCTAGTAAAGGTTTACTATTGTTGGTTTACATCTTAGGCCTACTGTTTTCCTGTTAATTTGATACAGTATATATCATAGACATAATATACATAGACGCCGCATCGACCGCTACTCCTTACTAGTGCTGACGAGATTTGGAGCCGCCATCTTGGACCGGTCATCCACTCCACTCAGTGTAATCTGTTTGGCCGGTGAGATGAGCTGTCAGCGCACTTAATTAATCATATCTCACTGAATACCGAACAGATTCTCACGCGGTTTTTTTGCTGCAAAGGTCATACATGTAGCTATGATACAGGACACATGATTTAGCATATTTTAATATTCATAGTGGGTTTAACAGTAATAGAATATTCTGATATATGATATAAAGTGACCTGACGTCCGATATCAAAACTGGGAACATAATCCATGTTTGACAGCATAGACAAAACTAGTTTGATACAAGTTTAATGAGTTAAATATAGTTCACAGTTGACAGAAAAATTCCATCAACAGCATTATTCACAGTCCACAGAAAGGTTCCATAAACATTTAAGTGAGATCAGTGCCATTCAGACATCTGAGGGGTATTCCAAGTAGGCCTATGTGGTTTAGTGACAAACTTAAATTGGGTAAATTGACTCAGAATAAGTTGTAAACCTCCCAGTAGAAAAGCTGTATGATACAGGAAACATGGTTGTGTGTATTTTAACATTCATAGTGGGCTTAACAGTAATAGAATATTCTGATATATGATATATTATAAAGTGATGACATCCAATATAAAAACTGGGAACATAACTAATCCATGTTTGACAGCATAGACAAAAACTGGTTTGATACAAGTTTTAATGAGTTAAATTTACAGAAAAAAATCCATTAACATTTTCAGTTCAGTGCCATCAAAAATAAAGTGATGAACAGACATTGGTGTGGCATAAAGGAAATGGAGTAACTGGGTTCAATATCAACAGCATTTGTTAGACAAGTTCCATAAATATTGTAAAGTGCAAGTTTGTAGGTTTGTTTCTGATCCTTAAAAAACAGACATTGGTTTGGCATAGTAAGTGTAACAGTTCATCAATTCAAGACAAAAAGGTGACTTGTCACTTGTACAGTGTCAATGGGTTCATCAACAGCATCTGTTATTTACAGTTCACAGAAAGGTTCCAGCCCCAATGAAGAGATTAAATAAAAAGGAATTAAGAAACATTTTAGAAACTGCTAAAATCAACCCGTTCATTGCAATCAGTAAAGAATCAGGGAGTGTCTTCACAGGCTCAGTGAGACAGAGTTACCGTGATGCAGTTGGTTCTATGATTTCGATAACTGGTGCATGTCATTTTGTATGTTCCCACCTTGCTAAAATTGCTTGGGTACACTTTGGCTGAGAACAAAAGTGCTTCAGACAGCAGGTGGGCAAATAAGATGCTATAGTAAACTGGGTACTCCATAAAAGAGGACTGAGTCAACCAGACGATGGGAAAATGGGACACAGAGTGGCGAATGCAGGTGATGAAGGTGGAGCTCATAAATCAAACATTCAGTCACAGTGTAGCAGATGCCCTGCAGTACTGCGATGAAGAGCTGCACCTTCCTCAGTTCCAGGGATGTGAGGAGACCGTTCAGTTCATTCACAGTCTTCTTGAACAAGGCAGTTGTTCTGGAGAGATACAAAATAATAAATAAATGAATGAAAAGGAATTTGAGAGGCATCTTATTCTTGTTAGGGTAAATGACATGTGAATAATACAGTGTTGGGCAAGCTACTTTGAAATTTTAGCGAGCTAAACTATCAGTTACTCTGCCATGAATAAAACACTACACAAAACTACCACCCAGTCAAATGTATTAGTAGCCTAACACAAACACAGCAGTAGGCTAGTTCACTACATAGGAAGCTACTTTAAATTGTGCTAATTTCACATGACAAGAAAAGTGTAGCTTGTCTGGCTAAGCTACTTGATAAATAAAGAAGTTGAGCTATTGAAAAGTTACTTTATTCAGGAAATAGTGAGGCTACCACCAACACACTTATGCTACAAGTAGCAGCTAGCGATTGCCCAATAGGCTAGTCTGTGCCACTTGTGTAAAATTTGCCAGCCAAATCTAGTATGATTTATTTCTACAATAGCCTTCTTGTGTCAGTTGTAATCTAAGTCAGTGTTATGGAATATGACTTATCAAGTCTCAGTTCATAGCCGGGTGAACACCGAGTAAACATAGCCTAGCTAGATGGCTACGATTTTCATACAGTAATATCAAAGATTGCTCCTTCTCAGCTCTCTGGTAATATTCTATTCACAAAATACAACCAATAGTACGGTTATGTTAAATCTTACTTGTGAAAAGTAAATCCCCCGAGTATGGTCCGCCGATTTGAGAAGGAACATGCTGCACAGTGCTGTCATCTTGTGTCTTCTGCTGCAACGCAACGAGGAGTATGACCGGTCCAAGATGGCGGCCGCATTTCTTGTTTCCAGCAGCCAATGCGGCGTCTATGTATATTATGTCTATGGGTAATATGACAAAACCTGTAAACCTGCTCAAATATGTTCAGCATCCAGTATTTACTGAAAGGTGCATAATTTGAGGTGCTTGCCATCCAGTGGCAAATTAGATACATTTACCCCATTCATAAACTTTTTTTTATACTCAAAGATTCGCAGTAGGACTTTCAAGCCTTACAAAGCCTTACAAAGACCACTTTCAAGCCTTTTGAAATTTTGATGTCAAAATCCAATGGTGTTGTTTTCTTAACCATGGTGTCTAAAGTTTGCCATGCAGGTTTAAATAAGATATGAGAAGATTTTTTTTTTTATTTGGAGTGAAACACACACATACCTGTTTTTATGCTTTTTGTTTTTTATCATTTGTATTAATATCTTATCATTATTTTATTTATAAGCTAAGGTTGTTAGCACAGGTGTCTAAAAAGAGATAAAAAGATTTGCACTTTCTCTTTGCAGTTTTGTGTAGTATTTAAAAAAAAAAACATTGCATTTTCAGAAATAGCCGTTCTTTTTTGTATTATTCTTTAAGACTGACGTGGCCCTTCAATCAGATGACGTTGGCCGAAGTGGCCCCCATCTCATTTGAGTTTGAGACCCCTGTCATAGATTATTATGGCCATTATTTGAACAGTGAAAATAATAATAAAAGAGCTTTTGAACTTTAGTGTCACTAATGCTGATTATTCAATGATTCATTTGAATGTAAATATTTAAAATACTTTCACAGCAAAAAATATATTAGATTAATTAATCACAGAGTATATAATTAATTCAATTACATGTTTGACAGCCCTAATACTTAGCCTGCTTTTTAGAAATTATGTTGTCAGTTGCAAATGGATGTAAAGAGCCCTCTGTTGGTAGTTTCATGTATTTCATGTTAGATCCAGTAAGATTTTAAGATCAGTAGCCTCCTACTCAAACTCTTTGAAATGAATAGGACTTCTTAGCTTCTAGTATGCAGACTTGTTACATCTACACACACACACTCACACATACAGATGCCTAAACACACACACAGATATTCACACAGACACACATACTGGCACACAAGTACGTGCACACACACACAGATGCACAAGAACATGCACACATACATGCACTCACACACAAACAACTCTGCATGAAGTAAGCCCTGATTGACCATTGAGAGGCCATATAAGGCGCCTATACCCATTCACAGTTACACAGCCTGATCAAACCATATCAAAATTTAGCCTATGCTCCTTCACAAAAAATTTACTGAGACAGCTTGTCCACTTGTCCAAGTTTTGTGATTTTCGGTGTCCCGGAAATCGTTGACACACAAAATGACTAAAAAAAATGAAATGAATAAATCCTTAAAAAAAAAAAACTCTGACTAAACCTATATGTAAATAAATAATAAACAAATTGACCTAGTTTAAATTAAAATGTACATGGAAGTAGGAGACTTTTTGAGTGTCTTAAAGGAGAATTCCGGTGTGATATTGACCTAAAGTGTATCGAAACATGATACCGAGTGTGAACGTATGTCTCATAGCCCATCTCGGCTTGTCCCCTGCACTCCAAAATCTGGCGCTAGTTAGCCGATGCTACCAACATCTTTTTCAATAGTGGTGCTTCGGCATCGGGCTAGCCATGCAAATAAATCACTGTTTTACACCCATTTACGAGGCTCAATGTATCTCCACACTTCATTGGTAGACTTCCGAGGGCCCTGACATTTAAAACGAGACATTGAGAACTTTGAAAAAGCACTGGTAGTTTACTTACAAGACGATTTATACAGACAGTATCTTCAGGAAGTTTAGCGTTTGCAGCCATCTTGAATTTAGTCACGATAAGTCGAGCAACGAGTAAGAATGAACAGCTATGATAAGGGATCAGATTCCAAAAATAATTCAGTGGAAATGCATGGATTCCAGTTTCTTCCAGTAGCAGCAACTGGAATCCATGCATTTCCACTGAATTATTTTTGGAATCTGATCCCTTATCATACCTGTTCATTCTTACTCGTTGCTCGACTTATCGTGACTAAATTCAAGATGGCTGCAAACGTTAAACTTCGTGAAGATACTGTCTGTATAAATCGTCTTGTAAGTAAACTACCAGTGCTTTTTCAAAGTTCTCAATGTCTCGTTTTAAATGTCAGGGCCCTAGGAAGTCTACCAATGAAGTGTGGAGATACATTGAGCCTCGTAAATGGGTGTAAAACAGTGATTTATTTGCATGGCTAGCCCGATGCCGAAGCACCACTACTGAAAAAGTTGTTGGTAGCATCGGCTAACTAGCGCCAGATTTTGGAGTGCAGGGGACAAGTCGAGATGGGCTATGAGACATACGTTCACACTCGGTATCATGTTTCAATACACTTCAGGTCAATATCACACCGGAATTCTCCTTTAAGTCAGTTTGGGGGTTAAGGGATACTCTAGAGAGTTCTCCCCACAGAATGCAATAAGGCTGCTGGATGTCCTTGGGCCTTAAGAGTGTGTCCATGAGAGGACCAGGCGGGGGTGATCCATGCTACATCACCGATTTTGATGAAACTTGGCCAGTTTGAAGGGTCCACCTAAAAACTCAAAAAGCCAAAATAGTACAACATTTGAAACAACCCAGGGGGAGTTAGGACCCCCTCCTTGTTTTAGGCCAAAAAACCTCAAAAAAAGGCCCAAAATTGCATCCCTCCTGCTGTCAGATTTAAGCTCAGCAAAGTAACAATCCATGCCATCAAAGGTCCATCCAAGGTTAGTTTAAAACTGGAGTTACAAGGCGTAAGTTGTGACGGGTGTCAGTCCAGGACTGCACATGTCCACTATGTCACATGCTTTTTGGTGAATACCCAAAAAATAGCAATATTTAGACCTGAATATCTCCGATGAGCAACCTCCTTTTTTCAAAATTCTTTCTGCACATGAAAGGGCCATCTGTGGACTTCATAAATCAAAAGACAAATGCTCGGCCTTTTTATTATTTTTTTTGTGGTAACCGCCTAAATAGTGTGATCCAGCCAGTGATTTCAAATACATATCTACTTCAATGATTGGTTGAAAAATAATGCTTAGGTCATTTATGGTGGACAAATGGAGATATATTATCATCAGTCATGTCTACTGATCAAATCCAAGCTGTTCTGCTGTTTGTTGCCGTTCTGAGTGTAATACATTCCTTAAGGTAGCTCAAAATGACATCATCGGTGATCGGGTGACATACCAGTATACCCGTAGGTCTAATTTTTGCAAATGTGATATCTCCAACATATCTCAGGGCTAGAAACAGTCACTTGGACTCAAATAATAACTTGTAAGAGTTTGATAGTCAAAGGTCAACGGTCAAGGTCACTGTGACCTTATGTACATCCCATTGTGGTGAATAAACCTCTAAAAATCCCTGACATAATTTCAAATGTGATACAAACATTCACACTGGCCCTTTCTGAAACCAATCCCTACCCACTCCCCTCAGTTACAGTGTGCACTCGGGTGGGAACAGTGACGGACTGGGATTTTCACCAACCAGTGGCCCACACGGTGACGCGCATGCACACGCGTGCATGTGCCCGCAACACACAGATATAACTTCACATGCACGGACATAACACATTTGTAGCCCCATTGGTCATGAACTCTAACTTTAATATGCATAAAGACTGAACCAAGAACATGGATATATCAATGCACAACTTCAAAAAAATGAATGCAATATGAAATATGAAAAATATGAAAAAAAAGAATAGCCTAGAATACATGGATTTCTATGCAACGTCACAAAAACATGCGTGCGCAAGAGGCAGAAAGCACCATAAAACACGATAGAGCAGTGCTCTCCATGAAAAGAACAAAATTAATTTAGAAAAAATTGAAATCACAATGGTTAGAGAATGTTCAATATGTTCAATATCCCTAAAGGAATGCATGTCTTCGCCAAAAAACGATGTTAATGCAAATGAACGGCAAACTCTGAAATATAGCCTGAAATGAGATGTTATTATCATTGAGACAACAGGGGACCAGGGGTATATAAAAAATTCTGATTGTAGCTTACAGCAGCCGACTATTTAGGTCTACTATTTAGGTCTAAGTTTAGGTAAGTTTATAACGTTGTGGCACCAAGCGTCTTCTGCCCCACGGCTGCGCGCGAATGTAGTTTTGTTGGTAAACGGGAAACCTATCCGAGCAGCCGCTCCACAAACGTGTCTTAATTAACGTCATGCAGTTAACAAGGTGCGAAGGAGCTTGCTCTTCTCCGCAATCCTGTCTATCACGTCATCAGCATCCAAGTTAATTATAGGACCTCTTTCTCTGTCGCCATCAGCATAAAGGCCTCCAAATTATCCTGTGACAATCGTGTCCTTAGGCGATTCTTGATTAATTTAAGAGTGGAAAAACTCAGTTTGCATGCCACTTGAGTACATGACAGTGTTAGTAGGAATTAATTTGCTAACCATATATAGTTGTAGGCACAGGTAAAGAGGTTTAACTGCTGGAGAAGGAAATAGCAACAGATTGCACAATTCTTGCAGGTAGCACATTTCTTGCTTACCAGGTTTATTTCTGTATCTTCCTATATCTCCGCGGTATCATAAAGTCCGACGCTTTGACTGTATACTCGTTGAGGAGACTTTTTCAGGCTGTCCCAGTGCGTGGCGAGATGTGTCAATTCCGACTGCAGATTTTCAACCGTAGCACCTTCACTTAAGCAGACATTCTCTTATGTTTCGAAGTGCATTTGGGGGCAGTTTATTAGCTTTTATAAGGGGAAAATTCTGAGGATCAAGGCATGCTAGATCGGCAATTCCCCGTGCTGAAGGAAGTAGACGCATTCGGTTTTAAAATTCCCAGAAGTCATTGCTTAATGTAGCCTAACTTTTGTAAACCAATAATAAGATAAAAGATACAGGCAGCATATTTATTGTATTCCAATTTCAAACAATGCACTTTTAAATAATTTGATTGAATAAGGTTACAAAAGAATGTAGACTGATGTAAATATTGAGGGTCACCATGACTGTAGTGTAGAGATAGCCTGGCGGGCCATCCTATATCATTGATGTATAGTCTGGCATCGAACCATTCACCTCGCTTAATCCAAGGGGCAGGCAGAGAATTGTCTTTCAAACTGCCTAGGCATGCAATAGGCCAGCGCTACGACCATATCCGTATCCGGTCGGCAAAACGGCAAATACATCCTTCTTCGAAAGGAATGACGAAGTGCATTGTGTTGCTCAACTTTCAAAGAAAAAAAGAAGAAGTCCAACTTCTCCAAAGTTGACGCCAACGCCGATTCAAACAACCGGCCACCAGCCATAGCCACCTTCCTTGTTGTTCACCGTCGCAGGACTGTCGTTATCCTGTTAAGCCCGCCTTAAGACTCTCTAACAAAATAGGGCGCTGTGATTGGATGAGGTCCACGGCGTCAGCCAATAGAAATCCCTATGGTTTGATACTAGATGTACAGGCTGAGCAAATTAATTTGCCGCCGCTAGGGTGCGTCTAGATTTCTAGGCTAGTGTAGAGACTCATGTCTGGTATAAATACTGATCAGTTTCCTACTATGGTTAGGAGGGCAAGTGGCTAGGGAGAGAGTGTAGCTAGTTTCGGAAAGGGCCTTTCACTCACAGATAACAAATTAATTTGAATTTGATGGTCAAAGGTCATAGGTCAAGGTCATTGTGACCTCACATTCTTGTGAGGAATGCCTATAGGAAGTTTTTTTTTTCTTTCAAATTCGGCACATACAGTCACTTACACTCAAAGATGAACTGATTAGATGTGAGTGGTCAATGTTACTGTGACCTCTCAAAAAAACAACATGCCTACTGTATTTTTACACCTTGAACACAATATCCTGGAAACACCTTGAGGGAGTTATTTCAAATTTAGCACAACTTAGGCCCTGTACACACATACCCAGATATTTTATTTTGGGTCTTTCGACCACACGTAAACAGTGTTTTAGCCCACACAGATAATTTTTTAAAACCTTCTAACGGCGCTCGGGGACCAATGAGTCCCCGAGGGCACTTCAGCCGTTCCTACTGGTCGGGGTTTGAACCGGCAACCCTTCAGTTACAAGGCCGAAGCACTAACTAGTAGGCCATGGCTGTCCCCGTGGACAAGGACGTGATGGTTACTTTGGGTATTGAGTGTTCGTATATATAGCAAGTCAGGCAGTACTCTCCTGGGCTTTACTTGTTTTGTAGCCTACTGTACCTCGATGTCCATCCATCATAAAAACATGTCTGTAGACCCTGCTTATTAGTACAAGTTGTTTTAAAGCAGACACTCTGACATGGTATAACCACCTAGCTTCATGTTAGGGTCCCACAAGGAAATGTGTCTGAAACATTGAAAACATGATAATGTACATTACTTGTGAATCTGTTTCCATTGCATGCCATATGACCAGTGGTTAAAGTGGGATTTGGCAGGTGGGGGAACCCTAAAATCCAGTGTCGGTGCAACGGGGAAAAATTACTCACCGTTGGACAACATATTGAGTATCGTGGTGTAGCAATACTTTTTGGACAAGAATTGATAGCTTCTTGGTCATCTCTGTACACGCGAAAATTAACTACCCATTTATTTTAACAATATAATCGCGCTGTATCGTTGGTATGAAAGAATATATTTATTATTAAATTATCCGAGGTGGCGGAACTGCGTTCCTCCCACTTTAATTCCTGCATATGACTGCTGTCTGCTGTGTTGGGCTAATGGAGTAATGCCAAGCTAGATTAACATTTTCCCATGTTAAAACAATGTATCACATGAAAAATAACAATGTTATTATCATGTGATAATAACAATAATAACAATACTCTTGTGTTTCCAGGATATCATGTTCAAGTTGTAAAAATATTTTTTAGTGAATAGTGAAATAGTTTTTTTTTTTGTGAGGTCAGAATAATATTGACCTTTCACCACCCAAATATAATCAGCCACAAAACTTCTGTTAGACTTTTTTTGAGGACGGTCACTGAAAGGAGCTGTAACAAATATCGGAGGCTGCTGAAAAGGCAAGCCAATGGCTATGGCACTCACATGCTATTTTGGGTCATGTTGTAACCTGAATTGACTCTGAGACGCTGCTGTTGTGTTTCTGGAGTGGCAGTTGTTGGTGCCTACATCAAGGGCTTGCGTGTCGTCTGTGTATGTTGTTGATCAGATCATAAGTGTCCACAGTAATGAAGAGGAATGACTGGAGAATTTATGATATTGCTTGGTATGTTGGTATGTTGCTGAACGGATCATAAATGGGCATAGCAAAAACAGGAATGACTGAAGAATTTGTGACATTGGTTGGTAGTTGGTACTAAATATTTGCTGGTATTTGTTGGTGTCTGCATCAAAGGCTTGCGGTTTGACTGGGTATGTTAACCCTTTAGGCGCCAGAGGTTTTTTTCCGAAACGATCAATTTTGACATCTTCATTTCAAAAGGCTATATCTTAAAAGTGATAAGAGATAGAGACTTTATGTAAATTAGAGAAATATTAAGGATGACCCAAAGTGTATGTAGAGATTAAATGTTTATATCTAATTTGCATATTATGACGTCATATGGTGGCGGCCATCTTGGATTATAGAATTTTCATGAAAAGTTGCATGTTTGAATGATAAATGCACCACTTCTTTCCCCCCAAAATGTCCCTCACCTTCTGAATGCTATATTGCACAATACTGAATGCTCAGGTAAATAGTAAGTAGTGAACAAACTGTGTAAATCATTACTAATAAATGGCAGAAACAAACCAAATGCATGTAGCGGTAGACTGGCCTTTTGCTGTAGAGATTTTCCATTTACTACATACAGTAGGCACTCTGATTCCATGTATGGGGCACATATATATTATTCAGATGACACACAAACACAAGTAGACAAGACCTGTTTAGTTCAAAAGCTCATTTGCCACGGCAAGGCACAGATCAGGAGTGAGATGACGAGACAAGACGACAATGTTAGTATTTTTTTTCTTTTTGTTGATGTTTTTTTGTTTTTTTTCTTAGCTGACAAAGACACACACATCACAAGGACATGAACACACAAAAAGGAACACATAGTGTACTGTATGTCCTAAATGATCAGGGAAGTAGATAGCAAATCAACAGTGTAAATCATTACTAAATGGCTGACTTTTTTTTTTTATGTAGCAGGCCTTTTGCTGTAGAGATAATGACTCCCTATCCCTATCCATACAGGGCCGGCATTCCCATGATCTTGTGATAGACTATGCATGACCTAATGTGTGTGTGTGTGTGTGGGAGAGGGAGAGAGCGTGTCACCACCTCCACCATGCGAGCAGCATGGCCAGATCTGCCTCGCGCGCGCCGAGTGGAGAGAATTTGCGCAGCTCGGACTAGGCCTACTGTCATTCTCATTGCGACTCCCCACACTGCCACTACGTTCCCCCCTAACTGTCCTATGAGCACTTCGACCTCGTCTAACATACCCAGTGGCATTAGACAAAGGCTCCACCACGTTACTGTCGCCGCGATTGTGGAGAGGCACACGTTCAGAAGACAGAAGCTAGCGCTATGGATATTAGGCTACCTCCAGCCTCGTTCGCCACACCACTAACACCCTGCTAACTTCCCGATGAACACTCCGAACCTGTGAAACATTATTCCCACCAGTGACATTGGGCAAACGATTCAACGTTTGTGCTTGGTGTAAGCTAAACTATGGAGTAAACTCTCACTTTGTCCAGCTGCATCATTGCAAGGCAGGGACGCATCTGAAGCCTCACTAAACGAATCACCGTCATTTTCTGAAGGCAGATATTCCCCTTCAGAATCAGGGTCCGCGAATAGAAGACCCAACACTTCATTTCAGGTAAACTTTTTTGATGCCATTAGACGATAATCTAATGCAAATACTCGCTGACGTTGACAATATCGCTCTGACAAAGTGGCTCACACGCACACTAGCTCCGGTATTTCATACACTGATTCACTGCGCTGTAGCTAGAAAGTTTTGTTTAAAGCGTGTCCTTTTTTCGACTCGGGGATGACGTATGACATGTCTGCCATCTAGTGGAGTGGAAGTCGAACGAAATATGACACCCTATTTGACTAAATCGGCCGTTTTATTCAGTACCGCATCTTGTCGACTATAGTCGCCTGTGGCGCCTAGAGGGTTAATGATCAGATAATAAACCGCCACAACAATGAAGAGGATTGACTGAAGAATATGTAGGTATTTGTGGGTGCCCACATCAAGGGCTTACAGTTGGTCTGGTTATGTTGCTGATTGGATCAGAAACTGTGGGAGCAAAGTAGAGGAATGACCAAAGACTTTGGTGGTACTATTTGGTGCCCTCATTAAGGGTTGGTGTTTTGTTTGTTGTATAGTTGCTGATGGGATCATAAATGGCCACAGCAAAAGGTGCCCGCATCAAGGGATTCAGTTAGCTTGGCTGTGTTGTTGATCGGATCATAAACGGCCACAGCAAAGAAGACAAATTACCAAAAAATGTGTCGGTATTGGTTGGTAGACAACCTATCATGAGTGTGGAGGGAGCTGGGTCTGAGAGTCCAGATACCACTGTTGAGCCTTCTGGAGGTCACCGATGAATGACAAAAGTGCAAGTGAATATTTGTACCAAATTTGAAAAAACATCCCTACAGGCATTTATGATATATAATTTTCTCAAGAATGCAAGGTCCTTGACCTAGACCTTTGACCACCAGATTCAAATATTTGTTATCTGAATCAAAGTGAATATTTGTATCACATATTAAATTACGTCATGGATTTTTTGAGATTTATCCACCACAAAGGGAAATACATAAGGTCACAGTGACCTTGACCTTTGGCTACCAAAATGTTACAAGTTATTATTGAGAGTGAGGAGTAGTTGTCATGGTTTTTTACCCCCGCCCCCAACGCCATTTTGAACGTCAAGCCTCAAGCTACCTCGGCTGTCACCGATAGATAGAGAAGCACAACGGAGATTTTTGGTACTTTGTGTTTCGCAATGCCTACAACATGCTGCGTGAAGAACTGCCACAGCAGGTCGAACGATCAACAGGGGAACAAGACTGGAGTCCGTTTTTTTCGGTTCCCTTTATGGAAAAGGATGTAGGGAGAGCAAGTTGCTGAGGTGACTAAGAGACGTCGAATGGCCTGGGTAGCAGCGATGAGAAGAAGGGACATCACTTTCGACAACATTTCGAAGAGTATGCGAGTGTGTTCTCAGCATTTTCACTCGGGTAAGCTCTCAATATATTTCATAAAATGTGTTTATTTTGTTGACTGCTTATGTCACGGGTGAATTTATGTGGCATATGAGAGGTAACGGTGTGATCGGGTGAGGGCTGTCAATGTCTGGTGCGACTGAGGAATCTGGGGGTGTGTGTGTGGGTGTGTCGTGCATGTAATGCGACCTGTAGATAGCCACAGAGGGGTACGGGGCTCTCTAGGCACAGGTGTGGTGATTTGGGGATAATTAGGGAAGCGGCATTGTGACAGACAAAAGACAAGCTCATTTGGAGGAAGGGGGAACCACGGGAGAGCGGGGTAGAGTTTTGGTGCACAATGTTTATAGCCGCGGGCGGTGGTGGCGTGTGGAGAAGAATCCATTGGACGTGAAGTTTCCTGTGTGTCTGCTCCTGATCGGTGTCGAGAAGTTGCCTCGGACGAACTCACTGCTTGCTGTATCATCTGGAGGCGCGACATCGGTCGCCCTCCATCAAGTTAAGTGATCGCATTCCTCAACCTGAGCTGCAGTGTTGCCGCGTGCAGATGCCCATTAAGCCTTCCTGCCATGACTGCCGTAGGATTGTGGACAACAGTTTGTACGTATTGATAGACTCCTGGTGGCAACGCGTGTCTCGTGTGCCGTGCCGTGTGTATTTAAAGACTGTGTGCCTCCTCTTAAGTTGATATGTTGCTGTGCTATGTTTGGACGTTGCAGTGACTCTTTTCTTCAGTAAATTGCCCTAGGAATACTATTGACTGCTTGAGAATTGTAGTCCACACTTACTGGCTATAGCAGTTTGGCCTATTAGTATCAGTTTTCTCTTTCTTCCAGCAGTGCGCGTGTGACGTAAAGGGTTGCCTGGATTGTTTGGACTGCTTGGACGCCCGCTCGACTATCGGCCGCCCCTCCCCCTTGGATCAGCGTAGTGTTAATTTTGTCACCTATTTTTAATTTAGTCATAGTCTTAGTCTTCTGACGAAATGTCCTTTTTAGTCTTTGTCATATTTAGTCATTCAAATATCATTTTTGTTAGTCAAGTTGTAGTCGACTAAAAGTCTCGTCATTTTAGTCTAGTTTTAGTCAAAAGAAAACTAAAGGTATCTTAGTCTTAGTCAGTTTTAGTCAACACATTTTAGTCTTTTTTTTTATAACAAATTATTTCTGATTACCATTTGAGTCAAATAGTGTTTCACACATCTCAATTTTCCAACAATATTGTGTGTCCACAGGGCTACTCGTCTGTTATAATTACTCATTCTGATTTTTTGTCAGTCAGTATGTTTACAGGCACAGGTAAGTCGAGCTACAGTTATAGCTCGGCTGGGATTTGACCATAGACAGTAAAAGATTTGACTGGACCACTGTCATATTCGTAGACCAGTGTTTCTCAAAGTGTGGTCCGGGGATCACTGGTGGTCCGCAAGCTATCCCAAGTGGTCCACGAGCAGACGTGGTAAAATATAATATACATGAGTTGTTTGCCAAATAACTTATAACAAATAAATCCAAACAGTTCTGCAACACTGTCTATGTAAGATATGCCAGTTTAAATCATACAGAATGAATCCTCTGACACAATAAGCAAAGTGCAAAGACAATAAGCAAGGTGGTTCAGTGAGTAGGCCTATAGACTAATTATAGGCTACTGTTAAAGTAGGTCTAATCTTTTTTTTTTAGCTAGGGTTAGTTAAGTGGTCCTGAAACTGAAATAGTTTGAGAAACACTGTCGTAGGCCAAACTATTAATGTTTTACTCCGCCTCGCTAGATGGCGATATGCGCCCAAACACAACACATTCCCCAAACAGACTCTCCATCTTAGCCATAGCTAACTTGCTAGCGAACTTTCTATATTAGCTTACTTGCTAGCAAACTTTGCATCATCAGTCTAACTAGATGAATAGTTGACATTACATGCTGAACATTTTCGTATGGACATTCTGGGGGATGTTAATTTGTATGAGAGAAGCGTCAACTTCTGGGTATGTAGCATTGTGGCATAAAGCTTAGGTAGTTAGCTTGCTAATAACTGGCAGAAATCTCCAGTGTTCTTGTTCCATGTAGTTTCATGTTGCAGCCACAGGGTTGCAGCAGCAGCACATAGACTAGCCTACAGGAAAGCTGTTGCGTATGAACTCATTCGGAATATTTTGAAAATGTAACAGCTAGATATTCTGTCTTCTCATTTTGTAGACCAACATGAAGGGAGATTTTATCTTAGTTTTTATTTCATGCAAAACATTTTAGTCTCGTCTTTTTGTCAACAATAATGCATCTTAAGATAGTCTTAGTCAGTGTTTCAGGACATTACTGACGTCTCGTCATCGTCTCGTCTTAGTCATGAAAAAAAAGGTCGTAGACGAACATATTTCCTCTTGTCTCGTCTGACGAAATTAACACTAGATCAGCGTGTGCGTGTAGCTGAACACTGCCCCCCCCCCCCCTCGCTCCTCGGATCGGATGCGCCCGCCCACCACCAGCAGAATAGCCCCCTACCTGTGAACCGGTGCCTTCTCTACTTATGGACTGTGCCTTTTTTTTAAATATTGTATTAAATAAATATATTGGATTTGCATAACGCGGTCGCTAGCCTTGTTTGTTGAACAGCCACAGCATAGCTCCCCAGTAAAACGAGTTGCACCTGGGTTACACTTAAGCTAGTCTATCTATCTAAAGAGTGTGTGTCCTTGTTAGGCTACGTAAACTTTACTCTGATATCGCTACTAACGTTAGCTATGATACTACGTTAGCCACCTACTTGCTAGTGCTACTTTGTAACATAAACTGTAGCAGCAAACATAAACTGCCAACTTTGTAACGTTGGCTGCGCTATATACAACATATTTTGAGATGGACATGATATTTAAGTTTGTCTCTGATGTGTTTGTTTCACAACACAGTGGTTCTCCTTGCTAACTTTGCACACTTCCCTCACTTCCCTCTACTACTTGTCACCTTAATGTTCACCTTTGTTATGCCAGCTTACCTTTGTTTTTGTTTTTTGCCAATTACAGTAATGGGTTGTGTAATGGGTCTACCAGATACAAGGATACAAGGATACAAGGAAGTTTATTGTCACATGCATATAGTTACTGGAAGTAAGAAATGCAGTGAAATTATGTCTGGTGTCAGCCTATTTGTGCATTAATGGGGGCGTGGGGGTAAAGAGTGCAGCAGAAGAGGGGTTTAGTAGATTAAGTGGCAAGGGCTGCATAAAAAAGGTGGGGGAGGATTGGGATTGGGTGGGGCACCAACAAGGAGCACCCAAGAGCAAGACCTCATGCATCATGTAAATTCACACCTTTTCATAATTACTCTACTTTAGGTGAACCATCCTATGAAATGCTGGAGAATCACCCTGACTGGAAGCCATCTTTGTTGTTGGGCCATGATCTTCTGGGTTCAGATGACTGATGAGGCAAGGTTTCAGCGGAGCCTGAAGCGTAAGGTGGTGGCTGAGGATCTGTATGCTGAGCCACTGCAGGTGCAACAATTATTTCTGATTACCATTTGAGTCAAATAGTGTTTCACACATCTCAATTTTCCAACAATATTGTGTGTCCACAGGGCTACTCGTCTGTTATAATTACTCATTCTGATTTTTTGTCAGTCAGTATGTTTACAGGCACAGGTAAGTCGAGCTACAGTTATAGCTCGGCTGGGATTTGACCATAGACAGTAAAAGATTTGACTGGACCACTGTCATATTCGTAGACCAGTGTTTCTCAAAGTGTGGTCCGGGGATCACTGGTGGTCCGCAAGCTATCCCAAGTGGTCCACGAGCAGACGTGGTAAAATATAATATACATGAGTTGTTTGCCAAATAACTTATAACAAATAAATCCAAACAGTTCTGCAACACTGTCTATGTAAGATATGCCAGTTTAAATCATACAGAATGAATCCTCTGACACAATAAGCAAAGTGCAAAGACAATAAGCAAGGTGGTTCAGTGAGTAGGCCTATAGACTAATTATAGGCTACTGTTAAAGTAGGTCTAATCTTTTTTTTTTAGCTAGGGTTAGTTAAGTGGTCCTGAAACTGAAATAGTTTGAGAAACACTGTCGTAGGCCAAACTATTAATGTTTTACTCCGCCTCGCTAGATGGCGATATGCGCCCAAACACAACACATTCCCCAAACAGACTCTCCATCTTAGCCATAGCTAACTTGCTAGCGAACTTTCTATATTAGCTTACTTGCTAGCAAACTTTGCATCATCAGTCTAACTAGATGAATAGTTGACATTACATGCTGAACATTTTCGTATGGACATTCTGGGGGATGTTAATTTGTATGAGAGAAGCGTCAACTTCTGGGTATGTAGCATTGTGGCATAAAGCTTAGGTAGTTAGCTTGCTAATAACTGGCAGAAATCTCCAGTGTTCTTGTTCCATGTAGTTTCATGTTGCAGCCACAGGGTTGCAGCAGCAGCACATAGACTAGCCTACAGGAAAGCTGTTGCGTATGAACTCATTCGGAATATTTTGAAAATGTAACAGCTAGATATTCTGTCTTCTCATTTTGTAGACCAACATGAAGGGAGATTTTATCTTAGTTTTTATTTCATGCAAAACATTTTAGTCTCGTCTTTTTGTCAACAATAATGCATCTTAAGATAGTCTTAGTCAGTGTTTCAGGACATTACTGACGTCTCGTCATCGTCTCGTCTTAGTCATGAAAAAAAAGGTCGTAGACGAACATATTTCCTCTTGTCTCGTCTGACGAAATTAACACTAGATCAGCGTGTGCGTGTAGCTGAACACTGCCCCCCCCCCCCCTCGCTCCTCGGATCGGATGCGCCCGCCCACCACCAGCAGAATAGCCCCCTACCTGTGAACCGGTGCCTTCTCTACTTATGGACTGTGCCTTTTTTTTAAATATTGTATTAAATAAATATATTGGATTTGCATAACGCGGTCGCTAGCCTTGTTTGTTGAACAGCCACAGCATAGCTCCCCAGTAAAACGAGTTGCACCTGGGTTACACTTAAGCTAGTCTATCTATCTAAAGAGTGTGTGTCCTTGTTAGGCTACGTAAACTTTACTCTGATATCGCTACTAACGTTAGCTATGATACTACGTTAGCCACCTACTTGCTAGTGCTACTTTGTAACATAAACTGTAGCAGCAAACATAAACTGCCAACTTTGTAACGTTGGCTGCGCTATATACAACATATTTTGAGATGGACATGATATTTAAGTTTGTCTCTGATGTGTTTGTTTCACAACACAGTGGTTCTCCTTGCTAACTTTGCACACTTCCCTCACTTCCCTCTACTACTTGTCACCTTAATGTTCACCTTTGTTATGCCAGCTTACCTTTGTTTTTGTTTTTTGCCAATTACAGTAATGGGTTGTGTAATGGGTCTACCAGATACAAGGATACAAGGATACAAGGAAGTTTATTGTCACATGCATATAGTTACTGGAAGTAAGAAATGCAGTGAAATTATGTCTGGTGTCAGCCTATTTGTGCATTAATGGGGGCGTGGGGGTAAAGAGTGCAGCAGAAGAGGGGTTTAGTAGATTAAGTGGCAAGGGCTGCATAAAAAAGGTGGGGGAGGATTGGGATTGGGTGGGGCACCAACAAGGAGCACCCAAGAGCAAGACCTCATGCATCATGTAAATTCACACCTTTTCATAATTACTCTACTTTAGGTGAACCATCCTATGAAATGCTGGAGAATCACCCTGACTGGAAGCCATCTTTGTTGTTGGGCCATGATCTTCTGGGTTCAGATGACTGATGAGGCAAGGTTTCAGCGGAGCCTGAAGCGTAAGGTGGTGGCTGAGGATCTGTATGCTGAGCCACTGCAGGTGCAACCAAAGAACCTGGATGCTGAGCTGCTGCATCCAGAGGAGCTGGATGCTGAGCCACCCCAGGTGCAACCAGAGGACATGGATGCTGAGCCGCTGCAAGAGCTTCCAGACAGTGATGTAGTACTCGAGTCCGGTCTCGGACTCGAGACCGGTCTCGAGACCGATTTCTGCTTTCTCGGACTCGACTTGGACTTGTTCCTTCAAAGACTCGGTCTTGACTCGGTCTCGGACCACAGTGGGAGGAGAAGGACTCGTAATTTCAGACCGAGTCCTCGAGACCAGCGCATTTTTTTAGGTTCATATAAAAAAAAATGAAAATGAAATTTCACGGCGGCCACGTCTTTGCCCCTTGTTGGCCTTGGTGCCCCCTTTTTTCAATATTCTGCTTTGCGTCCGTTTAATAGCCTATATAATAGCCAAAATAATCTTAGCATCACAGCGCAAACTAATTCAGTCTTACACAGTGGAGAAAATGACAGTGCATGGCAAGACAGAAAGTGCGTCCAAACTCACCCATTCTTCTCAGTTGAAATACTCGCAATCGTTAAGCCTACTCATCACACAGACACATGTATCACATCACATGAAAGAGCTTTTTCTCAGCTTTTAAACGATGTTAGCCGCTAATTGCTGTGGTGAACGCTTCGCGAGAAAAGTAAATAATATAATTAAATTTAATCATAACATCTACATAAGGTGCTATACCCATCTCAGAATAAAGAATCTTAGAATCAGAATAAACAGCAGACCTTACCAGAAATAAAGCAGTCCCCTGTACAGTAAGCCGTTCTAGAGTATTCCGGTGAAATTAAAAATGTAATCTGCAGCAAGGTCTACATTCATGTCTCCAACTTTGGTCTTTAGGTTTCAAAATGTGTTTAAATCGTTCTTCATGATTTCATAACAGGCCAAATACAAAATAAATGTTACAAATATTGCCTAGATATAGGCAATATTAAATATAGGTAAATATTAAAATCAGAGGATATACAGCTGAGTAAGAGTTTGTGAAAGGAGTCTTAATGATCAAAAAATGCTAAGCATGCATCTAGGCTATTTGAGTTTCTTAAAGCTGAGCTGTGCTTAAATTGTTCAATACATGATTCCATAACAGGCCAAATATAAAATAAATATTAAATATAGCCTAGACATTTAAATATTAGATAATCAGATGATTTACAGTTCTATGTAATATGTCATGTTTCATGTTTTTGTAATGTTTCATACAGTGATGCAGGTCTACTGCTGTGAATAGGCTAAACTTTGATTATTTTTATAGCCTACTACTGTATAGTTAACTTTGGCCTTGTGCCCTGACATGTGGCCTTTGTGCCCCCCACCAAATATGCCCAATTGAAGGCCAAGTGGCCTTGCCCCTAAAATAGTGAAATTCCAAGCCTGGGCCTAACTGTTGATTATTAATTGGGGTGATATTAAATCATGAATATGAAAACTGACATGTTTTCATGGTCTTGGTCTCGACTTGGTCTCGACTCCTAAAGGACTCGGTCTCGACTCGGACTTGCTTCCTTAAAGACTCGGTCTTGACTCGGACTCGACTGTATTAGAAAACCAACGGACTCGGTCTCGACTCGGTCTCGACCCTTCAAAGACTCGGTCTTGTCTCGGACTCGGCAAAGGTGGTCTCGTCCCCATCACTACTTCCAGAGGACCTGGATGCTGAGCAGCCAGTCATGACCAGTGCAGAATGTGAATTCTGCACTTCGAGGCAAGCCCTGATCGTCAGTCTGTTGGAGGAGAACAGACATCTGAAGGAGGAGCTTGAGGAATACAGGATGGATGAAAGGTTTCTGAGGGGTGATGATGAGAAAGTGAAGTACTACACTACTCCTAACTTCGCAATTTTTCAGGCAATGTTGCTCAACATCCTACCATATATCCATCAAGGAAAGAGGAAGCTTACAGCATTCCAGTGCGTCCTGTTGACCCTGATGCGTCTCAGGTTAGACCTGCCTTTTCAACACCTCAGTCACCTGTTTCAAGTTCACAGAACAACAGTCGGTGTTGCTTTTCAACAGACTATTGAAGTGTTGTATGCCCGCCTGTCTCTAATTGTGCACTGGCCAAGCAGAGACTGTTTGATGGTTAGTATGCCCCACCAGTTCATCGAATCATTTGGAAAGCATGTTGCTGCAATTGTGGATTGTTTCTAAATTTTCATTGAAAAACCGTCTAATCTTCATGCAAGAGCCCAGACTTTCTCCCAGTACAAACACCACCACACTATGAAATACCTTATTGTCATCACACCACAGGGTTTCATTTCATTTGTCTCAAAGGGATGGGGTGGGCGCACTAGTGACAAACATCTGACTGAGAATTGTGGTTTCCTACATAAACTGTTACCGGGTGACATTGTGTTAGCAGATCGAGGGTTTAACATCAGGGAAAGTGTGGGAATGATGTGTGCTGAGGTGAAGATACCTGCTTTCACAAGGGGTCATGCACAGCTTGATGCAAAAGATGTTGAGGAGACCAGGGCTATAGCTCACCTTAGAATTCATGTGGAGAGAGTGATTGGTCTTGTGCGCAACAAGTACAGAGTCTTACACACAGTAGTACCCATCCATATGATTCTGCCTTGTGAGGGTGAGGATGTAACGTTTTTAGACAAGATTGTAATCATTTGTTGTGCTCTTACCAACATGTGTGAAAGTGTCATTATTTGAAATGTATAAAACAAATTTATGCTTTGACTGTGAGTGTGAAATAAACATTTAAAACATGTTTGATTTTACTGTGTTTTATTTACAGGTAGGTTAATAAAACAGATGTGTTTGAATAACCATCAGGAAAAACATGCAAAGTGCAAGAACATGTAGTGAAATAATAAGTAGTGCATGAACAAGCAGTGCAAACGTAAATAGTAAAAAGAGGCCAGTGTAAACGAATAATTTACTATTAACATTTCAGTTAAATTGATGTAAACATTAATGGTGGGGGGGGGGGGGGGTGAGGAAGAAAACAAGATGAGAAGGTAAAAAGTTGATATTATGTTATTGCTAAAGTAAAGTTGGCAAAGCCAAGGAGCGTTAGTGGGGAGGGTGTCCACAAGCCCCACTGCAGGATGCTGATGCTTGGGAGGTAGGTTGTTTTGTGAAGTGTTTTGCCACTAGTTCTGGGAGACACACCTCAGTAAAGAACTCCTGGGCCTTCTGTAGACGTGGCTCCCAAAATGCTCGGCCTTGGAAAATGCGCAGAAACGCACAGTCCCTCTTTGTCCAGACAACAAAGTCACAGTACATCCTCTCTGTAACAAACATTTGTGTCTGGACCTGGCTGTAGTATGGATGACTTGTTTTCAGATGCATCTGCCCTTTCTAATACAGAGGGAAGCTGCTGTCGTTGGAGGAGCATGCATCAAGAATGGTGCTGTCCTTGTATTTCGCAGGACACTTGATCTCAATGCAGCCTTTTCCACAGCAAGTGCACTCCACAATTGCATCTGGTGATGCTCCTACTTGTGGAAATGCAGGATGTACAAAAAACCCACAGGTCTGCACCTCCTGGTTGTGGTGTTTTTGGTTGGTCCTGGAAATGTATTCCTGCCTCGCCCTCTCCTCCTGTTTGATGCCCCAAGTGGTGGCTGCTGTTCCTGGGCCGCGCTGAGGGTAGCAGACTCTCTTCACAGTAGACAGGGCTGGTGAGTGGATGTCAGTGGCATAAACACTGTGCATGGAGGAGGCTGTAATTCTCCCTGCTCGTGCCGCAAACCACAGCGAGGATGTGTGCTGCCCCCTTGTCCTTTGCTCGATCTGTGCTGCCTGTATGTCTGTAATATTAGCAATGACTCCTAATGCCTGGCAGTGCTGGCGCAGAGCTGAGAAATCAGAGGTGTCAAGTGTGCGTGTACCATGCAGATTTGCCAGGGACTTCAAGTCTCTGATGGAGAGAGTGGGGTCACGGTATTCATCACAGTACCTTGGCGTCACACTGAGAAAAACTGACCTTGTGCCTGTCCTGTGTATGTCACTGTAGATCTTGTCCATGTCTTCTGATGTTGGTGCTGGGGTCAGAGTTGTAGCTTTGGTTGCACGTGTTCTGAAAGCAGGTCTGCTGTGGCTCTCACCATCGATGACGCTGTTCAAGGAAGCGAGCGTTTGGCTGCAGCTGATGTGAAGTCTATCTTGTGACCAACCTCTGGATGGACTTTGTTGATGTTGCCTGGTAACATCCAGTAGGCTGGTTCATCAGTCACTGTGGCACTGATGCTTCCACCTTGAAAAAAAGGGCCCCAACATGAGTGCAAGACTCAGCTACACCAGCCATGCAGGTGCAGTGAGCAGACACCACCTCCCCAGAAGGTGCAAGAATGACCCAGGGTGTCAGAGGTGGTTGACTGAGGCGCTGTGAATGCATGACCTGTAAAAAGATTAAATAAAGTAAATAAATTAGAGAAGTAGTATATCATAAGCGCCATCAGTGAGTCACTATAGCCCAGTGTTACTCATTGCGCGGCTCGTCAAGCTATAATTGGTGGCTCGCAGATTTCGCCAAATTGGTGGCTCGCAGATGGCCTTTCGCCAAAGGCCATCATCTCTGATAAAAACAAAAGTAGGCTCTGATTTAGCCTAGTCTACTGTATGACTTCAACGAGGTGATCTTAAGTTTCGTTCTGCTTACAGTATCTCACTGCCACTGCAATGCCTTTGAATGCAATCCGCTGCCCTGTTTACAAATGCTACAGCGGACTTAAACTGCCACCTTGTGGCGATAAGTTGTAATACATTTCACGCAGCACGAATGAAGTGGCCACTTCTAAATGGGACCCACTGTGGTAACAGTCAATACATTGTTTCAAATGTGCTTCAAAAACATACAATATTGCACTACAAAAACGCAAACATCTGAATTACACTTCCCCCTTCACCCAAATACAGTATTGAAGGTGAAAGGAAGTTATTAAGCCTTAATGGTGCTTCCTAAAGGGGGTATTGTCAAACCTGCTACTACTAATACTAAAAATACAGCATGAAGAAAGTCAAGGACATGCATGCCAGCTTCCGCTCATCCCAGTATTAAAGCAAATCTGGTCTTAAATGAAAATGTATTGGCTGTGTTATTTCTTTTTTGTGGGATGTCCAATTTATATGTAGAAATGCACATTTGCAAAGGTGACTTAGTATGTTGTCGTGAAAGTGGCTCTCCTTATGATTTTGCACTGCCAATGTGGCTCTTGTGAAAAAAATAGTGAGGATCACTGCTATAGCTGCTAGCCTGTCCGGGAGATTCCCGAAGTGTCTGGGGGATTTGGCAAACCTTCTGCCTAACCATCTCCATGATATTTTCCATACTTCAACATCACACTAATAGCAGCGAGTAGGCTATGAATCAGAAAACGAACACAATTCTACACATATTTACAAGCAAAAATAGAGTTGCTCTCAAAAAAAGTTGCAGAAGACGTTTACTGTCCAATGTTTATGAAACAATGCTAGGCTAATGTAACAGCAGTTAGTAGCATGTAGCATTTGACGTTAGAGCTAGTATCGATAGCTTTTAGCTCCTTACCTTAGCAAGTACCACGGTGTTCTTACAGCCTCCAGGCTTGTAGATCTGCAGGTCTTGCACCCATCCACAGCAGAACTGTTCATGGCTTTCCAGGGACTTGTAGCATTTGAACTGCTGCTTGGTGTAATAGCTCACACCATACACAAGGTAATTAACCATGTCCATGTAAGTACAAGGTGGTAGAGCATTCATGTCGCGGCTCCATTCTCCAGCTGACAGCTCATAAGGGTCGATCTGGTTTATTTCACAAAGTTTCTCTAAATACCGCTGCTTTGCTGTGGCATTCAGCTTCTCCCTGTACATTCTCTTTGTCGTCTTCTCCTTGTCCATGTCTAATTGATGTAAAGCAAAATATTTCTCTCACTGTGTCTCGCTTATCGATGCTGTCTTCACTTCTCCCGCTGTGTCTGCCGCAAATTACCATGACAACCGGATTTCTTGACGTTCAAAATGGCAGCTTCTCCTAAAACTACAGGAAAAGATCACGTGATCTGACGTAGCTCCTCACTCAATTTGAATCCAAATAACTGTTTATAGCCCTGAGATATGTTGGAGACATAGACTGTACAGACAGAGCCATATAAAGGTAGAGTTGCGACAACTCCATTGACGCTAATGTTCCATTTTTTTTCAACAATGGTGGCTAATGGAAGCCTCAAATAGTTCCCGAAAGTTAACAATTTATAATAGCAGCAGTGCAGTTACAGACTGTTTGTAGCCAACATTTCAGACTCAGATTTACATTATTGGCTCATCCGAATAATAATAATAATAATAATAATAATAATAACAGTAACAACAGTAATAGTAGTAAAGTAATAGTATTAATAACCTAATTATAATAATAAACTATTTATGTATCGACTATGACAGCTTTTCTGCTGCTCAGTTTTTATCAGTTCCTTATCAAATAAATTAAAAGAGGCTAAAGCCCAATAAATGTGCCACACATAAAAACCTAATATAAGATAAACCTTGCCTATACCATTTCAATTAAGCAGCACTAGGCAACACCACAAACGAGCTGTCATTAAGTTTTTGCGTTTGTAGCCTACAACTTTTATGACGTGACGTGTCTTGGGCATTTAGCTTTACCATCATGTCAACATAGTTGTAACGTTATGCAATGCTCATCTAGGCTATGGATTTAAGTGGTTTAATTTTTAAAAGGGCAGCAAAAGTGGGATAAAGTGCAACTGCTTCCCCAAAACAATTTCTCCATAACTGGATTTAACTGTGTCATGAGCTCTCTCTCTGCCTGGTAACACACGCTGATTGAAGTCTGACCTCCACCTGTTCCTGCTCTGCTCTGCTCTGCCTCACCCTTGTTACCTACCAGCTGCACTGCATTCACCACTCATCATGCCCTGTATATAACGCCTTGCTTTTCAGTCCACACTTGTCAGATCGTCTGCAACCAGCACCAGTTACCTGCCTGTTTTGGAAAACGCCTCTGACTCTTTGCCTGTGATCCCGGACCCGCTCGACTACTTCTGTGTTCTCCAGCCCCGGTAATCTTGACCTGCCTTCCGTCCCTCTTCTACGAATACCGCCTAGTCCTTGACTGTACTGCTGCTTCGTTTCAATTGCTGTTGTGTGTGTGTTTCCCCCAGGACTTCCCGGATCATCCAGCTCCTGCCATCGCTGTTCGGCTACTGGGGGAACACACACACGCAGACTCTTGGAACTCCTGTACCCCCCCCGGAACCCTTAAATAAACTTTTGAACGTGACGCTTTTGTGGTCCTCGTCCTGTTTGGTGTCTGACAAACTGTGTAACGTTATGCAATGCTCATCTAGGCTATGAATTTAAGTGGTTTAATTTTAAAAAGGGCAGCAAAAGTGGGATAAAGTGCAACTGCTTCCCCAAAACAATTCCTCCATAACTGGATTTAATCGTTTGATATGTGGATAACTTTCAGTGGACTAAACACATAAAAGGTAAGATTGTGTTATCACAAAGCTAGCTGGTTCGTTAAATATGGCGAAGCATATTTACAGCCAACTTTGTAGGCCTACTTGTAGCAGTGAAACTGAGTTTGTTGTTAACATTGTTGGTAACGTAAACGTTTCTTCAGTTAGGAGCAGGTTTTTTTCAGTTAGGAGCACTGTTTTTTTTTTTTATTTTGCATTCATTTTCATTGGCAAAAGCTAGCCTATGCATGAGAGAACCTAGATTTGAGGGAGCTGCAGCTGTTAGCATCAGCAGGTCATATTAACACAGCAGGGCACACTAGCCCAGTGATGAAGGATCGTGTAAAATCCCCATGCCCAGAAAGTTTCAAACCAAGCTTGCGCTGATGATGCATGATCACTGATCAAATTGCTATTTTCTGACACAATGCACACCATTTCCAGGTGCTCACCTGTCTGAATCTCAAGCTCTTTAGCCTAGCATCTGCTGTTCACAGCACGGTGAATGACAAACGATGACAAAATGCTGTTCATGTTTATGAGTTCATATCCTGGTTATTTATCGAAGGACTTACATGTCACGTTTTATATTTTATTATGATCACTCGCATTACCATGGGGTTACTAAATAGGTAGGTCTAATGCTACGGTTAACTTAGAATGCCCACCATTACACTGGAGATGTTAAAAAACTTTTTTTTTTTTTTTATTCTGCCGCGACGATAGGCTAGGCTTGGCTAGATCTAGACCATTGTTGAAGCCACAGCATATTCTCTGTTATAGCTATGAACACATACAATAGCTTGATTAAAAGGCGAGACTAAGCTCTCGGTGGGTGCAAACCGTGTATTTCTACACGCCTCTGTTCCTGATAAATCCCAAGCAAAACAGTGGCTAGTTTTCATCAAAATCGCTGTTTTTTTCTAGAAATGGAGATATAACGTCTTTCATGAAATACGAAGTGTTGCCTGTTACTTACTTGTGCAAATTTTCCGGGAAGTGATCTGCGAGACTGCCACCTAGTGATAGACCCACGGAAATGGCCTGGTTTTGACCTGACGTGCATGTGTCACTGATTCGACCCAAAGCAGCAACCGAGTTATGATAAAATGTCCAGATAAAATGTCCAGATTGTGCGTTTTCATGAGTTTCACGATCGTCATATATTTCATTTCCATTCATCACAGAGTTCCCAAAGTCACATATAAGGAGTGTCTAGTTTCGTAATTTAAAAAAAAAAGCTAAAAACGTAATATTACGTTTTTGGCACTCAACGCATGGGAAGCAAAAACGTAATATTACGTTTTTGGCACTCAATGAGTTAAGAAGTAATAGTAGTAGTAGACAACAACACATACCTTATTCCTTCTGCAAGCCTCCTCTCTCTTGGTCTGGCTGATATGATGACCATGTCATTAACTGGACCAGGTTTAATACCCTGCATCAAAATACAAACATGTTTGAGAAACATTCAAGAGATATCCATACTTAAAATGAAAGTCATTGAAAGGCTTGCTACCATGGTCCTTGGTTTGTGCCACTTTTGTTCAGTTTCTGTGCAGCTGAACACTGGGGGAACTGATGTAAGCCTCAGCTGGGAGTAGTGCGCCGTCTGATACAGTAGAGCTGCCACATGACAGCACAAAGCTGTACCGGCCACACAGGTACACTGGCATCTCTCCAACACCACCGGCTTAGAATCCCTTAGCACAACCTGTTACAAACCCAAATATTTGTTAGAAAAAATGTACCAGCTAAAACTGCAATTAAAAACAGACAGCCTTTCACACACTACATTTTGTTAGTGAAACTTTGTTAGTGAAACTTTTGTTAGTGAAAATTTGTTAGTGAACTTTAAAATATGTAAAGTGATACAGGGATTGATACAATTTAGCCTGGAGTTTACCATGTCAAATGTAATAGGATTGATAAGGATTAATATCATTTTACTCATTTTAAAATAGCAGTGCAGAATAAGTAACGATAGCTGCTAACTCCTAACAAAATCTTGCTTCTGTGGGAGTCATTCATTTTACATTCTTTCTGGTACAACCTGTATTCATATCACATGATATCTCAGGTACCATATGATTAATATAGTGCAATGATTGTGTTTTATCTGTATCTAATTCACATCAATGATATAACTCACAGAAACATGATTTTGACAAACAGGAACCTGTTTCTTTTGAACCTGAACTGAACCTGCAGGCTGACTTTCCCTTACACTCAGACAGTGAGGCTTCTGGCTTTTCCTCATAGATCGGAAGCACTCCGACCTAACCGTGACCTTTCCTCCTCCTGACTCCTTGTTTGAAACTGTGATTAACATGGAGGTTAGGGTATCGCATTTTCAGAAACACAAATGATTCACGACGTTAACCTATCACTCTGCTTACGTTGTTAACACTACTTCTTCACTGTGCTAACTTTGGCTAGTAAAAAGCCAATGAGCTAGTATAGCTTCTATCGTCGTTTGATAAACTCAAAACAGTGGCTTGTTAACTTACCTTCGTAGTTGTGTATATAGCTGGCCACATACAGTTTAAATCCTTTATCTCTGTTTGCCGTTGGTGTCTTTGATGTGGCCTAGATGATTCGGTGAACATCGTTTACCGTTATCCTCGGCAGGTCCTGCAATGATCTAGTGAAAAACGCCATAGCTAAAGCAGAGAAAGCGGGCTCTGGCTTAAGTTAACGTCAACGTAAACCGGAAGTTCTGCTACGGGCTGAAGAGTCCGGAAGCATCCGAACGGAAGTCCGCGGCATATAGGCTATTCGCTCATTAGCTCAGATCAGTGACTACCAGAGGAAACGCGGGGTAGAAAGCTCAAACAAGTAATGTTAGACTAGCTGTGTTACAGTTTCTCGTTGCAATCAAAATTTCACAGGAGCTCCATGCGCTTTTGTAGGCTACACGCAGTCTCAAAAACACTATTCACAGCTTTTCGAGTCACTGTACGAGGTCATTTATTTTATATAGTGATAATTTAGACACACTTATGGGGTGGGTGCAATTGCGTTTTCTAAAGAATCTCCCGTCTTGATTTTGTACAGAAATTAATATTAAGTGACACATACGTAAAAGGGCGGAAAAAAACGTCACCTTATATAGCAGGCTAAGATATAAGGTCTGGAATTGAATTTAATATTGTTGTAATGGTAGGATAACTACATAGTTTACACAATAATTACACTGTGTTATAAATATTGTATATCAATGCATTTATTGACTGTCAATTAACCAATATCGTGGCTCTGTCTATCATTGAACAGTAGCCTATTTAATGCATTCTAATCCATTGTCAATCACTTCCGGGAACTATTTGAAGTTTACATGAACCACGTGACCTTAACGAATTTTGAACACCCATTGTCGCAACTCTACCTTTATATGGCTCTGGTTGGAGATATCAAATTTGCAAATATTGGACCTACGGGTATACTGGTGTATGTCACCCAATGATGTCATTTTGAGCTACCTTAAGGAATATATTGCACTCAGGACATTAAATCTAGCTTGGATTAGATCAGTAGACATGATTGATGATAATATATCTCCATTTGTCCACCATAAATTACCTAAACATTATGTTTCAACCAATCATTGAAATAGATATGTATTTGAAATCACTGGCTGGATCACACTATTTAGGCGGTTACAGCGACAAAAATAATAAAAAGGCCGAGCATTTTTCATTTGATTTATTAAGTCCACATGGCCCTTTTATGTGCAGAAAGAATTTTGAAAAAAGGAGGTTGCTCATCGGAGATATTCAGGTATTCGCCAAAAGGCATGTGACATAGTGGATACATGCAGTCCTGGACTGACGCCAGTCACACCTTACGCCTTGTAACTCCAGTTTTAAACTAACCTTGGATGGACCTTTGATGGCATGGATTGTTACTTTGCTGTGTTTAAATCTGACAGCAAGAGGGATGTCAACATTTTATGCAATTGTGGGCCTTTTTTTTTAGTTTTTTTGGCCTAAAACAAGGACGGGGGCCTAACTCCCCCTGGGTTGTTAATTTTGTACTATTTTGGCTTTTTGAGTTTTTAGGTGGACCCTTCAAACTGTCCAAGTTTCATCAAAATCGGTGACGTAGCATGTATCACCCCCGCCTGGTCCTCTCATGGACACACTCTTAAGACATTAAGATCAATTTCCAAAAGATGATTTTATATTCCTCTTTTTAGCCAATAATTCTGGGGGCAACTGTACTTTACACCTCTCCAACAAGGATGGAAAAGGATAAGATTTCTTTCCTGTCAACATGTCTCAGAAAGCCACAGACACACCTTCAAACTTTCAAGAGAAACGAGACAGAAATATGGAACCCACTCCACACATACCCATTATAGCTGACTCGATTTTCCAAGACGCCACTCTTCAATCTAGGCTAGTTGGCGTCCCTGTTCTCTTCTGTGGCTCAGCAGATAGTGTTAAAGAGGGTGTTGGGAGATGAACGCGACACAAGACTGATGTGTACTAGTGCTGATTTAGTTGGGCAGCAATCGTCTCAGGTTGTCCGATAACAACAGGAAGATGTCACATTCCAAACTGTTGGTTTATTCACACATTTCAGAAACATGCCACTTATCTAGTAGATCTCTTGACATAAGACCGTGGTTTCTATAAACAGAATGAATAAGACATACCCATTGTGCACATCACATACTAATGTATTCCTGAAATAAAGCTTAATTATTCTATGCAAGCAGGAAAAGAGTCTGACACTTTACAATAAGAATATAACCACTACTCAGCTGTAGCTTACCATCTGAATATACATCTGAATATGTACATATACATATACATCTGAATATGTATATAAATACCTTCTGTGCAGATACATATACATTATAAATGCAGACATGGTAACTATTACAGTTACTAAATTGTGCTAATTGACATGGCAGAGGTACTGTCCCTTTAAGACATGAGTAAACATTGTATACTGAACACGCTACAGTTCCTTCAAAGAAGTAACAAATGCGTCGCCACACGCGACAACAATTACACATTAATAACTAGAAATGCAATTCCAAGGAATTACCAGTGCATGAAAATGCTATGGTAATGCAATGTTAACTGTGCTAACCATGCTACTTAGGTAATGTTTTGTAGCAGTTTTGCTAAAAATGTTAACTATGTTAACTATGTTAACCATGCTACTTAGCTAATGTTTTCTAGCAGTTTTGTTAAAAATGCTAACTAATGCTAACTATGTTAACCATGCTACTTAGCTAACGTTTTCTAGCAGTTTTGCAAAAAAATGCTAACAATGTTAACTATGCTAACATGCTAACGATGTTAACAATGCTAACTAGCTACAGTGGGTAGGAGTCATAGTTGATGACAAGTAGGGTTGCAAAATTCTGGGAATTTTGGAAACTTTCCATGGGAATTAACGGGAATATATGGGAATTAACAGGAATAAACAGGAATTAATGGGAATAAATGGGAATTTTTAATATGGCAAGTTAGTCTATAACAGGGAACTTAAATGTAGTGGACAAAACCCCATCTTGCAGCATAATATTAGTTAAAACAACCTGAGTTAATGCAATTTCAGTCAAATTTCTACCCTGCACATATGTCAATCACATACACACAGCAATCGGCATAGGCTGCTAGACATAAAGGAAATCTATGGTGTGTTCATATGCATGGGGAAAAAATGTTCCAACCAATTGGATTTTGTTGTTGAGTGGTGTAGTGTATCTTGGGCAGTTCAGTGTTGCTAGTTTAGCACACTAGTAAACCATAGGCAGAGAATGGGATTCCCGCTAGCATGCTAGGTAGCTTTGTATGCTAAGCTAAGCAAAAATCCGAACATACAAATCATATTGCTTATTACGAAACAAAATTTTAATGTTTGTATACGAAACAGTTAGTATGAATTACCCAAAATTCCATGTTAATTTCCGTAAATTCCCATTATTCCCTTTAGTTCCATGAAAGCTTCCAATTTGGAATATTTCCAAAATTCCCCAGCTTAACTTCCCATGGTAAGTTTCCGGAAATTTACCGGAAATTTTCCGCCCCTTTGCAACCCTAATGACAAGTGACAGTTACAATTGCTGAACAGTTAAAAAGTTCAGTAGTTTAAAGGGTTAAATTGTTTAACAGTGAATTATTGTAGAGATGACTTTTATTTAGAAACTTTTATTTAGTTTTTGGCAGAGGAAGCAGTTGAACAGGATGTGTAGTCTTAAGAGAGACAGTTTGTATGCTTAAAGCCTGAGACTTGCAGTTGCTGCAGGTGGCCTGGCCGCAATTTTTTTTTTGTAGGGTGGTAGGGGAAGAGTCCCGCCCTACTCGCCCTGTGATTGGCCAGCTGAGGCTAGAAGGCTACAACCTCATCCGTTTCTATGGAGATGGGTAGTAATCAAATCATCATTCTGGTCGTGGACGTTGAACAATTTTAACGATAGTTGAAGTTGTCAGCCAAAGACTGTAAAATAGGTTGTTTGTGTTTGGGGGTTTCCCCCCAACTAATTTTATTTATATCAACTTATTTTTTTAAATTCCCTACTGATAGGTGTTCTATATATATCTATGGGTAGTATCTAAACTTCGTGAGCCAGAATCTAACTGACAACTAGCATAGCAACCTGCTAACAAGGATTGCATTGATTAAGGTTAGGGTTGAAGTTGTCAACCAAATACTGTAAAATAGCTTGTTTACAGTCTATCTTGTCAACATGATGAATAAGTGTTACGGTATTTAAGGGGGTTTGGGGGATTTCCCCTCAACTTATTTTTTATAAATTCCCTACTGATAGGTAGCGCTAGCTACTAGCTAGTGGATCCTTCGTGAGCCAGAACCAATCTGACAACTAGCATAGCAACCTGTAGTGCTAGATAGCAGGGATAGCATTAAGGTAACTAGGTTATCAGGGTAATATAAAATTGAACTAGTGTAACGGATGCCAGCTAGCTTAGCTGTGCTTGAGGAACGTTGGTAAACCTCACTCCCCTACGCCTCAAGAGAGCTGCTGGCCTGGGCTATTGGCTCAATTGTTAGCGCGCTTGCCTCCTGATCCGAGGTGCTGCTGTTCGCGGGTTCGAGTCCGGGCGTGTGCAGGGCTGAATCGCGCAGGTTCAACACAACGCAGGTTACACTGACATAATTTATTAACAGGAGTTTAGGACTGTATATTTGCTGCAGGCTTAAAACATGTCATAGTCAGACATTTCGGTGGGATATTTTATAATTTCCCATGACTGATACTAGTGATAGAAGCCCATCATTTTTGTCTTTTGATTTTTTAACGTTCTTATCCGATTTAGCCAGAGAGGCAGCAACTGTCATTCATGCATAACCCCAGCCAATCACAGACAGAGTAGGGCGTATTCTCATGCATATCCCAGCCAATCACATACAGTCTTCCGCTACCACCCTACAAAAAAAAAAAAATTGCGGCATGGCCACCTGGCATAGGATTCTAATTGCTTAACGGAGAATAATAACAGAGAAATGTCTTTGTAGTATCCGCCGAACTCCAAAGACAGAAAAAAGTTCCTCCTCCACTCTTTGCGGTCGTAGATCCATCTGCCGCCGGTGCGAGGTAATTGGCGGTTCTGATTGGTTCACGAGCTGAGCACTCTGTCTGACCACTAGGTTAGCACGTGAACAGTGTGCAGAATCCTTGGCCCACGCATCATGGGCTGCGCAGCTAGGTACAACTAGTTGAACAGATAGAGTAGAGTTGTGTTTGAGTACTGTACAGAGTCGTATTGGCTAAAAACAATCTGATTCCGGCAGGTGGGTAACACACCTGCTGCTTGTGGTACTCTTCGTGGCCATGGTCCGGTCCCTTTTTTTGGTTAGCCTACCTGGTAACAGCAGTTACTCGGGTGACAAAGACACAATAATAGGCCACACTGAATGCAACAATTTCTCTGAAACCTGTTTGACTGTGTAGACTCCTATAAAGCTGAATATGAGGATCAGACAGAGGGAACTGCAGTCCACTCTAAGCGACATTTCTGTAGATTAATTAAGAAGCCACGGCTGTATAAGCAGATTTCTATTAATTTCTCAGTAATTTAAGGCATGTAGTAGCCAACCTTTGATCATCTCTGAGTCTGTGCATAAATCAATTCACCACTAAACATGTCTGGTGTGAGTGTATCAATTCCCAATCTTACCAACAGATGGCAGTACAGTTCCATGCATGCAGGTTGTACTATTTACATTGTTTTCTTTGTCTGTGTAGTGTCAAGTCAGTGGTCAATGCAGACAGACAGCTGAGAGTGCAGGTACAGGAGTGTGTGTGTGTGGGGGGGGGAGTGTGTATGGGGAGCTGGACAGAAAGACAGGCTGCTAAAAGCCTGTGGGGTGCAGGTTGGTGTGAGCGCTTAGGAACAGATAACCGGACAGCTAAGCAGTTAGTTGTGGAATGAAAATATGCCTCTACACAGGCAACAAATTAAATATGCCCCTACACAGGCAACACATTAAATATGCCTCTACACAGGCAACACATTAACATGAAATATGTCCCTACACAGGCAACACATGAAATATGCCCCTACACAGGCAACACATTAACATGAAATATGCTCCTACACAGGCAACACATGAAAAGTGCCCTACACAGGCAATACATTAACATGAAATATGCCCCTACACAGGCAACACATTAACATGAAATATGCCCCCACACAGGCAACTCATTAATATGAAATATGCCCCTACACAGGCAACTCATTAAATATGCCTCTACACAGGCAACACATTAACATGAAATATGCCCCTACACAGGCAACACATTAAATATGCCTCTACACAGGCAACACATTAAATATGCCCCTACACAGGCAACACATTAAATATGCCCCTACACAGGCAACACATGAAGAAACACTGTTCTAGTAAACAGAGAGAGACACATTACCATAGATATTTTACACCATTTGATAGAACTGATCCTTCTGATTACAATGGTATGTATATCCCATTGATGGTATGTAATATACTCAAGAAATAAGGCTTTTTGTGTAAGGAGGTCATCCAGCACCAAAAATGGAATGTTCGGCACGGGCATGAAAGGGTTAAGTAGAGTCCAGCTATGGTCCAACCTACAAACTCCAGTCCAGCACATATCTTTATCTTATCAAGGTTACTGTTCATAATGGCTACAGTAAATGTCCCTTGAGTCTTGAGTGGAGACAGACCTCCTGCCCTATGACTCAGAAATGGCATATAGACATACATCACACACACACACACACACACACACACACACACATTATAAGTACATATACTGTTCATGCATGTACTGTATACATATTGTGTGTGTGTGTGTGTGTGTGTGTGTGTTGGACTTCTGGGTGTGCACACATGTATGTGTGTATGTTTGTATGAACATATCCCTCAAATCCCAATTAAAACTCTCCTAAACGCGCATCTCGTCCGTAATATGTTGAAACCCTTTGTTTTGTTTTTGAGTGGGTTGCCAACCCTTGTTGATAGCAATTGTTTTTGTGTACAGATCTCGGACCCTAGGCTGCCTAAAGAGACACGTTTTTTGACGGCATGCTTATGGGGCAGACAGCAAGTGGATCGTTAGGAAAGATTAGATGAATGTGATCATTTATGTTTGGGCCTTTTTTGGGCCTGAAATCGCTGATACAACCTTTAACATCACCTGTACCCTTTTATTGGTCCCACAGCAGCTCAGCTGCCAGTGGTGGGGTGGGTAGGTTCATGAAATGACTGTGTCTGTGTTGAAATGTGCCATTAGTTGAACATTTCTGCTTCTGCATTACAGGAGCAGGAAACTTTGTGTGGAAAAATACCAGAGGTGGCAGTTCAAATTGCAAAAGCAGCTGCACAAGAGATACAGTAGTTCTGGCGCAAGCAGCAACACAGCCCAGTGCCCATGTGTGTGTGTGTGTGTGTGTGTGTGTGTCTAGCCTGAGGTCATTTCTCAATTTCACTACTCTCTGTGGTCCTAAGAAAGGCCATAAATAATAAGCTTCATGACGAGTTTGTCGGTCACTGCACGAGCCTCATTCTGTCGTTCACAGTACTGTGAGCCACTGCCAGTAAAAATCAATATGATATTACCATAATTTCCATGGCTGTTATTTGGTTCATTGACTTTGACACAAAGTGTCCTATCAATGAGGGCAGTGGTTGTGTGTGTGTGGGCATTCATGCGTCAGTGTGTGTATATTGCATAAGTCATGACGCACTTGCAGTCCCTGTGAACACACACACGAGGGGTCAAGGTCCATACCTCTCCTGAAAGTGGGGCAGGGACCTGGGGTCATCGCCACAGTTGCCCTCCCGTGACACAAACCTGAGCGGTCTTCTTAGTGCATTCAGGAGTGTGGGTGTCAGAGTCTGTACATTCAAATTCACAACTACTCAATTTCCTGTGCTGAGTTTTGTAATGTCAAAACTGACATTGATTGAAAGAATGATTGAAACTGCAGTCTGCAGTTTACCATTGTGCATGTGGTTTGTGATAATAAGCCCCAGAGGTCATGACCCAGGGGTATTAAGGAGGTGGTGCAAGAATGCTCTTGTGAAACTGCGCTCCTAACCAAAAGCACTTCCTCTCTGGTCCAATCCTAATAACCCTCCAAGCTCAGAGAAAGTAACACCAAACCAAATCTCCTTGAGGACGAAAGCTTTGGGGAAAATAACATTCAACTTTTATTGCAAACCATACAAGGTCACATAAATCAAACATTTTACAACTTTACAGTACATCTGACAGTAATTGTTACATACAAGCATACCTTTTGTCAGTTTTATATATATATATATATATATATATATATATATATATATATATATATATATATATATATATACTTATATATATGTATTTGTTCCATATACAATAAAACTAGTACACAGACTCGAAATATACAAACAAACTTAAATAGTGGAACATAGTCATATTAAATGGAATGTATGGTCCAGAATGTTGGAATGCATGTCTGAACCCTATTATTACATCATAGAGGCGGCTGGAAGACTAAGGTGACTGGTCTGATAGGTGGGCTTCTCGTTCTGACATCCTTTGGTCCGGCAGGTCCCTATTTACACAAGTGTAGCAGCATCACCTATGCCACCCTGCTTCCAGTCAACAAAAACAAAACAAAAAACACAAACAAAACGATCTGTGCGTTTCTTTAGGATCTCATAGCGACAACTGCTGACTGCACACAGTACATTTAGCCACAGTGACAGACAGCCATGTCAGCTGTCGCTAGGTGACACAAGACAACAGACGACAACTACAGAATGCCCCTAAATATGACAGACAATCATCAGACCTAAAACCGGGTCATGTGATTAGTAAAAACATTTAAATGACAAAAATGACAATGGCGACGACAACAACAGCATTAACAACAACATAAATACGGAGTTTGTGTGAGTTCAACCACGACAGAAGGGTGACATGTGGCCGGAAAAGGCACCGTTCAGACACACACGCGCACACACACACACACACACACACACACACACACACACACACACACATTACACACACACCTCTGTAACACTAACACTCCGGCCATCCACCTCACTCTTGGACAAAAAACAGGCAAACTAATTAGACACAAAATAAATAAAACCAGAAAAAAACACTAGCACAGTTTCTCTCCTCTTGATAATCTCTCTATCATCTATTCATCTGTTCATCCTTCTATTCCTCCCTCCATTGGATATGGTGACATTCTACAGAGGCATCACAGGATCCTACGAAGAGGGGTAACCATGGTGATGATGATAATCTTGACAATCAGGAAATGATGATAATGATGATGATGATGATGAGAGTTCTCTCAGTTGTTCTGTTTAAAGGTCCTTATTGGCCAAGAGAGCCTGCTGAGCTGCCTAAAGCCATGTGCAAATATCTTCATTCCAAGGACGGGGGGGGGGGGGGGGCATTCAGAAGGGTTCCGATGGGCATTAGTTAGTAGTCCATTATCCAAAGGAATGGTCGTTTTCTCAATGCAGGGATGCAATCGGTTCCAATGGCAGAGGGAGGTGCTACAAGCAAGGGGGGGTCCGTTGGTGGTGTGGGGATACAGGTCCACCTGTGTGTGTGTGTGTGTGTGTGTGTGTGTATGAGAGAGAGAGAGTTGACGTGCTACAGGTAGGAGTCCATGGCGGGCGCGTAGGAGAAGCCCAGGAAGGCCTCAGCCGCCTCCTTGATGCTGGCCGTCACCAGCGAGCTGTCCGGCGAGCAGCCGATGGAGCTGGACACGGGCTCGTCGGTGAACTCAGGGTCAAAGTGCCGAAGGTCACTTGGGCCCGTCTGCATGATGGATAGAGAGAGAGAGATGTAGAGAGATGGAGAGAGAGAGAGATGTAGAGAGAGAGAGAGAGAGAGAGAGGGAACACCGTTATCAGACGTGTGGACCAACTACACAGCAAAGCAACATTTTCATGGCTAAAACCTTGATGCCATTTTGAGTAACAGTGATGAGGAGTATTGTCTGAAGATTCGTCGTGCAAATCTCTAAGGCATTGGAACGTACCACGTTAGGGTTAAAGGGAGGGGTGATCTTCTTGCCGTTCAGGTCGTCCCAGTTGATTGGGGAGAAAAACATGTGGTTCTTGATTTCAGTCTGTGGACAGAGAGAGGGAGAGTGAAGAGGGGTTATAATCCCATACAGACACTGCATTTAATCTCAGTGTGCATTCAAAAGACCTCCTCACACACACACACACACACACACACTCACACTCGGTCACACACACTTACAAAGTCGTCTGTGCAGCCGATCCTCTTGGTGCGGTCCTTCTGTAGAAGTCCCTCCAGTAGGTGGCGCGCTGCGTTGGAGATGTTAGGCTTTAGCTGTAGGGGCTTGTTCAGGATGTTATCGTACATCTCTGCCGTGTTGCGACTGTAGAAAGGCGGCTGCACACACACAAACATAAACAAACAGTTACCACCTGAACACTCCCTCAAAAGAGTCATTAACACGGTTACCACCTGAACACTCCCTCAAAACATTCATTAACATAGTTACCACCTGAACACTCCCTCAAAAGAGTCATTACGTAACACAGTTACCACCTGAACACTCCCTCAAAAGATTCATTAACACAGTTACCACCCTTAAAGCTTCTCAACTGCTAGTGCATGATTCCATGCATGTATGCAAGTATGCATGTGTTATGCATGTGCGTAACTGTATGCAAACTGTATGCAAACCGCTATATGTTAACTATTGTATGCAGCAAAGTGTACCATTCCACGCTATTCTATATTGCAACATATCATGATGCATATGTATTGCACCATTTGATCATGGGCAGGAGGTGCTGCACACTTCAACCGAACAAGTTTTAAATATTGATTTCATATAGAAGTAGTCCACTATGCTTTAAATACTAGTGCAAGGGCTTCATATAGAAGTAGTCCACTATGCTTTAAATACTAGTGCAAGGGCTTCATATAGAAGTAGTCCACTATGCTCTAATACTAGGGCAAGGGCCAAGTCCATTTCAATTGAGTCACTTCACAGAATCCGTGGTAAATCCTATTAACTGAATTTAAGATCGCTTCAAATTTCTCTGAGAGCTTCAGAAAGAGTGAGCTGAGATGCCAATCCTTTGCTGAAGGTTCCCCAGTTCTCACGGCAGAACGGAACGGAACCTGCAGCCTGAACTGACCCTACAGCATGTGATGCTGGAGCCCCCAAGAGAGAGTCTGAGAGCCCACACCGCCCCCTAGTGTTTGCTACTGGAACACACCGCCTGAGCGGGCAGCAGAGGTGTGGATGCTCACCAGGCCGTAGAGCATCTCGTAGAGCACAGCACCGAGACACCACCAGTCCACTGTCCGGTCATACGGCTGCTTGTGTAACACCTCCGGCGCCAGATACTACATCAACACAAGAGAAAACACACATGGAGAGTTATTCAACCATTGATTTTGCAGTCGCGGGTATCTACAATAGACCAGGTCATGTTTGGCCCAAACTACTGTTAGACGCATATGATGAGTTACCATTTCAGTGTTCAAAAACAAAAATCCTCGTTTTGTGTCAATCTGCCATTGCTCAAAGTAACTAACATGCTTGTTGACATGACAACACTCAACAAGTTGAGGTGAGGCTGAGACACAGACACACACACACCTCTGGCGTGCCGCAGAATGTGGACGTGGTTCCGTTGGGCTCGATGTTCTCTTTGCAGAGGCCGAAATCGGTGAGAATGATGTGGCCTTGCGAGTCCAGCAGGATGTTCTCTGGCTTGAGGTCGCGGTACACGATGTTAAGCGAGTGCAAGTAGCCCAGCGCGCTGGCGATCTCTGCCGCGTAGAACCGCGCGCGCGGCTCCAGGAAGCACCGCTCCCTCTGCAGGTGGTAGAACAGCTGGAGGAGGAGAGAGAGAGAGAGAGAGAGAGAGAGAGAGAGAGAGAGACTATCTGTTACATGCTGTACTTAATCATGGCTTTTTTTTACCATGAAACAATCACAGGAAATGTTTAAAAGCCCCCCCCCCCCCTCCCCCGACCCAGCCCTACAGTCGGCCTCCATTCTCAGCTGAGATGCATGCTAAATCGGGCTGCTCTTCCAACCACCCAACCCCACAACACGCCCGACGATTTCCTGAGGTGAATTTCACCTTTACTGACCAGAGAGAGAGAGAGAGAGTACATTCTCCTGGCCTTCTCATGACAGGATTTCCTCTCTCTGTTCATCTGTCCCTCTCTCTCTCTACAGCAGTCTATCCCTCTTCTCTCTCAGTGTCAGACACACTGTCTCCTGGACACTTCCTCTGCTGTCCCCCCCCCCCCCCCCGTCCCCTGTCCCATGGAGTCCAATTCTATATGGAAGGTAAACAATTCTGTACAGTGAGTAATGATATGCTACGCCAACGGTGAAACATAAACAGCGATGTTCTCTCTGTTCGCTGACCTGCACTGCACCCCATTCACGCCCACACGGTAAGTCCACTGATCTCGCCCATCCCTGATGGGAGCGCTCCGTAGCGTACCTCTCCTCCGTTGATGTAGTCCAGGACGAAGTACAGTTTGTCTGTGGTCTGGAAGGAGTAGTGGAGCCCCACCAGGAACGGGTGCTTCACATTCTTCAGGAGGACATTCCGTTCTGACATAATGTGCTTCTCCTGAAACACACACACACACACAGGTTGAGGGTCAGATGCTTGTATACAGGGGTCAAAGCTAAAGAAATCAATGCCAGTCACTCACTACACATCCCCTTCACCCTGCGTACCCCACTGTTTACATTGTCAGCGTATGGTGCAATAGTTTGGATTGGAAAGGGAATAAAATAAGCGCTGTTTTAAAACATGCATCACTGACTGGTCCCCTCTTTATAAACTGCCACAAAAACCTGCTCAATCTTTCTGAATAAAAAGGGCATCTGGTGTGCAACTAGTCAGTTGCTATAGACCCTTTCAACAATAAAAACAAAAACAATGCTTGAACGTTCTATGATGCTGATAGTTGGCCCCACAAGACTTCCTTTTTAACATTCCATATGTTATCTTAATGCAGAGAAAGTAGATTGGGAACCAAATAGAACGTTCAAGCATTGTATTTGTTTTTATTGTTGAAAGGGTCTATACTATACGTTCTTCTTTATGTTGCTATACATTCATCACTGACGTAGTAAAAGGCCGGTGTGTTTACTAAAGGTCATTAATCTGCAGTACCTCTTTCTTCTTCAGGATGGCCTTCTTCTGCAGGACTTTGACAGCGTAGAACTTGTCATCGCTGCGGTGTCGCGCTAGCAGGACCTTGCCGAAGCTGCCCTTGCCGATGACCTTGAGGAAGTTGAAGTCCGAGGGCTTGGCAGTGGGATTAGACGAGGGGCCCAGGTTAATCTGCTGCGAGGGACTGGGCTGCAGGAGAGAGAGAGAGAGAGAGAGAGAGAGAGAGAGAGAGAGAGAGAGAGAGAGAGAGACATACTCTTAGACCACAGCATCATCAACCCCACACACACACACTTGCATAACCAGAGATAACTAAAGACATCTTTCTTTCTCTCTTTCACAGAGACACACACACATGCATACTCACATAAACATAGACGCAAAAGACATGACACTCTTATGAGATGAGCATGGTGCTTTACTTACTGGAGGGGAGGGGTTGCTGTTCATGAGTTCTGGATCCTGGGGGGGGGTCAGGTTTAGCATGGACTGCACCTCTGGGCTGTGGAGAAGCAGATTACAACCACATTAAGACCTCAGGAGTTCAGTAATCACATGATAACACTGCCACTGACAGAATCACTGAGAAGTGTGTACATCTTGTTAAAAGTGCAGAAGTACAGTACAAGAACTCTGTGGGATTTCTTTGAAGCATCTCTTATGCAAATTGTAGAGAAAAACATTTGAGTGAGCTTAGATGATAGCCTACTTACTGCTTGCATGCATAGGAGTTTGCGGCAAGCTTCTGAATGAAATCGTTTAGCCCCATTCTTCTCTGTTTCATAAAAGCTGAATGAAAGAAAAGACAAGAGCAAAAGAGAGCAAAAAGTGTTAATTATGATGAATTAATTCCCACAGCTTTTCAGAAGTCGAAGCGTCTAAAGTGTATTCCCTGACCCGAGTCAAATGATGCCTACCGCTAAAGACTGCCACCACTCCTCGCGTTTTGGAGTAAGTAATTTCGGGAGCTCCACTGTCTGTGCTGATTGTCATGGCTGTAGTTTTCCACAGCTGGATGGCTTCCCAAACTATTCAATAGCTCTAACTGAACTCCAGTTGTGCGTCTCCAAGTTTATATGCACACGGGGGCGGCGACAACGCATGCTAATTAGGGTTCTGCGTTGACTTTGTCAGGGGGCGTAACGTGACGTACGTACTACCCGTGAGTGGGAGTGTTCTGTGTTTCAATCGGCGGCCATTCAAGCGCTGTCCCCTGTCGAGCATAGGAGCGAATCAGAAGCTGATGCTCTCTGAACGAGGGGGGGGGGGGGGGGGTATGCGTCAGCGAGCCAGAAAAATAACATCTCTTCTCACGCACCAGCTGAGCTGAACTATGTGTTCTTACTGTGCAATTTGTGGGTTGACTACATTGCGTAAATGACAGTTTCCATGCACGTTTGTCATGACACCTACAGACAACTTTCAAATTAACCAATAATCTCTTCCCTTCATTGGAAAGCCCAACAGTAGCCCAATTGATTAGATGTAACACACACACACTACAGCTACAGGTGATCTACAAAAGCCTGTACTGTATAAAAGCTCACATCAGCGCTCTTTCCTGCTGACCCCAAAAAAGAGAAAACTGAGTCGGGTGACGCAAGCACCCCGAGGTGATGCACAAATGTCAGGAGTAGGGAGTCACTCGCATTTGGAGACGGGTGCCAAGAAAAATAAGCCGGTCCTGGAAAAGTACAAAGTCTTCAATTAATTCTTGCCACGCACGACAAAGGCTGTCGGTGGGCCCAGGATAACTGCTGGCTTTTGGGCAATACACGCCTACCCTCTTTGATCCTTCTCCACTGCGCTCATTTTTTATTGAAATGAGGGAGATGTGGAGAGCCGGATGGCCCCAAGTAGGCTACTGCCGTTCTATTTATGACTACGGAGTCCCACATAGTCGCTGTTATGCAACGCCATACCTAATGGGCTAGCCTTCTAATTAGGTAGAGGCAGTAACATAGGCCTACACATCCCTGCGAATATAATGTTGATCCTTCTTGTTTCATTCACCCAGACATAGTTTTTAAGCTTTTACTTCAAACATACACAAAGCCTTCGAGGTAGCTAGCTAAACCTGCCCGTGATTTCCAGCAGCTGTTGGCTCCGACGCGCTTTCCAAGTTTCCATTGTGCCAGCTGTCCGCACGAAACCAGGACGGCTTCAACTTCTCCCAAAAAGTATTCGTGTTTTTTTTTTTTTTTTTTTAGATCTGAACATGATTAGCGATACACATACACGCAAATGTGCATATTCATGGTTTTTTTTGCTAGTTTAAAGCCTTATGATGCTCTAATGCCATCTCATACAAACATCTATGTGACTCTCTAAGAAAAAAAACATCAGTGGGCAGTTGGCAATTTTCACTGAAAATAGCTAATCTAAAAGGTTCCGAAAGAATCACACCAACCTTTCAGTTCAGCCGTGGTCCTCATTCTTGCTTACTCAGGCTCTATCTATTTCCCCAAAATAGCAGCGCTAGACTAGTTCTGCTGCTCCTCCCGTGTGAGGCGAGGTAGAAAGGGCGACTCGGGTTGAGTCGGAATATATGAGCGCACAGTCCTTATCAAGCGACATTTGCATAGATAAGACTGTGGTCCTGGAATCGGGTCACAGTTTAAGAGGCTAACGGCGCAATCACACCTGGGGCTGGTCAATTTCAAGGCTGCCAACGCCTCGCGCCCTCCCCCTTACCCCCCGAGAGAGGAAACGCCAAGGAAAAGTCGCAAAAGCGGATCAAGGGGGGTTTAAACTGAGGAGAAAGTTTGTAGATCAGGCAGCTTTGCGCTCCCAGCAGTAGGCTATAACAATGAACCAAACATACCTGTTAGCGTAGAAGTTTTTTCTTTCATGAATATCCGTGAGCAGGTCCGCGGTTCTGTCTAGTCTGAGTGACAGTTGAAGAAGGAGGAATTTTGCGCAAGACGTTGCATTCCTTTTCTCCCTGACTAACCTTACACCGGATATCTTATGGGCGGGGATCTTCCCGCCCCCCGTCTCTGTTCTCAGTTGTTTTGCACGAGCTGCCACCGGCTCCGCTATCAGTGCCAGACGGGCAGCAATGCCACCCAAAATCGTTTGAATTTTTTTTTTCTGCCGGGCTGGGAATCTGGGGCAGTTAATTGCGCTTTGTGTTAGCACCCCCACTGTCCCCCTTAATGAAAAGGGGTTATAATTAGAATGAATTCAAGAGTGCAGTTCAAATCTACATTTAGGAATAAAAGCATTATACAAAGTGTGTGTGTGTGTGCGTGTGTGTGTGTGTGTGTGTGTGTGTGTGTGTGTGTGTGTGTGTGTGTGTGTGTGGAAAGGTTTCTTACTCTGAAATCTTAAGAAGTTGGCTTGCAGCCCTGACTTCTCAGCTCCCTCCCTCCCTCTCTCCCTCCTTCTCTACTTCTGCCTCTCATACACCTGGAGGCTGGACTTGGGGTTTCTGACACAGCACTGTGAGATGAGTGCTCTCATCCATCGTGTGAGAGGTGTGAGCGTGGATGGGGCCCGAATACAGATGACCAGTGAGGTCAGGCCAGCGGCCCTCGGCTGCAGGCGCTTATTAGACCAGATTTGGGCCCTCGGCTGCAGGCGCATATTTGACCAAATTTTGGCTGAGTGTCAGCCTCAAGCAGACATCATACTCCTCTTCATCAACAGCCTCATTATCATCATCATCATAACAGTAACAATAACAATCATCATAATCAATCCATCTATATGTCCATCCACCCATCAATCAATCTATTCATCTATCTATCCATCTATCTTCTCGTTCATCAGCTTCATCATCATCATCATCATCATCTTCATCTTGTCTAGCCCCCGGCCATCCCAAGGGCCTTACTCAAGCATCTCACAGATGATTAGTCCTGTTACCCATGGGCCTTCTTTTCTTTTCTTTTCGCTGATTGTCTAACACTCTGTAAAGTGCCATGAGACATGTGTAATGTTTTGCCACTCTATCAGTACAATTAAATTGAAATTGAAATTGAAATTGAAATTAGCACCCCTTTAGTCAGGGCACCATTCACACAGCTACTCACTTGAGACATAGTGCTTGTGTGTGGGTCGTGGTAATAGTGGTAAAATGATTTGCATTGTCTGCGCAGATAGATATTAGAATGCTTTTGATGCTGCATGTGTGTGTGTGTGTGTGTGTGTGTGTGTGTGTGTGTTGTGTGTGTGTGTGTGTGTGTGTGTGTGTGGGTATATGTGTGTGATTGAGGGAGAAAGAGAAAGCAAGTTTCCGTGGAACAGTACACTGTATTTTTAGACCTTTCTCTGGCACCTTTCATTGGGTCTCCTGTTTCCTTCAGTTGGAGGACAAATCTATTATTAATATGATCTGACTCCATCCAGGAACTCAGAGCAGCCTGCAGTCTCTCTCTCACTCTCTCCTTCTCTCTCTCGCCTATGGAGCACTCATTGCCCTTCTCAGTGTAAATTGCAGTCTAGCGCGCTCCTGCAGTTGTTACAGTATGTCCAGCTAGTCTAGCACACTCCTGTGCAGTTGTTATGTCCAGCTAGTCTAGCGCACTCCTGTGCGGTTGTTATGTCCAGCTAGTCTAGCGCACTCCCGTGCGGTTGTTATGTCCAGCTAGTCTGGCGCACTCCTGTGCAGTTGTTATGTCCAGCTAGTCTAGTGCACTCCTGTGAGAGGTTGTGAGGTCAGCCGTGCGAGGCGAGACGAGACTCAGAGATGTTACGTTGCATAACGCTCCAGTGAAATGATTTGCTCGGGTTCTCCTGAGGTCTGAGGATGCTTTACAAAGACATGACCAAGCATCTTTACAAAAACATGACCAAGCAGCTTTACAAAGACATGACCAAGCAGCTTTACAAAGACATGACCAAGCATCTTTACAAAAACATGACCGAGCAGCTTGTTACATGAATCAACAAATCCTTTACGAGTCATTTATAAACAGTTGTGTATCTTCTAACAACAGCTATCTGTCAGTGACACAGTCGAGGGTATTGCATCCTGGGACTGATGCTATAAAGTGTTTTTGTCCTCACTGATTTAAAACTAAAACATGAACAGAATGGAGAATGTCATGTTTTGCAGAAACGTGCGAGACAAGCATCTCTCAGTTTAAACATCACAGCCACGGCAGAGAGAACACTTCACTCAGAATGCAACTTTCCCAAAAACCATCATTCTGATAAACAGAAAGAGGTTTGGATGTGCTTCAAAATGTGCTCCCTAAAGACATTTCAATGCGCGTCTAAACGTGCTCCTTAAAGACGTTTCGATGCGCGTCTAAACGTGCTCCTTAAAGACGTTTCGATGCCCGTCTGAACGTGCCTCTACGCTGAGGGAGGACAGCACACATCAGATCGCCTCAAGAGAACAGGAGCACAGTGGAAGAAGTATCTTTCGAAAAAGATATCTAACATGGAAATACACAAATTCTAGTACACACAGAAATTAATTCAAATATTCACATAATATAACAATAGAATGAATAGAAAAGACACCAGTTGATGTTATTATTGTTAGATGTTATTATTAGCTACATGTAGTATTTTTGTTAGCGGATGAGACGGCAAATGTGTGTACCTGGGAGTGTGTGAAAGGCCGAGCCTGTCTCTGGAGATGCGCGTCATGAGTGTGAGCCTACAGAACACTGTGTTCCCTCCCTGCCCAAAGCTACTGGGCACACACACACACACACACACACACACACATTCAGACACATACACACACACACACACTTTCAGACACACACACACACACACACACACACACACACACACACACACACACACACACACACACAGGACAGGTTTGAATGGGAGGAAACATCCTAGTGTGTGTGTGTGTGTGTGGTGTGTGTGGTGTGAGGGTCCAAAACGGATGCTGGCACCAGAGGGTATGCTAGTAGAGTGTTATGTAAATGCAATTCCCTCTGCATAATATAGTGACCCCCCTGAGTACAAAGACACAAACACTTGGACACACAGAAGCAGCTCAAGGGGCTCAAGTAGCCAGAGATGAGTGTGTGTGTGTGTGTGTGTGTGTGTGTGTGTGTGTGTGTGTGTGTGTGTCTCTCAATCGCACTCTCTGAATGATACCTGATGTCAGTCTCCACTATGGCATTCTCAGTCATCACTGTGGGTGTTGTTAAGGTGGCAGCATGCTCTTCTGTGCCCCAGTGCACTGGAAGACTTTCACTAGTCAAATCAAATGCCCCAGTGCAGCTAGGCACTTATGCAACAAGCCCTTTATTCATACTTTTTCCGGCTTTTGTCATCTCTCTCTCATCCTCTCTGTCTCTATGTGTGTGTATGTATCTGTGTGTGTGTGTGTGTGTGTGTGTGTGTGTGTGTGTGTGTGTGTGTGTGTGTGTGAGTGTGTGTGAGTGTGTGAGAGAGAGAGAGAGAGAGAGGAGGGTGTTCATCTTATGTAAGTTGAATTTCTTGTTCATTATATTTCTTACGGTTGTTTTGGGCAATCCAAGTGCCCTGTTTGTCATGCCAACAAAGTCATTTGAATTGACTTGGAGAAAGAGACAGTTCTTAGTGAGGGTTGTGGACCCCTCAATGAATAGATAAATGAATGAATGAATGAATGAATAGTGAATGGATGAATGAATAATCGATGAATGGATGGGTTATGGTGTGCCAGTGGGACTGGTTGGTTGGTGTTGATATATCAGTGGGTCTGGTTGGTGTTGATATATCAGTGGGACTGGTTGGTGTTGATATATCAGTGGGACTGGTTGGTGTTGATATATCAGTGGGTCTGGTTGGTGTTGATATATCAGTGGGACTGGTTGGTTGGTGTTGATATATCAGTGGGTCTGGTTGGTGTTGATATATCAGTGGGTCTGGTTGGTGTTGATATATCAGTGGGACTGGTTGGTTGGCACTGGCGCCTTAATGCAGGGGCTTACCTGGGCTTCAGCCCAGGGGCCTCGACCAATGAGGGGCCTCCTAATAATAATAATGATAATCAATAATAGTGATCAAAATTCTTACGGTTTCACGGTAAATGACGGTATTTTTTTTTTCATGCATAATCAGATGTTCACAGCATTTTCTACAGGTTGAGAGAGGAATTGCTGCAGTACATTGACTAAGGATGGTCTATTTTACTGTCATGATGTAGAATAACTCCACACTAGTGGTAGGCTAATGCAGTTTTGCATGGCCCCAGAAAATGATGCTGTTTACAAAGAGCCACTCATGATTCTAATGAAGAATCTAATCAGAATGCAAAGACAATTACAGTCAAAATACAGAACTTTTACTGTGCAAATTTCACAAACATCTTGTTTAAAACCAATACAAAAAGTAGTGCAACTTGCAATAATTATACTTTTTTGAAAATTATACCATTTAAAATAAAACCTCTCTGCTAATATGCTTACTCTGTCAAATAGGCCTATCAGAAACATGCCTTAATGTTATTGTGTGGTTTACATGACGTTAGTGGTAGGCTAACGTTAACTTCATGTGGATGTGGATGTCTTGTTAGCCTGCCATGAGCTTCGGTTCGGTTCGCTAGGCAAAACATTAACAAAAAAGTTTGTTTTGGTGCACTGATGACAGTCAGGATTATTTCTAATTAGCCAGCTAGTATTGCTCAGTGCATGTCTATAACATGCTTTACTGCTACCTGGAAAATTTCAGCGAATATTCTTAAGATGAGATGAATGATAAGAACATTAAACTTCACTGTGTTCGGTGGGTTGCTAACTAACGACATCACCTACAGTACTAGCCAGCTAAGCTGTTGAACAATCTCAATAGAATTTTTGTGATGGTAAATCCCTTTCAATGCAGTATCCCTTAAAGTTTTTCCTTAACTAAAGAAACAATTTAAGGTATTCTGTGCAACACCCTTAAATAAATCCCCTACCTAAGGAGAAATTAAGCCTTAAGGGTCATACTTCAGGGGAAAAACTTAAGGTGTTTTGTGTTTACCCTCACTATGCCTCGCAGTGGCACCATGCGTGCGTGTGAAAACGCGCGTTCCAAACGTAATAAAATACACCGGTATGGCGGTATAATAAAAATTCATATCATAATGCAAATATACACCGGTATACGGTGTGAACCGGTATACCGCCCAGCACTAATCAATAATAATAAACGTGTCCGTATTCGCGGCGTCAGTCATTAGCCTACTCTGGAGCTAGCCTACATAATTGAGCACATCGCACTGCTCTACAATGACATCGATGCAGAGGCCCCCTGTGTCATCTCTTCTAAAGTGTAACAAAATGTAACAAAACTGAATAAATCCCAAAGGGTGTAGTAGAGGAGCTAGATGAGAGGCTGAAACTGACTGACAAACTTAAAAACTCTGGAGATAATGTGGGTTGGATTGAAGCAACGATAAACGAATTACATAGATTCCTGTAACTATCCATGAAAACAGAAGGCATAGCAGGTAAAATTCGTAGTAAATAGCCTGGCAATGAAACGGCTTTAAAAACATTTAAAAACTATGAAAACTATTTCACTTGTCTCACTGGAGTGAACGCAGAACATGGGCTGTTGCGCAAAGAAATTAATCAGTGATCTGCATCTCTGTTCACCAAAAGCTAAGTTTGTGCTAACCCATTCGCACAAATAATATCCTATGTTATGTTTTCTGATTGTTAACGAGAGATATGTCTCCATGTTGGGCAGTGTAGTGATAAGCATAAGGTAGCCAATTTTCACGTCACATGAGCCAGCTGCTTGTTATGTAAGCTAAAAGTATTTCTGTCCCTCCCAATCTGCGTTAGAATGGTGTGTTAAGTAGACAGAATTTCAAAAAACCTCCTGGGGAAGCCCCCGACATGACAAACACATGCACTTTTGAAAAGCTTGAAACGTCCATATGTGTAACCCATCTTTTAACTTAGCCTATAGTGTTGTAAAAGTTCAACGCTGTTGTTTTCGTGCAGTAGGCTTGTTGGTGTTGATTGTTGATATATCAATGGGACTGGTTGGTTATGTTGATATATCAGTGGGACTGGTTAGAATCGCCCCTGGTTGATATATCAGTAGGACTGGTTGGTTGGTGTTGATATATCAGTGGGACTGGTTGGTTGGTGTTGATATATCAGTGGGACTGGTTGGTTAGTGTTGATATGTCAGTGGGACTGGTTGGTGTTGATATATCAGTGGGACTGGTTGGTTAGTGTTGATATATCAGTGGGACTGTTTGGTTGATGTTGATATATCAGTGGGACTGGTTGGTTAGTGTTGATATATCAGTGGGACTGGTTGGTTAGTGTTGATATATCAGTGGGACTGGTTGGTTAGTGTTGATATATCAGTGGGACTGGTTGGTTGATGTTGATATATCAGTGGGACTGGTTGGTTCTGTCTACTTAACAAATGATTGGCTCCTCCACTCCCTTCCTCTGCATTTCACACTCTGTTGTTCCTCATGATAAGCACACACCAGAGCACACACACAGGGCACACCCTGACGCCCACACACACACATGAAAACACACAAAGAAATCTCACTCTCACTCACGCTCAACTGGCTCCTTTGGCATGACCGTTCATGTACAGAATTGCCCATGCTTGTCATTATATAAACTCTGTTGGCTTATTCAGTGTGTAGCAGAGGATTACCCCTAATGACTTTAGGAGCCTTGTTGTCAACTGGTGAAACAGATGGAACATTTTCAATTGCTTTTCAATGGTTTCCATTTTTTAGATGAAGTAATCATAATACTAGTCAAAGTCTAGCTCTCCTTTAGATCTCTTTCCGTGTCTTTCAGCTTGTACGAACCCTTTCATTAGTGACTGTTCATTGGCAATGGTGCTTAGTGGCTAAACATTACTTGTGCTAATCATTCTACTCACATTGATTCGTCCTCTTTCTTTTTCCTCTGTCCTTGTTCACCCTTTCCTTTGCATACATACGTCCCCTCCACTACTCATCCTCTTCTATCCTCCTCTCCTGCTATCCTCCTCTCTTCCTCTCCTCATCCTCCTCTCTTCCTCTCCTCATCCTCCTCTCCTACTATCCTCCACTCTTCCTCTCCTCATCCTCCTCTCTTCCTCTCCTCATCCTCCTCTCCTACTATCCTCCTCTCTTCCTCTCCTCATCCTCCTCTCCTACTATCCTCCTCTCTTCCTCTCCTCATCCTCCTCTCTTCCTCTCCTCATCCTCCTCTCCTACTATCCTCCACTCTTCCTCTCCTCATCCTCCTCTCTTCCTCTCCTCATCCTCCTCTCCTACTATCCTCCTCTCTTCCTCTCCTCATCCTCCTCTCCTACTATCCTCCTCTCTTCCTCTCCTACTATCCTCCTCTCCTTCTATCCTCCTCTCTTCCTCTCCTCATCCTCCTCTCTTCCTCTCCTACTATCCTCCTCTCTTCCTCTCCTACTATCCTCCTCTCCTTCTATCCTCCTCTCTTCCTCTCCTCATCCTCCTCTCTTCCTCTCTTACTATCCTCCTCTCTTCCTCTCCTCATCCTCCTCTCCTACTATCCTCCTCTCTTCCTCTCCTCATCCTCCTCTCTTCCTCTCTTACTATCCTCCTCTCTTCCTCTCCTCATCCTCCTCTCTTACTATCCTCCTCTCTTCCTCTCCTCATCCTCCTCTCCTACTATCCTCCTCTCTTCCTCTCCTACTATCCTCCTCTCCTTCTATCCTCCTCTCTTCCTCTCCTCATCCTCCTCTCTTCCTCTCCTCATCCTCCTCTCTTCCTCTCCTCATCCCCACTCATTCCTCTCCCCTTGTCCAGGGTGCCACAGGGTGGGGCTCATCTGAAAAGGCTGCTGTCTCTACAACTGAACAGCACGAAACACACACACACACACACATACGCACACACATACGCACAAACACACACACGCACACACACAAACACACACACACACACATACGCACACACACATACGCACACACATACACACATCCACACACAAATTCACTCACACAAACACATGCACACACACACACACATACTGATACACACACACACACACACACACACACACATACTGATACACACACACACACACACACACACACACATCCACACACTGTCTCAGCATGGCACTGGAGACCACGCCACCACCGCATGGCCTCCTTTCTGACCGCATGGGAACAAAGAGCCGCGGCATCTTTCATTGGTGCTGATACACACACACACACACACACACACACACACACACACACATACTGGAACATCTCTCATTGGTGCGCCTGTGTTTGTGTTTGTGGTGTGACACGCATTACGTAAAAGGCTCCCTGTTCAACAGCGTCCGATTGAGAGGGCCTTGACAGCGCATACAAATGGGCTTCTGAATCCAGGGCCGGCCCCGCTCGCTGGCTGGTATTTTTCCGCTGGGTTACATAACGCCACTCTGGGGCCCTCCCCCTGGCAGACAGCAGCCACGTCTGGCCCAGATCCGGCCTTGTACAGGCCCAGATCCGGCAGAGTTCCCCTGTTTGGTTGGGCTGTCACCTTTCGTGCTTATAGCCCTACCCTGAAATAGAGTGTGTTGGAAAACAAAAATAATCAGGCTGGTTGTACTAGGCGTTTTGGACAAAAATAAGACACTTAGGGTCATTTTAGAAGCATGATTATATGTGTGATTAATGTTTGGGTCCAGCTTGTTTTCTTCCTTTTTGGAGTCGTGTCCCACGTGCAAGCAGCATCACAAATGAGTTACGAGCAGAGGAGGACAAGATGGCCGCCGTGTGAAAGGAGGAGAACGGACATGACACAGAGGTGAGAAAGGGACAAATGTAAACAAAAAAAGAAGGAACCCAAATGCTTCTCCGTCACGTTGCCTCATTTCAGAGAGTTCTCATTTTCCCCTTTCTTCCAAAACACTGTTCAGACATGAGATGGGTTCTGAGGAAGGGCTTGCCCCCAAACGTCATGGATTAAAAGAAGAGATTTGAACACACACACACACACACACACACACACACACACACACACACACACACAAACACATGAAACGTCATGGATTAAAATAATAGATTTGCTTGGGACTGATTGGTGTGCGGACTTCTCTTCATAGTTACAACTTTTGTTTTGGCACCCAGGTCAGACTTGCAACGATGTGCAACGTTCTTGCTGGACACTGCTCTTTCATCCACAAACACCTCTGATCACAGTGTCTGACAAACATTACTTTAAAGTTTTGTTGGCTGAGGATGGGATTTTCTACTAATCACAGGCATTAAAGGTGAAACAGTCTGAGCTAATTGCTACTATAGGTCTGAACCACTGACAAGTGGCAGCAGAGTCGGACGATACACACAATAAGTAACCCTCATTGCACACACACATAATAATGGGTAACAAACACACACACACACACACACACACACACACACACACACACACACACACACACACACACACACACAGTAATGTACACACACACTTATTTGTACCTGTAAAGGAGTTTGTGTTTGTTGCACACACACACACAAAAACACACACACATACACACACACACACACACACACACTGTAAATGTTTGTCTGTTTTATTTAAGTCTCCTAAGGGTTGTGCGCCGATACATAATCCACAGAGATTTTGTCACAGTACTAATAACCTGTTGAGAACCTGTCTGATGGTCAGTGTTGTTTTTTTTCAGGCTTTGCCTGGTTTAGCTGGTCTCTAGCTACATGTGGTGCAACAGCATAACTGGAAGCATAAAGTTATTG
>NC_055962.1:25478830-25498830 GCF_018492685.1 Alosa sapidissima | reverse complement strand
TGTCATGTCTGGGCAACACAAACTGTCTGTAGTGTGTCACGACTGTGCACGTGAGAGACAGAGAGAGAGAGAGCGAGAGACAGAGAGGGAGAGAGAGACAGAGAGATAGAGTGAAGGAAGAAAAGAGAGGGAGCGAGAGGGGAAAAATGCAGCTCTCACGCCCTCCGCCAAAGTCCAGTCCAGTCTGGTGACACACAGGCAATGTGCCCCCCCCCCACACACACACCTCCCACTTGTGCCCTATGCAACAAGGCCCTAACACACGGGCAATGTGCCCCCCACATACACACACACACACACACCTCCCACTTGTGCCCTATGCAACAAGGGCCCAACAACACTGCAAACAGTGTTAGCCAGCGATACACAGAGAGCTACTCTGGAGTGGGCACTCCTATTCCCAGTAATGCTCAGTGATAAGATACCGGAGGACCTATGCTACCAAATAACACTTACAGTCACAGACACACATGGAATTAGAGAAGTAAGAGCAGAGAAGTCTATTCCCAGCAATGCTTCGTTATCATTTACTCAATTAACACTTCATACAGACACAGATACACACAAAACTAGAGAAATAATAGCAGAGAAGTCTATTGTAAGGTTTATAGGAGCTGTCTTTACAGTGGGATGTACACAACTAAGAAGCACTTTAACTTGCCAGAGATATGCCAGAATGATGAGATCTCTCAGTGAACTTCCACTAAGCCAGCAGAACACCTCTATAAGGGCCTTTTGCACCACACCATCAAGTCACTTATACAGGTGCAATCTGGAAGCCTGCATCCTGCCCAGATATATGCCTCTAGAATGAAAATGTTCTAGGCTGAGGCGGCAGCCCGGCTGCTGTCCAGCCAGAGACTCCTGAGGGAGGGAGCTGGGCACGCAGGCTAGCGAAGCTTCTTGAAGGCTTTATTGCTGCAGTCAGATCTATCTCAGAGGGCTGGGCGATATGGCTGAAAACTGTATCACGAAAGAAGTATTTCATATCAGTCGATATCGATAATTATTGATTTTTTTAAAAAATCTATTTCAGATAAGGATCAGAAGAAAAAAAAGTTCAATTTAAACACTTTTATTTTAAACTTAACCTTCCTCTGATTTTAATCACCTCAGTTATCAATCAAAAAGATTGGAAAGAAAAGAAAAAGAAAAGAAAAGAAATAGCAACACAATCATGAAAAACACTCAAATAAATAAATTTGCACATAAGTCCGGTGTGATATTGACCTAAAGTGTGTTGAAACATGATACCGAGTGTGAACGTATGTCTCATAGCTCATCTTCCAAAGATTCCAAAAATAATTCAGTGGAAATGCATGGATTCGTTACTGCTACTGGAAGCAACCGGAATCCATGCATTTCCACAGAATTATTTTTGGAATCTGATCCCTTATACCTGTTCATTCGTACTCGTCGCTCGACTTATCGTGACTAAATCCAAGTTGCCGTGAACGGTAAACTTCATGAAGGTACTCTCTGTATAAATCGTCTTGTAAATAAACTACCAGTGCTTTTTCAAAGTTCTCAATGTCTCGTTTTAAATGTCAAGGCCCTCAGAAGTCTACCAATGAAGTATGGAGCTACTTTGAGCCTCGTAAATGGTGTAAAACAGTGATTTATTTGCATGGCTAGGCCGATGCCCGAGGCACCTCCATCGCAAAACTGTTGGTAGCATCGGCTAACTAGCGCCAGATTTCTAAATGCAGGGGACAAGCCGAGATGAGCTATGAGACATACGTTCACACTCGGTATCATGTTTCAACACACTTTAGGTCAATATCACACCGGAATTCATGGGAGAAGTGCGTTGGGTAAGTGTTTACCCTGGTGTTTAAGTGTGGCATGACTAAGGTACTTCCACTATCCACTGTCCATGCTAAGCAGCTAAGTATTCATGTCACATGCCTAAGGTGCTACGGCTGTTGATGTTAGCCATGTGTTGCATACTGTGAGGTGATGCTAAATGACCAGTCACCTGGCTAAGTGGCAATGCTAAGCCATGATGGGCAGCCACACTGGGCCATCACAGCCAACAAATCCTCTGTGCCATCTGTGTGCTAGGCACACTTGGTCTACGGAGAGCCAGAGGGGCCAAAAGTGTGGAGATGTCAGAGACAGAGAGAGAAAAGAGAGAGAGAGGGAAAGAGAGATAGAGACAGAGAGAGAGAAGAAAACAGGGATAGAGAGAAAGAGAAACAGAGAGGGAAAGAGAGAGAGGGGGAGTGGAAAATGACTCAAGCTGAAAAGCTAGTTAGAATCCTCCGGTCCAAAATCCTCTTAAAACCAATAAATCTCATCAGATTTTTTTCCATTTCCTAATCTCATCAGATCTTTGAAAAGCACTGTGGGACCATAAGGCTTAGAACAGATCGCACAGAAAAATAGTTCAGGGCTCACATTCCATAAACATCCAGACACACAACGACCTTACGGACGTAAGGATACATTTGTTTACAGCCAATACAGAGAGGCAGGTGGAATACTCACGGCAAACCCAATACAGAGAGGCAGGTGGAATACTCACGGCAAACCCAATACAGAGAGGCAGGTGGAATACTCATGGCAAACCCAGATGATGAGTTGCATTTCAGTGAAAGATCTCTTACCAATGATCACATCTCAAGAATTAGCTCAAGCAGCATTTATAGCATTACTAAAATGCATTTGTGCAGGTAGGTGAATGTATGTGATTCTACTGTATTTCATATGACAAGATGTGTATTTGGTGTGTCTGTGGTTTTTGTGTTCACTTGTAGGTATGCCCAGGTATGCATGTAAATGCAGGTCTTTACAGGTGTGAGTGCGTCCGGTGTCCATACCTGTGTGCGTTGGCGTGGTTGCCATGCCTCCTCGTTGCCGTAGGTAATAAAGGGCCCGCTGCACACGCAGCACTCCTGAAGCACGGGGTTTCCCAGCAGCATGGCCGAGTGCAGGGGCCACTCAAGCTCCGCCTCCCGGCACTGCCCTGCTGATTTTGGCTTCCCATCGCCATGGTGACGGCTTAGCATCTTCCACTTCCTCACCTGACGGAGCAGCGAGAAAAACAAAAACAACGTGAAATGTGAAAAATTTGAAAAATTCTCACATTGTGCACACATTTTTATAGCACTTTTTTATTCCTTTGAGCACTCAAAGCTTTACAGATTAATGCCTCACATTCACTCATTCTCTCATACATTCTTCCACCAGATTAAGGAAAGCCACAGTCCAGCATCTTAACTGAAGTAGCCTGACTGAGTCTTTGCTCTTTGATTAAGGTATGGTTTCAGGGCCAAGTTTCAAAATGGTCAAAACAACTACAGGAAGCACACCATTGCTTTTCCTAAGATAATGTTTTTATTTTAATAGATTTTAGCAGCTTTGCTAGACTTTAGTATAATGCACTGTGGCTGAAGGTGTCAGGGGTGTCACATGGATGGATTTGGCCAGGGTCTTGACCTGTTTAGGACATTGGCTGTTTAGCCCTAGTCTAGCCTTGGACTAGAACTCCTGCTCTAGTGCTGGAACAGTCTCCGTCTTGTCCTGAACTGGTCATGGTTTTGCCATAATCTGTCTTTGGTCTTGACCCAGTTTAGTTGCTCTAGCACTGTGTTAGTCTTGAACTAGTCCTAGTCTGGTCATCATCGTCATCTGGTCCTAGTCCACGGCTCCTCTGACTGGCCAAGGCATTCTTACTGGCCAAGGCATTCTTACTGGCCAAGGCATTCTTACTGGCCACGGCATTCTTACTGGCCAAGGCTCCTCTGACTGGCCAAGGCTCCTCTGACTGGCCAAGGCATTCTTACTGTCAAAGCCATGGAGTCCAAGCTAAATATAGCATCATAATAAACGCTCAGCTCATGTAATACCTACAGTATATGACTATGGGAGCCTGCGTCATATGAGAAGCCAGTTGGAATATCAAAGTTCATATAACACAAGAATCATGTGTGTGTGTGTGTGTGTGTGTGTGTGTGTGTATGAGAGAGACAGATGGCGAGAGAGAAGAGAGAGTGTGATAGAGTGTAGATGTGTGTGTGTGTGTGTGTCCCCTAATCTGATATGCTCTCTCTTATACACACACACACACACACACACACACACACACACACACACACACACACACAGGTGCCCTCTTGTCAACTGTGTGATTTATGGTTACATAAGTCTGTCCTTAGCTCTCAGGTTTGTAGGGCAGTCAGTGAGTAGGTGTGAGTAGTGAGTGCGGGCCTGGTGGTGCGGGCCTGGGGTAAATGTGTCTGAGATGGGCCTGATGCTCCAAATGGAGGCTTATGGAAGGAGTTGCTCCTCTTTCAAATGCTCCTGAAGAGACAGTGTCTAGCTCTACACACACATACACACATATGCACACACACACTCAAGTCTACACACTTCCTTCTCTGCTCATCTTTATAAAGAAATAAAATGATGAACTGATTAAATAATAATTATACTTTCTTTCTTGCTTTCTTTCTAAGCAGATTAATTCTCATGTTTATGACTATTTGTTTATATTTATATTATATTGTATTATATTATATAAGTATCTCATGTGATGTTCAAGCACGTGTATGAGTGTGTGTGTGTGTGTGTGTGTGTGTGTGTGTGTGTGTGTGTGTGTGTGTGTATGTGCGTGCGTGCGTGCGTGCGTGCGTGCGTGAGTGTGTGTGTGTGTGTGTGTGTGTGTGTGTGTGTGTGTCCAGGGACAGCTGTAATAAGTTTGGGTTTTTCATCAGGCCGGCAGCTTTGGCCATCCTAAGCCGATTCTGAGGACAGACCTTTCCGTGAATCTCTTGAGGCTCTAGATAGATAGATAGATACTTTATTGATCCCCAGGGGAAATTCAAGCTCTATGTGGCTGAAGCTCTGTGGTGCTGCTTGGCCCCATGTGTGTGTGTGTGTGTGTGTGTGTGTGTGTGTGTGTGTGTGTGTGTGTGTGTGTGAGCTCACTGGCTCTATGTGGCTGAAGCTCTGTGGTGCTGCTCGGCTGAAAAACCGCACGTGAGTGTAACGTGTCAGGCACACACTCCCCCTGGCCAGAATCACAGGATGAATTCTTTCCACACACACACACACACACACACACACACACACACACACACACACTCCCCCCGGCAAGAATCCAAGGGAAAATCACAGGATAGAGTTTCTCCACACACACACACACACACACACACACACACACACACACACACACACAAGCCTCAGCAAGAATCACAGGGGAAAATCACAGGACAGAGCCTCTCCACACACACAAACACACACACACACACACACACACACACAAATCCGTTTATACAATGTATATATATTTGGGGTATCTTGGATTGCTTTTCTTCACAAACAAACACACACATACTGTACACAAATATACACACTGAAATAAACACAAAAACATAAACACACTCACACACACAGACACATAGACACGCACACGCACACACATACACACACACACACACACAGTGCCAGGATTGTAGTTAAGTCCCCTAGGCGGAGCGAAATTCATCTGGCTAGGGTCAGGTTAACAGACAGCACCATCTCACTAGTCCTAGGATCGCTATACAGTTCAGATTACGTGCCCTGCTTTCTCGGGAGGCTTAATGCCGTTGTGTGTTCAAGCTATACAACTGATCCACGCCAGGTGACATACGGTACATACATATTACACACCAGGGGACATATGGTACATACATACCTCGGTACGCCGAGGCTACAACAAATAAGTCTTCTCATCAAACACATGCAACAGTGACAGGGGTTCCCAGTGACCCAGCACTGTGGGGGAATGATCCATATTCAAAGTTCAAAGTCTGCTTTATTGTCAATTTCTTCACATGTCAAGACATACAAAGAGATCGAAATTGCATTTCCAACTATCCCACGGTGGAGACAAGACATATTTTACCAATTAGGTCCACAGACAAACATAACATTCAAGTAAACAATATAAAAAGTAAAAATAAGAAGGCACATACAATGAAGAAATAAGAGCAGCAAAATTTGGTAGAAATTGTGCAATTGTGCATACAGTAGACAGTCAATATAATAGTGCAAAAGTCAGGCCAATAAATGGCTGAGGTAGTTTTGTTTGACCTAAGTATGCAAGTGGCATAGTGGTGCAAGTTATGTAAGAGCAGCAGAAGTGTGTTCAGAAGTGTTCAGGACAACAGGACAACAACAACAAGTTGCAAGTGTGCAAGTGGAGTAGTGCAAGTGGAGTAGTGCAAGGCAGCCATTGTGGGTCTAAAAGTCCAGGATGTTATGTAGCTGAGGGTGGAGGGGGGAGAGGGGGGAGAGAGTTCAGGATCCTAACAGCCTGGTGTATGAAGCTTCATGCATTCAGGGGGGTAGTCAGCTGCTTTACCCACAATACATCCCTATTCTCTTTCCTGAACACACACACACACACACACACACACACACACACACACACACACACACACACACACACACACACTGACAAACTGATTGCACAATAACCAGTGTATATTTGGTGTTTGATAAGTGCAGAACACAAGTCTTTCATGGGGGAGACTGTGACAACACACATGTGCCTAACTGTTTATGACCTTGAAGTTGTCATTTTATTCAGCAACATTCAAGAGTAGATGTCCTGACACACACACACACACACACACACACACACACACACACACACACACACACAGACATGCACACACACAGACACGCACACACACACACAAGAGTAGATGTCCTGACACACACACACACACACACACACACACACACACACACACAGACATGCACACACACAGACACGCACACACACACACAAGAGTAGATGTCCTGACACACACACACACACACACACACACACACACACACACACAGACATGCACACACACAGACACGCACACACACACACAAGAGTAGGTGTCCTGACACACACACACACACACACACACAAGAGAAGGTGTCCTGACACACTGTGTGCGTTTATCCTCAGGTAGCTGCTCCCCACCCCAAAATGCATTGCATGAAGTCCACAAGGTAGTGCTTTACGTCAGTGCTGTAAGCGGTTACATAAAGACAAACTGATACTGGATGCACACACACACACACACACACACACACACACACACACACACACACACACACCCTCCGAAAGCATTGCAGATTTGCGGCTGCACAAGAAAGGTCCAAACTCCACGACAGCGAAAGTCTTACTGCAGAGGCTGCACAACTAAAAATACAGAAGTGGGTGAAGGTCACGACCTTACTGTAGCTAATAGAACATCCAACACAGTGAGCTAATGCAGTCGTGCCAAGGAGGGCGGGGCCACATCAAAGTGGCTGGGCTGGGCTGGGCACCATGCCAGGGTACTGCTGGGCGCATAAGGACATTCTCCTTCAACAGTAGCTGGCAGCTAGCGTGGCAGTGCCAAGTCACCTGGGAAGACAGTGGAGGTGTGGGAGGGAGCTGTTACTGTTACTGGGAATCAGTGCAGGAAGATGGACTTCGTTTTCTTGCAGAGTACGTGTATGCAATCTGCATAGCAATATGGCCTTATAAATGATTATGAAAGAAAGGACACAGTGAGAGAGAGAGAGAGAGAGAGAGACAGAGAGAGAGAGAGAGAGAGAGAGAGATTAACCCTGATCACGGGGACTCAATGCACTCTGAGCTCAATGCACGATGACTCATCTCTAACCACATTTCTAACCACACACACACACCTTAAGAGCTGATCAAACCAGTTTCCTTCAGACATTTCTGACTGATTCCCTCATAAAGCCCAGCATTAAAATCACATTGTCACAGCTGGTCATGCAGCTGGTCAGCATGGGGCCTTGTTATAGGTTGTGTTTGTATGTGTGTGTGTGTGTGTGTGTGTGTGTGTGTTGGCTTTTAAATACGTGGCATAAGGTCACCTTATCTCTCTGTGAGATCAAACTGCAGCTCTCACCCTGTGACCCTTCCATCCCCTCCCCCGCCTTCTCCTCTTCCCCCTCCTCCACCTCCTCTTCCCCCTCTTCCTCCTCCTCCTCCTCACCTCCTCCACCTCCTCTTCCCCCTCCTCTTCCCCCTCCTCTTCCTCCTCCTCCTCCTCACCTCCTCCACCTCCTCTTCCCCCTCCTCCACCTCCTCTTCCCCCTCTTCCTCCTCCTCCTCCTCCCCTCCTCCACCTCCTCCTCCACCTCCTCTTCCCCCTCTTCCTCCTCCTCCTCCCCTCCTCCACCTCCTCTTCCCCCTCCTCTTCCCCCTCTTCCTCCTCCTCCTCCTCTTCCCCCTCCTCCTCCCCCTCCTCTTCCTCCTCCTCCTCCACCTCCTATTTCTCCTCCTCTTCCCCCTTCTCCACCTCCTCCACCTAAATAACACAGAACTTGAAGGTAGAACTGGATAATTAAATCTAACTTGCAGAAGAACACTTGTAGAGGCTCTTATCACCAACCAACATAAATGAGGTGCACACACACACACTGACCAGAGTGTGTATCTGTGCTGCACCGTGAGCTGATTTGTGAAAGTATCTGCCACATTAATGACCGTGAATGCAGTCAGGTATGTGTCTTACAGGACATGCAACTGAAGCCAGGACTGGATCGCCCACTGGCCGCACTGTGCCGTGCAGCTTGGAGTTTATGCAATCCTATTGTCTCAGCTGTTCTATCGCTCTGCTTCTTTCCCCAGAGCCGATCTGTCGCTCCTGTCCACCTCCGAACGGCCCCCGGGCTGAGACAGCCACGGTCGTGATTTTGCTGTCATGTGGAACGCAGTCAGGAGGATTGTCATGGTGGAGAAATAGGCTGTTTCTGTCTGCACTAAAAAAGAATACTAATCTTTCCAACACAAAAACAGCAATGCAATTCCACAGTAACAATGGAAAACAGAGCATCTAAATATATCAACATTCTAATGTTTGAGTTTTGAGATTTCTTTTAGCTTTTATTATTATTATTATTATTATTATTATTATTATTATTATCCTCTTCTTGTAGCGGCCCCATTATCACCGTGAGCGTGCATTAACTTCCGCTACCCCAACGCCGTGTCATCCATTATCCCATCCCATAATATGCCATGTCATTCTATTCACCCTGACAATGAGATCAAAGCTAGAGGAATCCTCTTTGTTGATACCAGCGATGCCCTGAAAATTCTGAATGCAGTTCTGAAGAGCACTGATAACAATGAGTCTAGTCGGAGAACCATGAAAAGCAGTGTCTGCCTGCTGTGCAGTATTCCAGCATGTCAACGTCTCTACCTACTATAAAATCCAGAGCTTACTCTCACACACACACACACACACACACATATGCATAGAAATGTTAAACACCCTCAATGCTGATCTAGCATGGAGACATGCTGTGGGGATTACTGCAGGGAACAGAGCAGAGGTTTCATTATGTACTCAGTATTGTTTTACCTGAGGCCAAGTCTCTCTCTCTCTGGCCTAGTCCACACGTACCAAACCAATCTTTTTTTCCTCCGTCTTCCCTGGAACCACATCAAGAATATTTGCGTCCAAACGGATCCATCTCAACACGACTCAACACGTTACTTCATACCCCAGGCCTATAGGTGGCACTGTTTCTTTACATAAATTGACCAAAACTTGCGCTTTACAAACAGACAGAATAGGCTACGACGAAATGGCTAGTGCAAGGAAACCAGAATTGTTTGTGTGGACTGATGGTGAACTGTCAACTGTAGTCAACTGTAAAACTAATAAACTTTATTTTACAGTTTGTGAAGGGTGCAGTCCCGTCCTTTATTTGGCTAACGCAGGTAGGCCTACTAATCACCTTTACTTTCTTTGGTTGTAGGATAGTCCGTGATTCACATTAGTTTTAGCTATCACCGCAATTAGGCTACTAAACGCAAGGCTTACCCAAGTTCTAGGCTATTCCGTCGCCACATTTATAATATTGCTATAAAACCTTCGTTAGTAACAGTCAATACTTTTGCCTGCATCAAATCGCGCATTCGCATTCAGTGTGCTACCATCGGCTTAATGTGAGTTCTAAGCGTCTTTGTATGCTTATATCTGATTTCACTCGACTGTGAATGCATGTATATATGTTGTAAGACATGTAAAATAAATGAATGACACTGGCACTACGCACAAATTAATGTAGCCTAAACTTACACCGCACTTTCCTAATAACTTAAGTTCTCTCGCGTCACTGACAGTAGCTAGAATGCATAAAAAAACACCGGGAAAAACAGTGTTCAGTCCACCAAGTCATATGTTATCGGCGCTGCGCAGCACCAGTTGTGATATTTATCTTACGGAGTGTAATCGTAGGTAATGTCATGTATGAAAACTAGTATAGTTAGGCAATACTATAAGTGCAAGTCCAGGGCAGCTGAGGTGTGAGGCGATGACATCATCGATACGCAAGCAGGATGTGCGGTTTCGCTGTCTAAACGAATTCAAAAGGGCTACGGTTTCAGATTTTTCCACTCTGGGACCAGGTTTCAAAAAAGTGGGGTTTCGGGCAGTGCGTTTACAGGATTCGTTTGGACGCTCGGCCAAGACGAAGCAAAACCTCTGCGTTTAACCTAAAAAGCGTCTCCGTGTGGACAGGCCCTCTCTCTCTCTCTCTCTCTCTGTGTGTGTGTGTGTGTGATGATTTCACCCACTAATGAATTAAACGGGGGGTGATAGAATGAGTTCAATGTTTTATGTGTGAGTGTGTGTGTGTGTGTGTGTGTGTGTGGTTATGTAGGGTCCATTTTGGCTGTTTTCATTAAATTGCAGTGGAGCCCTGAAGGTATCGATACTAAAAACAGGTGTGACATAACTGCAAATATATACAAGCACACAAACACACACACACACACACACACACACACACACACACACACACACACACACACACTTCTGGGCCTCGTATGACTAACAGGTCTCTATGTGTCTGTTTCACAACTACAGGGCTGAAGGCTGAGAAAGAATGAAGTCCACACACACACACACACACACACACACAAGCACACACATATACATATACACACACAAGCACACCCAACATATACACACACACACACACACACACTAGAGATGCGCGGTTCGCGGTTACAGCCGCGGACTCCGCGGTTAAACTGCGGATCGGGTGGATGACATGAAGAAATATAATATTTTAATTAAATTCGGGCGGGTGGCGGTTGAACCAATCAAATGAAAAAAATATAGTCTATACATTGTTAAATTGTGTTACCTACATCGGAAAAAAAAACAAGCACACTTTGAAATAGTCAAAATTTCCTCAGGCAGTAATTTAGCCTAGTTGCTTCTATGCATGCTGCTTTGTTTAGGCAGGCTACTATCAGAGATGGTGTTGCGGAGTTGGTGTATTCCGATGTTTCACTGAGCAACCCCTCTCACGCACGCACACACACACACACACACTAAAGGTAACAAAAAGTGTAATTAAGTAGCCTATCGTAGCCTACCAGCATTTGTTCCTCTCCAGTGTGCAATAAGAAAGTAGAATAGGCTAGGTCTACAGTGCAAGTTGACCGATGATTCATCTCCCATGTCGCGTCTCGTTGCAGAGCCTTGGTAGGCTATTAAGCAAATCTGCAACCTATGAGCCCAGCTGCCAGTATTGGAGGAGGCCTAAACATCTCGTAGATGAGACTGCCTGGGTTATTTTGTTTCGATATCATATATAAAACACATAGTCATTGTAGCCTACCATTCAGGTAATAGGCATTTAAAAGAGAGACAGATTATGGAGTGATATGACTCAGAAATGACATTGGGCAATGGCAGTGCGAGATGTTCAGAACGTAAGAGTTAAAAAAGAAGGTAAGACAAATAGTCAGAAAACTTAGATGTGTAAGGCAAGCAAGCAAGTTTGGCGGTTGTTACTAAAAATGTGAGCATGCACGTTGCACTGTTGAGCGGGGGACTTTCGGAATGAATAGAGTCGGCGTTTCTTTAATATCAAAGCGCCATAGTTTGTCCAATCGGCCTGCTGGTATAAAATGAATTGCGCTGTCGGTCTGAAAAAGACGCGCTCTCTTCCCATGCAGTCAAAATGAATGGGAGTCTTCAGAGCAGGCTTGTCATAGTGTCACCCTGACATGACAGTGTGTAAAGTAGCCTATAATGTGAATGACTTGTTATTTTAGTAAGGATTTCTTTCTTTTTGCAAAAAATAAAGAACAATAGGCATTAATTAGTAGGCTAAATAGCAGCATGTTGAAATTATGTGCCAAATTGCGTTTTTTATTAAAATGATAAAATTGTAGGTTACAGGCCGATGTGCGTTTTATTTGGAGACTGTTTTTTGCGAGACAGAGACCGAGTTTGCTGCTGATATTCTGGGGATAGGCTACAACATAGCCAATGTAGGACTTTAGCCTTTTAATATATTTGCTGCATTGGATCAGTCTTTCTAGAACAGGCAAGAGCTTTCTAGCCTCACGTCAGCAGCACAGCATCACCCATATACATTAAAACAACCAGCTGATGGCGGGCCGGTGCGGTTTTGAAAATTGGTCAAAAAACGTTGGTGCGGATGGATGGCGGATGGATGATAAGTTTTGCTATGCAGTTACGGTTGAAATAATAGCCCATCCGCGCATCTCTAACACACACACACACACAAGCACACACATATACATATACACACACATACACACACATACACAAAGAAAACAATGTCCACATCCACTCACCTGAGGGTGCAATGGCCAATCACACACACACACACACACACACACACACACACACACAGACAAACACACACACACACACACACACACACACACACACACACAGACACACACACACACACAAAGAAAACAATGTCCACATCCACTCACTTGAGGGTGCAATGGCCAATCTCTCTCTCTCACACACACACACACACACACACACACACACACACACACACACACAAACACACAAATAAAACAATGTCCACATCCACTCACCTGAGGGTACAATGGCCAATCATGAGTAAGCATACTGTTCTTCAAAGATGGAAAGTAGGTTATGTAAAGCAGGCACACACCACAGCTCTCATCATCATCATCATTATCACACACACACACACACACACACACACACACACACACACACACACACACACACACACTCGAAGCTTGGAGATGACAAATGGGGACATTAACCGGTAGTGAGTCATTTCTGAGCACAAACATTAATGGCTAACCATGAGTGTGTTAACTGGTTTTAAGGCTTCAGTGTGTGTGTTTGTGTGTGTGTGCGCGTGCATGCGCGTGCATGCACGTGCATGTGTGTGTGCGTGTGTGTGCACATGTGTCTGTGTGTGTGTGTGTGTGTGTGTGTGTGTGTGTGTGTGTGTGTGTGTGTGCGTGTGTGTGCGCATGCGTGTGTGTGTGTGTGTGTGTGTGTGCTATTCCTTCAGCAGGAAAACACACCCGGCCAGTCTCTTACTTTCTAGTAAGTGCCCAGTTTTTCCATGAACTAACCTGACACACACACACACATACACACACACACACACACCTCCATTTCCTTGAAACCAAAGCCAGTGGCAGGTCCAATGTATCTCCTTTTGACGAGTGTGAGCATGACTAAAAGGTCAAGGGTTTTAATGCCGTGATGAGGTAGCCCACAGATGACAGATGCCATGGTAACCTCTAGCATTATTGCATAAGCTGGTGAACAGGGGGGCATGTGTTCAGACACTGGGCTGCCCACGCACACACACACACACACACACACACACACCTACGTTATGCAACCTCGCCCTTTAGACCACAACTGTCTCCAAAATTCTATCGTTCTCTCACATCTCCTCACACACACACACAGGGCCGGCGGAAGGCATGGGCATTCTGGGCAATTGCCCTGGGTGCCAAACTACAGTATTCACAGTATTATTGTGTATAATCATGTATGATACCAATGAATCATGAATCATGTATGATATCAATGAATCTTTAGGACATGATATGAATAATTTATTTAGTCATGTGAACCGAGCTAGCTAGCTAGCTAACGCTAGCTTAAAACGCTATACAGGAGGATGGGAGTAGCTATGGCAATACAGCTATGCGCTAACAAGTGACTAGTAGTTGAAGGACTTAGCTTAAACTTAATATACTGTTGCAAAATCACTTGAGTATAAACTATCCACTTTAACTAATGTCAGTAATGTTATTCAGCTAGTTGTCATTTTAAAGAAGTTACACTTCTCTGTTTAAAAATGTTACCTTAGCTAAGAGGCTAGCTAGCATGCTAACAACCGGACAGTAACTGGCAGCAGCATGGTCTAATATTAAGTTATTTTATTACAAATCCGAACACTAAAAAATTACACTATTAGGCTTGAAATGATCCCAAACACTTACAGATTATGACACAATTTTCCAATAAACCCTCAACAAATCCAGAAAGACATAATGACCAATTTATTGGTAAAATTCCACAAGTCTCCATTGACATTAGTGCAGCGAGGGCTTACTCTGGTCTGCATAAAGGGGGATTTCCCCCCCCCTTGCAATAATCGAACGCGGAAATTGTAGAACGTTTGCGCCTCACGCTCCGCTTTAACCCTCTCTGGTGGCGACCTATAGACCCTTTCAAGAGAGTTCCATTATCAGCATCATAGTTGGCCCCACTAGGCTTCCGTTTTAACATTCCATATGTTATCTTAATGCAGAGGAAATAGATTGGGAACCAAATAGAACGTTCAAGCATTGTTTTTGTTTATATTGTTGAAAGAGTCTATAGGCTACAACATTGAAAACACACTGATTGTCAAATAATTACATAGATGGTTTAAATGCGGGAGCAGCAAGTAATTTGTTTTCAGTGATATCGGTTAAATAACAGTCATGAAGTATAAGTATATAAACTTTTTTGATCCCGTGAGGGAAATTTGGTCTCTGCATTTAACCCAATCGGTGAATTAGTGAAACACAAACAGCACACAGTGAACACAAAGTGAGGTGAAGCACACACTAATCCCGGCGCAGTGAGCTGCCTGCTACAACGGCGGCGCTCGGGGAGCAGTGAGGGGTTAGGTGCCTTGCTCAAGGGCACTTCAGCTGCGGCCCACTGGTCGGGGCTCGAACCGGCAACCCTCCGGTTACAAGTCCAGAGTGCTAACCAGTGGGCCACGGCTGCCCTATGAACGAGACATTCAAAGCATAGTGCTGTGAAAGAAAAGTGCACAGTTTGAAAAACTTTTCTCCCGCGTATGGGTCTGTCAGTCTGGGTCAGATTCAGTCTGAATCGTCAGGTTGCTAGCAGTGGAACGTAGCAGAGGGACGACAATGTAATAAGGTAAAATCTGAATCTCACCATGTCACCGAATCAGGGGAGCAATGAGCTTGTTTCCACGCAATAAGATGGTCCTATCGCGGGGTGATGAGACAGCGACACTCGAAGTGCGTTCCTAATGTCACGTTTAAATGCACACCTAACAGACAGCATCATATTAAATAGGTAGTCCAATTTCTGTATAATAGCCTGTAATAATAATATGTTTATGTTACATGAAAAGCCTAATTGCTTAATTGTAGGCTACCCTTTTATCAGTGAGGCCTCGCAATAGCAATAATCCCGCATCATTTTTTTTCTCCTTGCGGTCCAGTAACACTGGAAAGTAGCAACGTTGAGTTCCCCCACATTGAAACCAGCCCCGATCTGCACGCTGCAGTCAGGGGCTTTTGGGAAGGTAGCACACAGTCGAAAGTGGCACGCAGTCAATGAACATGAGGGCGACATATTCCTATTTTGCCCAGGGCGCAGGAGTACCTTCCGCCGGCCCTGCACACACACACACACACACACACACACACACACACACACACACACACGCACGCACGCACACACACACACACACACACACACGCACACACACACACACACACACACACACGCACACACACAAACACACACACAACCTGTTACATGCTGTTGTACCGTCATTCCCTTATTACCCTCGAAAAAGCAACACACACACACACACACACACACACACATACACATACATACAAACACACACATACACATACACACACTCACACCCACACCAGTGACTCACTGAGTGTTAATCCAGCACAGCTCGCCAACACATGCTTAGAGATGTCATGCATATACACACACACACACTCTGTCTATCTCAAATGTGCCTAAACAGCATAACACTCATACACTCATACACTATTCAAACCACCTAAACCTGTGGCTGTGGTAACAAAAAAAACTGGCAAGTCCCTGAAGGGATCTGGTAAATATGTTCAGTCACACACACACACACACACACACACACACACACACACACACACACACACAGACACACACACACACACACACACACACACACAGGTCACACAAACCACACACCACAACCCAAAGATCCTGGGGGAATGACACAGAAAAACCCACACGAGAGAGAAAACAACCCTAAAATAGAACTCCACAGAGGAAGAGAGAGAGATGGGGGGATAGAGACAGCCTGACAGAGAAAGAGACAGAAAGAGAGAGAGAGAGGGATAGAGACAGCCTGATAGAGAAAGAAACAGAGAGAGAGAGGGATAGAGACAGCCTGATAGAGGAAGAGAGAGAGAGGGGGGGGATAGAGACAGCCTAATAGAGAGCGACAAAAAGAGAGATAGAGGGATAGAGACAGCCTGATAGAGAAAGAGACAAAAAGAGAGGGATTGAGACAGCCTGATAGAGAAAGAGACAGAAAGATGGAAAGACTTTGATAGCGTCAAAGAAAGTGATAGAGAGAAAGAAGAGAGTGATTGAAAGAAAGTGAGTGACACAGAGAGCAATATTGAGAGAGAACCAAAACAAGAGGTCGATACAGAGTGAGGTCGATACAGAGATGCACTTCCTCCTACCTATACAATGTACATCCTTCAATCACACAAGAAACCTTTCAACAAATGTATCTCAGACATTCCTAATTTTAATGAAGTTCATTAAACATCAAAATTAAAGATACTACTAGGAGAAGAAGATATCTTGCTGCCCAATATGTATCAACATGCCACAATCTGAGAGACAATGAGTGACCTATATGAATATAAACACACACACACACACATATGCACACAAGCACACACACACACCATCATACACTGCATTTTATTTTACTTTTACCTATTCATTTTATTCATCTACTGGCATGTGTATGTATGTGTGTGTTCAGATGTATTGTATAACTGCTTTGGCAATATGAGTGAGTTTGTCATGCCAATAAAGCATTCTGAATTGAATTAAGTATAGTATAGTATATATACTCTTTTGATCCCGTGAGGGAAATTTGGTCTCTGCATTTATCCCAATCCGTGAATTAGTGAAACACACACTGCACACACAGTGAGGTGAAGCACACACTAATCCCGGCGCAGTGAGCTGCCTGCATCAACAGCGGCGCTCGGGGAGCAGTGAGGGGTTAGGGGCCTTGTTCAAGGGCACTTCAGCCGTGCCTACTGGTCGGGGTTCGAACCGGCAACCCTCCGGTTACAGGTCCGAAGTGCTAACCAGTAGGCCACGGCTGCCCTAAATTGAATTCAATTGAGAGAATGATGCCCCCCCCTTAAACAAAATAAATATACGGTACATACACACACACACACACACACACACACACACACACACAACCCCATCCCGTCTCACCTTGCAGCCCTTGATCTTGTCATACACACATACACAGACACACACACACACACACACACACACACACACACACACACACACACACAAACACACAGACACACACACATACACACACCACCCTATCCCGTCTCACCTTGCAGCCCTTGCTCTTGTCATACACACACACACACACACACACACACACACACACACACACACACACACAGACACACACACACACACACACACACACACACACACACACACAACCCTATCCCGTCTCACCTTGCAGCCCTTGCTCTTTTCGGGGCAGGGGGGCGAGGGGGTGTCGTGGGGCAGGTAGAATCCGGCGGGTGGGTAGTGGCAGCAGCCGTAGGGCGAGGGGAAGTGTGTGTACCACAGCTCCTGGCCCAGCTGGCACTTGGGGCACGGGTACAGGAAGCCCAGTGTGGGCGTCTTCTCCGCCGTCACCTTGGAGTTCCGGATCCATCGCCGCACCTGGGGGGGGTGGGGGTGGGGGGGTTCAGAGTTAAAGCCTCTGTGTCTGTCAGAGTATGTGACATTTTTTGAGCAGAATACATTATGAAGCTGCTCCTGGGTTGCACACAGACACACACACACATACACAAACATTTATATATACATATATATATGTGTATATGTATACCTGTATACACACCAACAATAATGAATTCTCTCCAAAGCTTTGATCATGTGATTTTCAAAGCGCATGGCACGGCTTGTCTGTTTATTTGTTTGTGTATGTGTCTACACACACACTTTGAAGGGGATGTATATACACACCAACCCCCCCCCCCCCCCCATACACACACACACACACACAAACACACACACACACACACACACACACACACACACACACACACACAGGCTGTTTTTTCTGTTTTGGTGGGAAGTTTTCAAAGGTCTTTGTAGAATGTGCTTCTCCCTGTCCCTCCATGTTTGTTGTTTTTCCAAAGCCCCTATCTTTCATCTCTTTCCCTCACTATCTCTCTATCTTTCATCTCTCTCTCCCCCTTGATCAATCTCTATCCCTCTATGCCTCAATCTCTGTGTGTGTGTGTGCGTGTGTGTGTGTGTTTGTCTGTGTGTGCATGTCTGTGAGTGTCACCTCTGGTCTTGGCTCTGATTGTCATTAATACAGTATTCTGTTTTATATCTGTTATTTGGACACACACACACACACACACACACACACACACACACACACACACACACACACACACACACACACACACAAACTCTCTCTCTCTCTCTCTCTCTCTCTCGGGGCTAAAACATCAGATAGAAGAGCGGATTTGTGTGTGTGTGTGTGTGTGTGTTCATATTTGTGTGTGCCTGTGTGTGTGGCTAGCAAAAGTGAATGACACACACACACACACACACACACACACACACACACAGCCTGAGTGAGTGTTGTTATTGTTTTCTCCTTAGGTGAAAAGAATAATTCAACGTTTCTGGGAAGTGTTGAGTCATTCTGAGTATGAAATCAGGAGCCTTCCAATGAAATGAGCGTGTGCATGTGTGTGCTTGTGTGTGCATGTGTGTGTGTGTCTTTACAGTCTATACTGACTGCAGCAAAAACACACACAGCATGACAACAGACTTTCTATCTCTCACACACACACACACACACATACACCACATACACACACACACACACACACACACAAACACAGAGGGAGAGAAAGACACCGCAACATTCCCCCATGGATTAGTCTCCCTATGAGTTGTGCACCACTGGCCATAACAACCCAACCACTCACGTTCCCTAGCAAAACACTCCTCACGACTCCACAGCAACAAGCCTCCCTTTCCTCTGAGTCAGTTGGATTCACCAGCTGGAGTGTGTGAGTGTGTGTGTGTGTGTGTGTGTGTGTGTGTGTGTGTGTGTGTGTGTGTGTGTGTGTGTGTGTGTGTGTCGGTGTGTGTGTGTATGTGTTTGAGAGAGAGAGAGAGAGATTTGCAGCCTAAAATCTTTTCCAAGCCACACACACAAACACACACACGTACTGTATGCATGCACGCACACATGCACGCATGCACACACACACACCAGTCAGAAGCACTCTGATATTATTCACAGCGTGATCCCAAAAACTCTTTTTTTGAATTAAGAATAGAGTTTTTCAGTTTAAAAAGAAAAGAGCAGAATTTCTCATGTGATTTGCAGCATCACTGACACACTGTCGTTCTAGGAAGCTTGCCATTAAACAGAGAACAGGAACAAAAGTCATTAAAGTTTAAACACAGCCAGAATAGCAAAGCTCTACCACTTCAAACGCTAAACAGTGCAGTTCACGACTACAAAGACTTGGCATGGCAAAGACTCCTCCCCAATAGAAACCTGTGGCATACCAAAACTCAAACAACACACCCAAACACACACACACACAGGCACACACACACACA
>NC_055962.1:25463830-25471330 GCF_018492685.1 Alosa sapidissima | reverse complement strand
TTTCAAAGACAAAATATACACTTTTAAAGCAACCAATGCTGTTATCTGAAACATGGAATTGCTTCTTTAGGACTTCTGCGACTTGAGCCTGGTTTTGCCATGCCTGGTCATCATAAATTGACATGTATATATGCTTATGTAATATATTACATAACCATATATTACATGTCAATTAATGATGACCTTGATAACAGGTAGTATATCACATTATGAATGACGCCGAAACAGTTATTTTATTATTTCTTTTGAGATTTCTATATATGCACATTTTGTGCTTACACTGCACGTGTCTGTATGTGTATGTGTATGTGTATGTGTGTATGCGTATGTGTGTGTGTGTGTGTGTGTGTGTATGTGTATGTGTATGTGTATGTATGTGTATGTGTATGTGTATGTGTATGTGTAGTGTTGGGCAAGTTACTTTAAAAAAGTAATTAGTTACAGTTACAAGTTACTTCTTCCAAAAAGTAACTAAATTACTTACTCAAATTATAAAAGTAACTAGTTACTTCAGAAAGTGACTAATAATGCGTTACTTTCAAGTTAATTTTTAAATGCTCAAATGTGACCCCACCTCCACCCCTTTTTAACGGAAATACATGTGCATGTTCAATATAAATCTGAATATTATAATGTAATGGACACTTAATACAAAACATTATTAACAGAAAAAATGCACACAAATCTAAACTATTTTAATGTTTTAAAGGTGCCATGTGTAATGTCCGCCAAAAAATCAATTCATACTCCACATTCCATAAAAGATGGGGGCAGTACCTCCATAAAGTGAGTTGGTCTACCCTAGACTAACAACCGAGACACGCGTATTGCAGTTTGGCTGGCGGTTATGTTGCCCGCATGGCCGAAACTGGTATTATGACACCTGTCGCGCTGTGGCTAGTAATTTAGCATGCTAATTCAGGTTGATATCTCTGCAGCACTATACCTTGTCATTTTTTTAATGACATCATCGCCCTTATTTTTTCCTCATTCTTTTCTCATGCGTGTAGCTCATTTTTTGGATATTTTTATCTCAATTCCTACACATGGCACCTTTAAGTGAGACTAGCCTCCAATCAAATGTCATGTACTGTATGTACAGTACCCTCCAGAATTATTGGCACCTCTGCTAAAGTTGACTAAAAAGAGGAATATAAAATCATCTTTTGGAAATTGATCTTTGAGATTGCCATGGTTTTATTTCAGTTAGCCTATTAGCTGGTTTAGATAGATAGATAGATAGATAGATAGATAGATACTTTATTAATCCCTAGGGGAAATTCAAGGTCACAGTAGCATACCGACATACACACACACATTCACTAACAGCAGAAAAAGTAATTAAAAGTATATAATATAAAAAAACACAACTAAGCAATAAGGACTGTAGAAGATAAAGAATATACTAAATATACTAAAATACAAATTATACTAAATAAAACTTAATCTAAATCAATTCTAAAAAACAGTATCCACATAGTGGGTGATTAATCAATCAGGTGCGCTTGCAATGACTGAAGCAGGGACTGAGCCTGTGGTCCTCTGTGCATAAGGTAAGGTAAGGTGCTCTTTGTGAATGAGTGTCATGGTGATGGTGCAATGAGTAAGTCAAACAGTGCAACAGTGCAAGAATAAAGTCTATATATCTATATATATATAAATAACTATATTAAGAAAGGTATAAGTGTGGTGGTCACAGTTCGGCTGTGGCATGGAGGGAGGGGTTGTGCATGTGTGCTAATAAAGCACACAAACAGTGAGGCAGAAGACAATGGTGAAGTGGCTAGTGGACAGACAGTTCAAGACATGGAGGTGGTGAAGAGTTAGACAGACTATGCAGAGAAGTCTATTTCTCCTCTTCCCTTAAGTGATGCATTGAACAGTTCAATGGCCCTGGGGACAAATTACTTCCTCAGTCTGTCTGTTGTGCAAGGCAGTGAGCGAAGTCTCCAGCTGATCAGGCACTTCTGCTTAACAATAGTGCTGTGGAGTGGATGACACTCATTGTCCAAGATGTTGATCAGTTTGTTCAGGGTCCTTTTATCAAATATTGAAGTGATGCACTCCAGTTCAGCTCTCACTACAGAGCCAGCTTTCCTTACCAGCCTGTCAAGTCGCCCCGCATCCTTCTTCTTTGTGCTTCCTCCCCAACATACCACTGCATAGAAGAGGACACTGGCAACAGCAGACTGGTAGAACATCCTGAGGAGCTTGCTGCACACATTGAAGGAGCGCAGCCTCCTCAGGAAGTACAGCCTGCTCTGCCCTTTCTTGTAGAGTGTATCAGTGTTGACTGACCAGTCCAGTTTATTGTCCAAGTGGAGACCCAGGTACTTGTAGGTGCTTACCACCTCGACATTGACCCCATCAATGGAGACTGGTAGCAGAGTGGGCTTAGACCTGCGGAAATCCACCACCATCTCCTTTGTCTTTGAAGTGTTGAGTTGGAGATGATTGAGTTTGTGTCATGAGCATTCTCTCTCCCTGGTAACAACCTTAATTGAATTCAATTCTCTGCCACTCTGCTCACTCTCTCTCTACTCTGCCTAACGAGCTCCACCTGGCTCCGCCCTGCTCTGCTCTTGTTACCTGGCCAGCTGCGCTGCATTTCCCACTCACCATCCTCACCTTGCCCCACTCTGCTCTAATTACTCTGCCAGCTGCACTGCATTTCTCCACTAACCTCTCCCAGTATATAAAGCCCTGTTTTTCAGCCAAGCCCTGTCAGATCGTCTTCAAACCTGGACCAGTAACCTGCCTGCCTGTCTACTCTCTGACTCCTACCTGTGATTCGGATCCATTCTTGACTGCCTCCCTGTTCTACTGCCCCGGTTATCCCGACCTGCCTTCCGGATCTTCTCGATTACTCTCCGATCTTCAGCCCCCCCGGTAACTCGAATCTGCCTTCTGTCTCTCACCACGTTTAGTGCCTAGCCCTGGTCTGTACTACTGCCTGCTGTTCATCTTGCTGTTGTGTGTGTGTTCCCCCAGGCCTCCGACCACCAGACGAGCGAGCCCAGACGCGTCACCACCCTCAGCCCGAGACGCCGCTCGATCACTGGGGGACACACACACACACTCAGCACCTTGGACTGGAACCCCCCGGAAACTTGGTGACCCCCGGAGCCCAGGTAACCCACAGGACCCTGAAAAACCCCAGAGCCCCGAGAACCCCTGGCACTCCTAGCACCCCTGGAACCGGAACCTCCAAGACCTCACGATTCTCTCACTCCTCTTCCCCCCTGAACCCTTCAATAAAAAGACTCTGAATTTGAACTTGCGCTCTTGGGTCGTCTTCTGTCCGTGACAGTTTGCACCATTGCACGTCCTCCACCAGGCTCCTATGCTCCTCCTCCTGCCCGTTCCTGATACACCCCACAATTGCAGTATCGTCAGAAAACTTCTGCATGTGGCATGACTCAGTGTTGTAGCAGAAGTCAGATGTGTACAAGGTGAACAGGACTGGAGAGAGCACAGTTCCCTGTGGCGCTCCGGTGCTGCTGATCACAGTGTCAGAGAGACAGTTCTTCAGTCTGACGAACTGTGGTCGCTCCGTCAGGTAATCTGTGATCCAGGTTACCAGGTGAGCGTCCACACCCATCTGCAAGAGCTTGTCTCCCAGTCTGAGGGGTTGGATGGTGTTAAAATCACTTGAGAAATCAAAGAACATGATTCTCACAGCACTTTTCCCCTTGTCCAGGTGAGAATGTGTCCTGTGTAGAAGATAAGTGATGGCATCATCCACGCCCACTTTCTCCTGGTATGCAAACTGTAATGGGTCTAATGCATGGCGTACCTGGGGTCTGAGCATACCTAAAACGAGTCGCTCCATTGTCTTCATCACATGTGATGTTAGAGCGACAGGTCTATAGTCATTAAGCTCACTAGGATGTGGCTTTTTGGGGACAGGGGTGAGACATGATGTCTTCCACAGTGTAGGAATTTGTCCAAGGCGTAGACTTAGATTGAAGATGTGCTTCAGTGGCTCCCCCAGCTCAGCAGCACATGCTCATTTGATGCTCATTGAGCTCAATGCAAATCTAACCAGCTAATAGGCTAACTGAAATAAAACCATGCCAGTCTCTAGGTATGGTGAAGGGTATGTGATGATGTGGGGCTATTTTAATTCCAAAGGCCAAGGAAACCTAACCTGACCCTAGCCAGATGAATGTCGTTCCGCTTAGCTCCGCCTAGCTTCACTCACATCCATCTGGGACCTCTTCCATTGAGAGTGATTTCTCCAACCAACTTTATGGTTTAGCCAATCAGGACGCAGGGCGGGAGTTTCATAGATGTGACATAGCGTAGAAGCGACTGTGAGTCTGTTATTAGCATCACGGGTTGGCTTCGATGTGAGTGGTTGAAGTAGCACGTCAATAGATGACGGACAAGTGGCTTATTCAATCATATGCAAGCATTTTTTGATTAGGCCCAGCCTTCTGAAGCAACACTTCAATGGATCGGTTCCAGATGGATGAGTGCAGCTAGGCGGAGCGAAATTCATCTGGCTATTGCCAGGTTAAAGGAAACCTGGATCCATGAAATAACTGGCCTTTAAAAATAAACATCTGCCTGCCTCTATTGGAATTTAACATTGGGGTGCCATAACTTATGACCCTGTATTTTAAGGAAGAACATTTCTTTATTTATAATACATTATTCATTCACAAAGAAAATTGGTGTCCTTAAAGGTAGGATATTTCCTCATTTTTTTTTACTTAAGATCAATTTCCAAAAGATGATTCCTCTTTTTAGTCAACTTTATCAGAGGTGTCAATAATTCTGAAGGGTGTAGATATTATGTTTATATAGTGGATAGATACAAATAACACAATAGATGTTTTGGAACATTTGATATTTATTTGCTCCTCAAGTATATTGGGCGTCTATATAGTTCGATAACGTCTACAGACACGGTAGGGCTACCCCTCCTCTGACCCTCTCCCTCTGACAGGGAGGCTACACCAGGCGCGTAACTAAAGCGTTCCGTTCGCGATGCTAAAAATCAAAATTTGAATGGTCTATTTTCTTTGAACGTACACACCGCTCTCACGTCTAAATGGCAGCATATCCTCCACTACATACCTGGCTACCAGTTTGTTCAGTTCGGTCTGAGACTTACACATATTTTGTGTAAGCATGCAACGTTGAAATAGTTTGAGTAAGTTTGGATTAGCCTACTTGACACCGACGTGGATAGGCACTTTTGCCCAGGGCATAATGTAGGCTACATTTCACAATTAGGCCTACATTTGTTCCTTGTATATATATATATATATATATATATATATATATATATATATATATATATAGTGTATATAAATAAAGATTTACTACTTACTTAATTACGTTACTTACTTACGCTACTTGACATTATGGGCCAGAGAAATGGAGATAAAAGATAGATAGATAGATAGATAGATAGATAGATACTTTATTGATCCTCAAGGGGAAATTCAAGGGTCTCAGTAGCATACACATGGTAAACATAAGTATAAGTATAAACATATAACTAAACTCCACTGTACAATAAGACAGTAGAAGATAAGACAGATAAGAAAACTAACAAAACTAAATACTAAATACACTATATAAGTTAAATTAAGAAAGTCCAATGTGCTTGAGGGTTATCAAGCATAAGACGCTTGTAGTGACAGGGCCAGGACTGGTGAGGTGCTAAAAGGAGTGAGTGGCATGGTGAAGGTGCAAACAGTAGTCCAACCATAGTCCTTAGTTATGTGTGCCTGGCAAGGTGCTCAAGAGAGTGAGTGTCATGGTGAAGGTGCAAAAAGTAGTCCAACATTAGTCCAACAGTGCAACAGTGCAAGAGTAAGGTCTAGAGACCAGCTTAAATAATATAGACAAATAGGAGAGTAAAGTGTAATGTAGACAAGGTAAAATAAAAAACTATTTCAGTGCAAGAACAGGTTGAGGTAATAGGGTTATAGCCATTCATTACCATACCATAACACATCTGAGACATGTCACAGACATACTGTGAAACACTCACTTTACCATACCCACAGATTTCCATCAGTATGGGATGCCTAAGACTGTTCTGTGTTGACCACAGAAACTCTTCTCCCCTCTTCTGTGTAAAGGATTGCATCTCATATCTCAATCTGAGAGGATTTTCATCTCTGGGAACATCAGAACAAACTACTTCTATAACTGCCTGACAGTTTTGTACTAAATACTAAACTCTTTAATTGGATCTCATGGCTTCAGGGGGTCTTGTGATTGGTGGAAAGTTGCAGTTGTGAATAAATAAGTAAATTCAAATAAAATACATCAAGTAAGGTTATTAATGAGCACAGTCATGGAGCTGAACTTTGAAGAGTCTGTTCATCAGGGAGGATCTGCTATAAGGCTAGAGTATGGAGACTGAATTTGTTTTCTATTGAAGACTAAATGTGTGTGTGTGTGTGTGTGTGTGTGTGTGTGTGTGCATGCATGCATGTCTGTGTGTGTCTCTGTGTGTGTTTGTTTTGTCTGTGTGTGTGTGTGTGTACAGTATGTGCGTGTGTGTGTGTCTGTGTCTGTGTGTGTGTGTGTGTGTCTGTGTGTGTGCATGTGTGTGTCTGTTTGAATGCGTATGTTGCTGTGGTGTGTTGACTAGAGGACGGATCTCATTTACTCTGATTAATGGCTAATATGACCACATGATCAGGAGATTCTACTAAGAGTAATTAATTTATGATCTCATATTGAAGTCTAACACATCTCATATTTGAATGTGTGTGTGTTGAAAGATACTGTAGTGTCTCTCTCTAATAGTATAGTATAAATGTTTGCTTTACTATTTTGCAATCTAATATAAACATTAACATAAGACCAAAATCCCAATGGTTCAAATTAAAAGTGTGTGTGTGTGTGTGTGTGTGTGTGTTGATTGAAAGATACCTTAGTGTCTCTCTCTGATGAGGACCCTACCGGAGCTCAATGTGATCATCTGTCATTTGTAAGAGCCTGAGAGGAGCCCACAGAGACATCCTCTAGCATGGCAACTGTGTGTGTGTGTGTGTGTGTGTGTGTGAGGAGCCCACAGAGACATCCTCTAGCATGGCAACTGTGTGTGTGTGAGGAGCCCACAGAGACATCCTCTAGCATGGCAACTGTGTGTGTGTGTGTGTGTGTGTGTGTGTGTGTGTGTGTGTGAGGAGCCCACAGAGACATCCTCTAGCATGGCAACTGTGTGTGTGTGTGTGTGTGTGTGTGAGGAGCCCACAGAGACATCCTCTAGCATGGCAAGTGTGTGTGTGTGTGTGAGGAGCCCACAGAGACATCCTCCAGCATGGCAACTGTGTGTGTGTGTGTGTGTGTGTGTGAGGAGCCCACAGAGACATCCTCTAGCATGGCAACTGTGTGTGTGTGTGTGTGTGTGTGTGTGAGAGGAGCCCACAGAGACATCCTCTAGCATGGCAACTGTGTGTGTAACGTGTGTGTGTGTGTTTGTGTGTGAGGAGCCCACAGAGACATCCTCTAAGACACTCAGTCCTG
>NC_055962.1:25451330-25456330 GCF_018492685.1 Alosa sapidissima | reverse complement strand
GTAACTGCTGTGACACTATTGATAAAAGCAAAATTAATTCCACCAAAGTGATTTATCCACTATAATTCTATATCAGAAAACTAAAACAAGCAACCCCATAACCAAAGATAATTCATTGCTGCTCTACTCAGTACTTGCAAAACCCTATAGGTCTAACTTCATGAGAAACAGGAGGAGTGCGTGAAGACTACTTGAGATGCAGACTAATTGAGATGGTTTGTTTGTTTGTTGTCAGCACTTTGGTTTCATAAAAAGTCAGAAGAGAAATGTCTCACAAATTGGCCAAGGCTGTTACACTACATACATCACAAAATGCCTGTAGCCTTAAAGGAGAATTCCGGTGTGAAATTGACCTAAAGTGTATTGAAACATGATACCGAGTGTGAACGTATGTCTCATAGCCCATCTCGGCTTGTCCCCTGCACTCCAAAATCTGGCGCTAGTTAGCCGATGCTACCAACAGCTTTTTCAATATTGGTGCTTCGGCGATTTATACAGACAGTATCTTCACGAAGTTTAGCGTTTGCAGCCATCTTGAATTTAGTCACGATAAGTCGAGCAACGAGTAAGAATGAACAGGTATGATAAGGGATCAGATTCCAAAATTAATTCAGTGGAAATGCATGGATTCCAGTTTCTTCCAGTAGCAGCAACTGGAATCCATGCATTTCCCCTAAATTATTTTTGGAATCTGATCCCTTATCATACCTGTTCATTCTTACTCGTTGCTCGACTTATCGTGACTAAATTCAAGATGGCTGCAAACGCTAAACTTCGTGAAGATACTGTCTGTATAAATTGTCTTGTAAGTAAACTACCAGTGCTTTTTCAAAGTTCTCAATGTCTCGTTTTAAATGTCAGGGCCCTCGGAAGTCTACCAATGAAGTGTGGAGATACATTGAGCCTCGTAAATGGGTGTAAAACAGTGATTTATTTGCATGGCTAGCCCGATGCCGAAGCACCACTATTGAAAAAGCTGTTGGTAGCATCGGCTAACTAGCGCCAGATTTTGGAGTGCAGGGGACAAGCCGAGATGGGCTATGAGACATACGTTCACACTCGGTATCATGTTTCAATACACTTTAGGTCAATATCACACCGGAATTCTCCTTTAACACAGCCCTAACAAGCCATTAACCAAATAGCAACAAGTGGATTTACTGAACATAAGGTTCAAGGTTGACGTTCACTAAGGCATGTCAGGGCATCCTACAGTAGTAGTGCAAACGGATACTCACTTGATGCTACATTACAATGAAGAAAAATCCATTAATAGGCCTACTGCCCTGCGTTTACCCTCAGCAACTTTGCAACAATCAGTTTATAATCTAGCATTCGTTATGTCATCGTCAATCGAGGCCTACCCTATAAACTACATTATACAAAGGGGCATGTTATTAGGCAGCACGAAAAGAGACATGGTCTACGATTTATATAAGGCAAGGCTATATGCCATAAAATAACACAGCATGACACAGCCTTTATGATTGCCAGCTAGTTAACGTAAGTGAACACCGCAGTCATGAACAGCGGCTAGCTAGCTAGCGCTCACTGATAGCTTATGTGCCATTTGTGTATTATAATATTTTGTAACTTACCTTGATATGTTTCTTCAAATTCGACGGGGAATTTTTGAAGGCCATTAATTCACAATCCTTCGGGAGGCAGAGTAGGCATTTCATTCTATACGAGTTCTCTTTCACTCCGACAAGTGAAAACATGGACTCTAAGTAGGGCCAGGGGTGGTCTTCTTCCTCACCCTCACCGCCACGATCACTCGAAGTTGAAGGTGGTGTTTCTGCTTCTTCCATCTCAAAACAAGCCAACAAAGCAACTGTCCTCAATATAGGTTCAGCGCGAAAGGCAGAACGGGTGCACGCGCGGTCCTTTATAACACGGCTTGATCGCTTTATTCGGTCAACGATGAGCCAGCTTCATCAAACCTGTGACAGAGCCATCTACCGCCCTGGGAGTGATAATGTGGGTTTGGAATGATTCGTAACATGTTTATTGTAACGAGTAACAATGCAGCACATAAAAAAATATCGGAGTAAAAGTATTTAACTCAACGAAAATATGTACTTGAGTAAAAGTGGAAGTAGGAGAAAAAATAATACTCCAGTAGAGTACAGATACGGCCTTTTAGTACTTAAGTACAGTAACGAAGTAGGCTAGTTCTACTTCGTTACTATACATCTCTGCACACACACACACACACATAGCCTAGGCTACACACACTCCTAAACACACACACACACACACACACACACACACACACTCTCCTAAACACACACACACACACACACATACACATACACACACACACACTCTCCTAAACACACACACACACACTCATAAACACACACACACACACACACACACACACACTCCTAAACACACACACACACACACACACACTCCTAAACACACACACACACACTTTGCAATGAGGTGATTAATAAGTAATAAGGGTCTCAACTGTTTAAACAGTTTTTGATTGACAGCAATGCTTTGGTGACTCATGGATCAAAATAACACACACACAAACACACACACACACACACACACACACACACACACACAATCGATGAGCCTCTGTTTCCCCAGATCAGGCTAGAGCAGAAAGGAACTCAATACAGCACATTTCTGAGAAGGTCACTGGTGTTTATGAAACTGGGGGAGGGAGAGAAAGAGAAAGATAGTGAAAATGAGAGGGAGAGAAAGAGAGGGAGAGAAAGAGAGATAGGGAAAATGAGAGGGAGAGAAAGAGAGAGATAGGGAAAATGAGAGGGAGATGATAGGGAAAGTAAGTGCTTTGCATAGCTGACATGTTTTACTGTAATGCAGCACAGTGCTAAACGTATTGTAACAAACTGCAAGGTTGTCTCAGAATGTTTTTTATTGGTTACGCACCAAAACACACAAACACATAATTCCGGGCCAGACCTGGCCCTTATGCTCCAGCACTAAACATCTATCTTAGTAGATAGATGTTTAGATAGCTGTATCTAAAACACACACCAATCAACCCTAGTTATGAACACTGTAACCAGCTGCAACATAAACACAACAGACAGGACATGAACAACGTTGTCAACTCACCTGGTTTAGAACATGAACATTACACACATACACACACTGCACAGCATCATGGGAGCACAGTCATGAACAGTTAGGCTCAGATCATTACAGTATGGTCAATTATGTAATGGTCCTGGGGAATCCCTCCGGTCAAACCATTACTGTAAACAGTGTGTGTGTGTGTGTTTGTGTGTGTGTGTGTGTGTGTGTCTGTGTGTGTGTGTGTGAGAGAGCGAGAGAGAGAATGCAGTGATCATGTGTCATTCAAGTAGTCATGTGAGAAACTATGAAGGTGTCTGCTACTAGTTAAGTAATTAGTTAAAGTCCCACACTCCTTTCAACAGAAAGACTTTCACACACACACAGACACACACACTCCCCTTCAACAGAAAGACTCAGTCACACACACACACACACACACACACACACACAAACACACACTGAAGCTAGAGGAAAGCTAGAGACAATTAAGTGTACATGGACACACAGCAGAGGAGCAATGCTCTGTTCTGCCACCCACGGCAGCAAGCAACTCCCAGTGGAGCAGAGAGTTGAGAGTGTGTCCAGACTTCTCTCTGGCCTGCAAACTCTCCGGTAGTATAAGCCCACAGTTTTAATCAGTATATGCAGTAGACTCTGCAGTGCTGCTTAGCCAACATCCTCTACAGCATTTTGATATTCATCTTGTTGCTTAGCCTGGCATTTGTATAAGTATAAGTATACTCTTATGATCCCGTGAGGGAAATTTGGTCTCTGCAAAATTCCCAATCCTGAATTAGTGAAACACACTCAACACACAGTGAACACACAGTGAGGTGAAGCACACACTAATCCCAGCGCAGTGAGCTGCCTGCAACAACAGCGGCGCTCGGGGAGCAGTGTGGGGTTAGGTGCCTTGCTCAAGGGCACTTCAGCCACTCCTACTGGTCAGCAGGGGCGTGCAGAGACCTTTGAAGGGGCAGGGGCTCAAATTTAAAAAAAGGGCACATGGAACAAAATTTTCAGAAAACTTGTTAACTTTATTTAAAACTTAATTTTGATTACAACCCAATAGAGAATACAGTCTCCTTGGTTCTGAAAATTCAATAGGAGTGCATGTACTGTAGGCCTACTGTAACCAGGGCACAGATAGGTCTTTTCAGTTTTCATTAGGCTATTGTCTACACAGAGAGCATAGGCTATAAGGCTACATCTTATTGATTAAATTCAAAGCTAATTTTAATAGCCTAAAAATCTAGACGCACCCTAGCGGCAGCAAATATGTTATTGCCTAGTCTGACTTGTCAGGCTATAATTTTAATGTTTATCACAGTGAACTACCACCATTAGCAAGCTGGTGTCATACAGATTCACGTGCTGTGCGTGTGGCCACTGAGTGAAATGACGCGTAATGTAGCCTACTGTAAACAGAGAACAACGTGTGGAGTTGGGTTAGTTAAACAACAGTAGCCTATGTCGTCGGCTTATGACGTAAGTCTCTCTCTCTAAGGTTTGCCTACTCTGTTTTATGAACTAGGTCTACTAACCTAAGCTACTATAACATAGTAACCTAAACAGAATATGTTATGAACGTTCAGCCTTAGATTTTCGAAGCTGCCAGGTTATTGAAATGGATGGACCATGACATGGTTAAAATGGGTTTGATAGCCTACTTCATTAAACATGAAACAACTTCAAACATTTTATTCTCTATCTCTAAGCTGAATACTATTGCATGTTCAGATAGGCTAACTGCCAAGTGACCTTACCGTGCTCCCAAATGTCTCCTGCAGCACTGTGCCTGCTTGCACCTTCTGAGAGTTCACTGAATGTATGACGTCACGGATTGGTGGTCGCAAGGCATTTCAATTAACAAAGGAAATTGTAATTTCACAAACTATTAATGAGACATTTTAGCGAATATTCACGTTGGAACTAGC
>NC_055962.1:25443830-25448830 GCF_018492685.1 Alosa sapidissima | reverse complement strand
GAAAGACAAAAAAGAAGAAGAATTAAAAAAGAGAAACAACAGAAACCCAGTCCAGACGTCATGGTCCTTTTTCGGCTGCAGCTCCAGCTGCTTAGTGAGCTAACACAGGGGGCTTTCCAACCCTTTTCAACTCTGCTGTCGTCAGAAGACAGGCCTCTGGGGGAGCTAATGCTTTTGTGGATGTCTCATAGGAGAGAGAAGACTTCTCTTTTAACTCGCCTCCCTGTCAGGCGGCTGATAAGCCTCAAGTTTGTGCTGGCAGACACACACAGTTTAAGACTGATGTCACAGTTCACAAGTGGTTGCAGTCGAACCTCCTACACTAATGTATGGAGGTGTGGGGACACCAAGTGTGACAGAACTTATTTCATATACAGATCACAGACTGTGTTAGGAAATGCATTCATTTATGAATTATGATGAAAGCATGTAACACCATTATGCCTTTTGTACACAAAATAAACACAAACAAACAAATAAACACAAACATCACCAGACACATATTGGAGGACATTTTTTCATGCACAGCAGTCACACTATTTCATGTACTTCAATTGGGCAGGTGTTTTTATCCAAAGTGTGTTAAAGGTCCCATATTATACTTCTTTTTCAACAATCATCATTCCCCTCGGATTACACATTATCAACAGCTCCATTCTTGCCAGTTTCAGTCCCTTTCAGAATAGGCTCTTTCTGGGGCCTGTTGCCTTAAATGCAAATGAGCTGTTGTTGGCCACGCCTGATTCCATGTTTACCTCACCTGAACTGATTCCATGTTTACCTCAACAGGCAGCATGGTCGACCGGGAATACGAGTTGGTGACACGGCGATGGAGGGTTCTCGACCAGAAAGCCTCCGACTGCCAGTGATAAAATGCTATTTGTTATGCAGGAATAATAAAGAATGTGTGACAAACGTCATTGATGGTTCTGTTTGAATTTCCGTAGTAAAGTGGCCTAATAGTGGCCTAAGTTATTGGAGTTTAGCCAAAATGTCTGCTAAATACAATAACCATAGCTGAATCAATTCAGACACCTGCATGTATGATGCAACGTGGCCTAACAATGTTAAATCATAATGGCTAAAACTTTATTTGGGTCGGTATATAAGCTCAGTAGAGTTGATGTAGCCTATTCAAAAGTTTAAAAGCATTTGTGAAATTGGCTGCCTATTACCAGATGGCCTGGGTCGCTTCCAGCGTAGGCTAGGCTATGCTATGTGACCTTCCGCCTCGTACCTGTGGCCGATTTACAGCCACGGGGATATTGTTTACCAATCCCACTCCCAATCATGTCATATTGCTTAAATATGCCAACAAGAATGAGACGTGTCCTGGGGAGTTTCGGTTTGTATACTTGAAATATGGATGATATCTGCGTAAAAGATGTTTGAATATTTTTTGTAGCCTAGCCTACTGTTGGAAACGATAGGCTATAACCAAAATGGAGGATCCTAACCTAGTGGGTAGGAGTTTTCAGATGGGGGTGGGTAGTCAGCGCCCTATATGCCTCTGGGGGTAGTACTGTATTTTCCGGACTATAAGTCGCACTTTCTTTCATAGTTTGGCTGGTCCTGCGACTCAAGTGCAACATATATTTATATATATGTTTTTTTTCCTCTTCATGACACATTTTTTGACTGGTGGGACTTATAGTCCGGAAAATACGGTAACATTCAAATTTCCCTTATTGTGACATGTCAATTGACCTGTCGCTAAGCCCCGCCCCCCATTGTTACTGTGTGAAAACTCGGACAAACAAACCAGACTTGATTAGAAATACATTGTGGACAATGGCAGCTGACAGTATATGAAAGCAGGCTTTGAGGACGTTTTGGTCGATAAAAGGATTTACTTTCCTCCAGAAGCTATCAAAAGGGACTTAATTATGCTATGGAGGGGTGTTCAAAATTCAAGATTCAAAACTTAAGAATACATACAAGGTGACAAGCAGTTGTGGCGAGTAGCCGTGCAAATCCCACTGACGTTAATGCTAGCTAGCTAGCTAGTGGAAGATTGATACTAAGATATGTTAGGTTACGTTAATATTTGATGTAGTAAGAATATAGTAGTTGGTTAATGAGCATTTTCATCTTGGGATTTAACAGGGAACCTGTGCCCACGTTGTTGGCTTAGTTGCCTACATTACGTCGAGCTGTTGCAAACGCGAGAGACGTCCTGTAGGCTACTTTTGATGAAAATATACCCCGTTTTCTAGCCTCTCGGGGTACCGGCTATCAGTATTACACGTCCCCAATGCAAAACGTTTGACCATGGTTATCTGTTGGGGTTTTTTGAGTTAATAAACTCCATAAATAACCATTCATTTGTCATTTTATGCCTGCCCCCTGTTGTTTCCTATGGAGTTGTCCGAGCTGATGTCCGAGTCCCGTTAAGCTGGACTGTCATTGGCTCATCAGCGTTCTAAAGGTGGCGCTTAGCGACAGGTCAATTAGAGTGCGGTTCGGGCCGCAAATTTCTGTCCGAACCCGGCCCGCGTCCGACAGAGTTGCGTCCGAACCCGACAGGCATTTCATTTTTATGTCCGAACCCGACCTGAGCCCGACGCAGATGATGCCTCAGTTATTCCCATGCTAGTGATTCACGTTTGTGGATAGCCTGTCTTTTTAGCCCATTAAACGGAACAAACAACAAATGGAATTCTTAATTGTCTACAGAATCAGATGAGCGTGCACGCACGCACACAGACGACCTTATAAGCCTACTGGTAGCCTATGTCTTTACCACAGTATGCAACGCAATAGGACTACCTTCACATAGTAGGCCTAGACATAATTTGCTTAGTTTTCTTTGGCCTTAAAATCTCCTGATAGGCTAACAACTTTTTTTTAACGTCACCCAAGACATGCCGCCTGAAATGCACATGCGTTGTCACGGCTACATAGACAAATCTTGCACACAGGAAGAAAGCGGTCTTTTTTAACATTTTACTTTATTCTCAAAAAACAAATGTTTGCATCATGTAAAGCAGACCTGTTGGTTACCCAACATAATAAGCTATTTTAAATGTAAAGCTTCCAATGCATATCGCCCCCATGTGTCCGAACCCGACTATAATTTCTAAATATTTGTCTGAACCCAACCCGACCCGTGGGTCGGGTTGGGTTCAGACAAATATTTAGAAATTATAGTCGGGTTCGGACACATGGGGGCGATATGCATTGGAAGCTTTACATTTAAAATAGCTTATTATGTTGGGTAACCAACAGGGTCGGGTAGCCACACTCTAATGTCAATAAGGGAGAACAGGGTCGGGTAGCCACACTCTAATGTCAATAAGGGAGATTTCTGACTAGCTCACAGAAGCGCATATTTCTGACATCAACCTCTCTCAACTAACCCACAAAAACTCAACGCACGGTTTTGTTTCACACCTGGAGTGTTTGTAGAGGCATCAGAGACCCTAATGGGAAGTACAAAAGCACAGAAAAAGTGAGTTTTGCATAATATGGCCCCTTTAAAGGAGAATTCCGATGATTTTTCACATAGATCTGTTTCTTGAGGTTACCAAGTACTGTTGGTACAAACTAAATCATTGCTACCTAGTTCAAGTTGATGCAGCTAACAGCTAGAGCAGGCAGCTAGCCTACAGTGCTACACTCAGGGAGCATCTTTAAAATCATGCCCCGACAGTGTTTCCATATGAGTGTCCAACTCTCTACTCTGACCTGAAGAAACCCCTGAAAACACGTCAGTGCTCGACTTTCCTTAATTACTCCACAGTTCTCTGATTTAAAACAGCTGTTTAACTTGGCCCTGACGTCCCAGCCATCCTGGGTCAAGCCAGTCTCTGACCTCTGTGCATTATCGCCGCACTCTTAGGGTGGATCTTTCCTGCTTCATGAAATTCTTGGTGTTGAGCCATCCCAAATCTCCCTTCCGATCTCCTTGCGTCTCTGTTAGCTCGTTAGCGGTTGCGTAACTTTATCACGCCACCGGTTGTCGGCTCAATCCCTTTTTCACTGCAGTGCAGCTAATAACAAGTTGGAATATGAGGAAGTCCTGTGCTATTGCTGTCTCTGCAGAGAGCAGTGTAGGGATGCAACTTCATATTGTTGTGTGCTTTATGCACATGATTTGCATACGTAGCATGGAGCTTTACTTTTCTAAAGCCAGCTGGCAAAAAGCCTTTGTTCATGTTTATTTTGGGGGCTTTTGACTAATGTCAATGGCTGCACAGAATGGAACCGAGTCACTTTAATCTGAGTGGTATGGATTTTTGATTTTTGCCATTTGCACCACAGCTCTGCTTGGTTAAAACCGAGTGGTAAAGAACCAAGCCATACACAATTCCAGCCAATCAACACATTGCACTTGAAAGGACCAAATTGAATGGGGTTTCATTTAATTAGCAGTTGAGTTCACATACCAACAACCTGATCTGCAGACCGCACCTTTAATATATTATCCTGCTCTACAGACCACACCTTTAATATATTATCCTGTTCCTCCATTCTTTGCCCCTGACTCATTTTCCTCTTATCTAACGATCCATCCAAGAACTTTCATCTCCCATTGTACCCGTGCAGACCCAGTCGCCATGGCCCCATCACGCCTTATCTCTCCCCCAAATAGCTGACATTCCTGCGCTGCTGTAGAACATTGTTAAGGGCGATATGACTGACTCATCCAGAAAGAGAGAGCGTCTGGATGCTGTCCCGTTATGCCCCTCCTGGCTCTCTTCTCCTCCTCCTCCTCCTCGTCTGCCATGGAGCTCCGCAGCATGAAGAAGGGGCCTTTCTGGAATTCCTGCCCGTCCAGGAGCACTGGCGACGGGGAGGGGAAGTGGGTTTTTCCTCAGGGCGATGGTTATCGCAGGAAACAAGGGGGGCCTTTCCGACAGAGGTCCAGAAAAGGACTCAAACTGGGGCAGAGAATACTGCTTTTGCATGTTTGTGTGTGTGTGTGTGTGTGTGTGCTGTGGCATTGAGACTTCACAGTCTTACCCAACACAGAGACAACACAAAGGTATTTCTGCAAG
>NC_055962.1:25431330-25433830 GCF_018492685.1 Alosa sapidissima | reverse complement strand
AGTTGTGCATGGCAGTGAGCGAAGTCTCCAGCTGATCGAGCTCTTTTGGTTTTTGATCTTTGAAAGTGTTTAGTTGAAGGTGATTGAGTTTACACCACTGCACAAAGTCCTCCACCAGGCTCCTGTACTCTTCCTCTTGCTCGTCCCTGATACACCCCACAATTGCAGTATCATCAGAAAATTTCTCTGTATATATAGTTAAGCAAGAGTGGGATTGGTCATGGATATTCCCACGGGTGTTGTTCGGCCGTAGCCACGAGGCCGGAGGCACACACACATGCACACACGCACACACAGACACACACAATCATTCTCTCTCTTTCTCTATCCCTCACATACACACTTATACACACACACACACACACACACATATGCACACAGACAGACACACACAATCATTCTCTCTTTTTCTCTATCCCTCACACACACACACACACACATGATTTGTAGCCATTATATTTGGCATCAGGCCGAGAACATTGCGTTGTTCTCCTCTGGCTGCTGTGGGCTTTTCCTCTCTCTCTCTCTCTCTCTCTCTCTCTCTCTCTCTCAGGATTCAGCCTTTATTGGCCGCCACAGAGGGTCACCGATAGCCAATCAAAATCTTATGTCAGGGGTCTCCCACGGTCACTTCCTATTTCCTCTCACTCCTGGATGACTTACAAGTCACTATAATAACGCATGTTAAAGAAGGCATGTTGCTTTCATACCTATCCTACCTAATATTCATTATTTAAATGATAGAGTTAAATCAAATGGAATGACCATTCCCAGATGAGAGGGAAGTGGCCCCTCATATCATTCCATGGCCTGGGTGAGGAAGTCTAGTTCTTTATGTATATGTGTGTGTGTGTGTGTGTGTGTGTGTGTGTGTTTGACTTCTGACTTCACCACTCCCCCACACACTCCAAACCCTCTCACACTCTGCACCTCCCATCATGCATTTCTTCTCCTTAACCTTTACGGAGGCGAGAAACATTCTGCTGATTCTAATGACTGTGCATTTCTCTTCTTTAGCTGGGAAATCACTCCATCTCTCTCTTTCTCTCTCTCTCACTCTCTCTCCCTATCAGTAACTTCACCTTCATCTGTTTCTAGCCTGTGTCCCTCTGTCTTTGTCTCATGAATAGAACCTAATTAGTTCTTATTGTCTCCTTTTGCTGTAAAGAAAGTGAACAAAAAATCTTTGTCTAATCAAATCCTAACCTCTGACTTTATATAGGGTTTATGTTGTGTTGAGTATGTGTGTGTGTATGTTTGTGTGTGTGTGTGTGTGTGTGTGTGTGTGTGTGTGTGTGTGTGTGAGCGTGTGTGTGTATGTGTGTGTATGTGTCTTGGTTACATTGTATGATGATGTGTGGTTCTTTGTAACCAAGGTGTTCAATGTTACACATGCCAAGATGTTTGTTGTGAAGGTGTGTGAGTGTGTCTGTGTGTGTTTGTGTGTATATATTTAATGTCCGTATGTTTATTGCATGTATGTGTGTGTGTGTGTGTGTGTGTGTGTGTGTGTGTTTGTGCGTGTGTGTGTGTGGCAATGTGACAGGTGGGAGGATTCTTATGCAAGGACACAGAAAGTGCACAACAGACTGCGCATACAAATCAGCTCTGCAGTGTTCACCAAGACATGAAGGAAAACACACACACACACACACACACACACACACACACACACACACACACACACACACACACACACACACACACAGAAAGATTTTCAGGGAATGTGCATTTCTTTGTGTGTGTGTGTATGTGTCAGTCAGCCGGCCTTCATCTTTCAGTTTGACATATAAAAGCACATATCCTTGAGTCTAACCCAGAGGAGTTTGTTTTTGCACTAGAGTTAACTTTCAGTCAGCATAAAGAATCAGATACCCCCCACACACACACACACAAGCGCACACACACACACACACACACACACACACACACACACACACAAGTGTCAAGAAAATATTAATCACTAGAGGAATACTAAAAACTGCTCGACTCTAACCCAAAGTCAAACTGGTATAGCAGAAGAAAAACAGCTTTAATGCCATTTCACATGAGTCAAGACTGAAGTGAAGCAGTGAAATAGTGAAGCGATGAAGTACAAAACATCAGTGAGGATGACTGTTGATCAGTGTGTGTGTGTGTGTGTGTGTGTGTGTGTGTGTGAGTTACAGCACAGTTACAGCAACATCACAGTTACAACAACATCACAGTTACAACAACAGCACAGTTACAGCAACATCACAGTTACAACAACATCACAGTTACAACAACATCACAGTTACAACAACAGCACAGTTACAGCAACATCACAGTTACAACAACATCACAGTTATAACAACAGCACAGTTACAGCAACATCACAGTTACATAACAGTTACAGAAACATCACAGTTACAGCAACAGCACAGTTACTATTTGCAACACAGCATAACACACAGCATAGCACAGCCATTAGCACAGTGCATCATAGCACAGCCATTGCTGTGCTATGATGCATCATATC
>NC_055962.1:25421330-25423830 GCF_018492685.1 Alosa sapidissima | reverse complement strand
TGTGTGTGTGTATGTGTGCGTGTGCGTGTGCGTGTTATATAACAGGAAATGCAACACTTAATACACATCTGCAACTCAAGGACTCTTTCACACTCCTCCCTGTCTCTCTCTCTCTCTCTCTCTCTCTCTCTCTCACTCTCTCTCACTCTCTGTCTCTCACTCTCTTGTGTGTATCTCTCTCTCTCTCTCTCTCATCTCTGTGTTATGGAAGGCAGTAGCTAGACGCAGGTATGTGTGAGCCTGTGTGTGTGTGTGTGTTTGTGTGTGTGTGTGTGTGTGTGTGTGTGTGTGTGTGTGTGAGTGTGTGTGTGTGTAGGTATGTGTGGTATTTGACCTTGTGTTCTCTGGGCTCAAACTGGGGGCGTACACACACAGACAGAAAAGTAATCACTTCCAAACCCGCAAGGCCTCTGACCGACAGACAGGCGAGGTGACAGAAATCAAAAGTCTGTGTGTGTGTGTGTGTGTTGTGTGTGTGTGTGTGTGTGTGTGTGTGTGTGTGTGTGTGTGTGTGTGTGTGTGTGTGTGTGTGTGTGTCACTGTGTCTGCATCTAAGTGTGTGTGTGTGTGTGTGTGTGTGTGTGTGTGTGTGTGTGTGTGTGTGTGTAATCACAGCTTTAATGAAATATCACTGGGGAGGGCCTTCTGATGTCATTGCATTTTAAAGCGGCAATTTCAAGGCTGAAGCCAAATGGTCCTCAGATGGACTCCTGGCCACAGAGAGGCTTCATGGAAAACATCCAGACCAATATTTTGTGTGTGTGTGTGTGTGTGTGTGTGTGTGTGTGTGTGTGTGTGTGTGTGTGTGTGTGAGAAAGAGATTGCTCGCACGTGTGTGTACATTACATGCGCATACAAGCTTGTGTGTGTCTGTGTTTGAGTGTGTGTGTGTGTGTGTGTGTGTGTGTGTGTGTGTGTGTGTGTGTGTGTGTGTGTGTGTGTGAGAGTATGCATTTGTGGTCTGCGTCTAAATGGTAACATGTGGTTATAGGCTAATTCATCTTGGTCTTTCATTGTGTTAAATATGCTTACTAGTGTTCTTCATTTAGAAGTACGTGTTTCTGTCGACTTCACTTGTGAGTACATACTACCTGGTATACTACACTACTCAAATACTCACCATAAACCTCTCCTTAAGCCGGCAACATCTTTCTCATTACACATACAGTATACTAAGATAAAAAGCAGATTGTGTCCTCAGGTACTGATGAAATATAAAGTGCTGTATCTATACGGTGATATAATATTGTGTCCTCAGGTTCTGATTAAATATAAAGTGATGTATCTATATGGTGATATAATATTGGTTTCCCTCTCTGGGTGTTGGGTTTTGTTTGGTCAATAGCTTGTAATCCTAAATCTCACGTCTGACATCTCTATTCACCTGGATCACTGCTTCTTTCACTATAGTGGCATTTCTGCCACGCATATCAATAATAATCAACACACACACACACACAGACACACACAGACACACACACACACACACACACACACACACACACACGCACACACACACACACACACACACGCTCATTCCTTAGTTCTGATTTAGCATTGCTGTGTCATCTGTTTCTCTGGTCAATACATTCTTTTCTAAAGTGTTTGTGAAGGAACAGTCCGAGGGAGAGGCAGACCAATGTCTCTCTCTGCTTAGGAGAGAATGTACCGTACTTGTGCCTTCAGACACACTGCTTAAGTGTGTGTGTGTGTGTGTGTGTGTGTGTGTGTGTGTGTGTGTGTGTGTGTATGTGACTGTGTGCTTATTTCTCCCAATACTTCTCCATCTCTGTCTGTCTCTAAGACCCTAAGTGTGTGTGTGTGTGTATGTGCGTGCGTGCGTGCGTGCGTGCGTGTGTGTGTGGTCAGGATTATAGTTGGGCGGATGCTCTGACTAATGGTCAGTAATAGCAGTGCAGGTGATAATGAGTTTATTCAATAATCTATTTTTGTCAGGATAAACATCGCTGACATTTTAATAAAAAGAAAGGCTCTCACGTACGCACTCACACATCTCACATACACACTCACACATCGTGCACACTCTTGCACACTCACACACACACAGGAAGCGTGTGCACACACACAGGACACACACCTACGAACACTTTGTTGGCAGATAATTTAATGGAGCACTAGGTTTAGAGGGCACCAGCCAGTATTTACAGATCTCCCTCCTACTCACGCAATTCACTCTCACACACACACACACACACACACACACACACACACACACACACACACACACCTCCGCTCTATGGGGCCCTCTGTGAGTCATTTTCATTAGAAAGGGCTGCTGACATCATCATGTCCTCAGATCATTTCCACTGTAACTCCTGTCACCACGGTAATGGGACGATGAATGGACAATGAGGTAAAATGGAGAAGTGTCCAGCTTTGTTGACACACATAGACACACACACACACACACACACACACACACACACACACACACACACACCACACACACACACACACACACACACACACACACACACAC